>NC_061125.1:8259536-8880655 GCF_905220365.1 Vanessa cardui
TCTGAAAAATAGATAGATTAAAAATTCTCATGATGCCTTTTCATTTTTCATCAATAATAGAAACTATAACTACTAATATCTTATTTACACAGTGTAAATATTACTTTGTCTCTCGTTATGCTTCTTACAAACTACTCTATTATATTTATGGGTTACAAAAGGGAGTCCTCACATCCTCACACACTTTATTTGAACAACGCGCGTCTATGCGGCTGTCAGACATCAAACACACTTTGACCTTACATCGACCTTTCCAACGAATGTTAACACCGCATCACTACTTTAAAGCGAGGCGAAAAATATAGAAGCTATATTATATATATATATATATTATATATTTAAATATATTACAAAAGTAAGGGTTAGATGTACAAGTTGAGTGTGTTAAACTTTTCTTATATCTCAAAGAGATCCTTTGGGATGTCTTCGTTTGACACTTGCTCCTGTCGATGTTGAAAAATTTGAAGTTCCACGCGTATGATTACATCGTCCGAGAGCCTACTTTATCAACATATCAGGTTATAATAATATGTATCATATTTAATGTATGTTTGATTATAGTCACTATATATCAGAAAAACATAAATCAAGCAAAACTATTCATTTAAAATTGTCAATTAATATCTAATAAATATACAATTTTAATAATAATTAATCATAATTTCCATGAAAATTTATCAATTTATACAAATTACATTCGCTTTAAAATAATAAATCAACACATCCGCAAGGAAAATTCTATTTATAATAATAATAATATGAAATTGATTACAATTTATCTAAAATATTAAAATTTCGCTATCACGTGGAAATCACGCGCTGCGAAAATAACTTTAATATCAAAGTAATAAGGTCCAAAATCGTATTTTATGTCAAGGATCTCGCTCGTTCAATTTCATCGCCTAGCTTGTTATTGCAGTTAGAGGTTAAAGGTTTGCCCTTTTCTAACATGCATTTTCTAACATGTAACATGAATATGGTGCGAGGACTTTCAACATTATAACGTTGTGTTTTAAATTAATTGCATTATACAAGAATTCAATTAAATACAACGCGAACCCTGTAATGCTTTAAGTAGAGAAATTATTAATCTACAAGAATACTTTATTACCAATATAACATGAACCTTCCCGTGTTTTATAGACGGTATCCAAATAAACACAAAGATAAATTATATTCTAGCGTATTCTACATATATGACTCTGAACCTGACTTTGTACTGTAACGATCATTGATAATAAGCAAAAAATATAAATTAGGTGCTAAAAATATCTTCCAAAACTGTCGCGTAATCTACGCTAGGGTCTATTTTAGGTCCAGTTTTATTTATGGTATCTGATTCTGCGAATTGTAAGGATAATTAAAATGCGATATCATTTTTTATTAGTATTTATGAATAAGTTAGATGAAACTCAGTTGATGGAAACTGTTTAATAATTATACTTACAATACAAATGATGCTCAAACGCTCGTAGATGCGTGGGTAGAATCTAATAAAGCGCTCATCGTCAATTATTATCGCTAAAATATTCAATAACATTTTTAAAGGCATAATTTACGACATAAAAAGTCATAACCTAACTGATAACTTGTAATTAGACATTTTACTATTTCATAGTAATATGATGAAGGCTTCATTTTTTATTATTATTTAGATCCTTTTATGACACTTCTTTATGCTATCCCGCTGTACCATCCACTTATCAATTATTCTGACGTCAAACTCGATTTGGTGTGTTCCGGGCTTTAGAATGAGACTCCAGTGTTATTAATAGCACATGGAAAATAATATTTCTTTTTTCAAAATCTAAAGGAGTAGCTATCGCTCCTTACGACACTGATATCTAAAGATATTTTACAAAAAGTACCTAACCTACCTTCAATGGTCAATTTGCTCATCTCCCGACTCAATAAAAGAAACAGTAACTATTTGCGCTCGTATCACAGAGTCCGCAGTAATCGTAATTCGTGGTATCTGGCTGCATCTGATATCGTCGTGAATACACAATACGCAGAAGTGTGACAATGGCCATATTAGTCTTGTAACAGATATACAAACGGTCCCACACGTACAGGTTTATCTTTATTATATGTTAATACGGATTTAGAGGCTTGGTGTTCGTTGTCCAAGGTCCGGATATACTAATGATATGGAAATTGTTATCTATTTGAAGGGAAAGATTATATTATACATAACTCGTAATCTAATTACATCTTGTGCCGCTCCAATAATGTGATGTGTTTTTTAGTAGTTATATTGGACCTTAAACTGCAAGGATATTGCGACAGCTTTTTTTATTTAAAATATTTAGACCGTTTTGCATATGGGTCATGATAAGTTAGCACCACCATAAGTCCCTGACCTCTGGGACTGTAGTTATACTGGTCCGTTTACCTTTTGATTACGGTTTAACGATTAAGATAATTTTATACAGTAATTAGCCAAAACTTCATGAATCTTATTAAATGTGGAATAACGTGTTAAATAATATCACATCAGTTTAATATCATATAATATAATATTAGTATATAGTATATCAGTACAATTGCTAATCTTCCCTTAATGATAAATGGCAGATTTTAGTTACCGCTATACCTAAATTAATTTTTCGCGCTAATATTAAAAATCCACTTACCGAAAAACGAGACATTCTAGAAAATAAAACCATAAGTAACCAATAGTAAAGGCAATTTATGCACAGATTAAATAAAAAAATGCAAACTCACACGTCATAAATTGTTTGATATCGATAACCTATATTTGCACATTTCAATTTTTATGTATTTAAATATTATTTATTAATATAAGTAAGATATCTTACAAACCATGGGAAGATTATTAAAATTTAAACTTGGAACGTAACCTCTGACCGCCATTTAATATTTCGTGTCATTAACGGCTCAATCAAATGCATAAAGATGTTCATTTGAAAACATATTTTTATGCTAAAGGGCGCCACTTGCAAGATATAAATGTATTTTACTCTTTGTATTCCTTAAATTATATTGAACAAAAAGGTTCTATTAGCTTAATAATTAAAAGTAAATTCGTCCTATTTTTTTATTTAAAGTAAATCTTATGATTTATCTACATTTTAAAATAATAACAAATCATTTTATTTAATTGGATTCTCAATGTATAACAGTGCTTGCCAATTTTTAACTGAAAAAATAAGTCGACCTCGCTTATAATTCAGTTGCTAGATGTTACCAACACATAATGCGAAGTTAATTCATATCATGTTAGTTTGGATGGTGAGTATTTCTTTATGGCAACACTATAAAATTCTATCATTTTTATTTATTTATGTGGATTTAATTCCGCACCATAACTGTAAGTTAGTTAGCGCACATTAACGAAAATCAACTATTCTATAAAAGTCGGTTTGAAGATGAATGCGATGGAAAATGTTTTAGTCTTGTCGTATTAATTGGACGTAATGAATCGTAAAATTCGTATTTCGTATTAATCCCGGCCACACTAATTAAAGTTTTACATTTTATGAGTGGGTGTCATATTAAAATATTGCATACAATTCAGCCGCCATGGGAGCCGCTAATCAGTGTCACATACGTGTTTTATTTCTATTGTAAATTGTCCAATGTCATGTATTTTTTTTTTTATATTTGTATCGAGATATATTTGAGATATTTCAATAACAGTCTTAAGTTAGGAAGTTCATACCTGTGCTCACACACACACGTAAAGCTATTGAATCTGCGCCTTATTATTTTCCAACGTCGTGTCTTATTGACACTTCACTCACACATAGAAAGTTATAGAAGACACGTGTCTACTTTTTTACTTGCCCTTATAAACTATTTGGAGTCTGCGCAACATCTCTTTTTTCCTATTCTCTTCTATTATTCGTCATATGATCGTTTACATCGATCTCTCTCAAACTCATACACCTGACACTCCCTATATATCTTCTCTTTCTTTCCATCCATCTATGATCAGACTCATCACTCTTTTATTTATGTACTTATCAACTATAATAATGAATAAATGATTACTTCAAATATTACCAATACATATAGTATTACAATTAAATACATTTAAAGGTCAGTAAGTTAATGATTGTATTCCATTTATGAAAACTTTCCTGTGACAGGTATCCAACGAAATCTAGACACGCAGATTGCTTAATCTTTAAGAATTTATCATCATATTGGACTTATGGATAGTAACAATACTGTATCATAAAAAATTAATTGAATTCTACCAGTTTTCCTGTGTCAATTTAATTTACAGAGCCTCGAGGCGTGCGATTTACGTCTTGTTTTTTTTTTTTAACAAAAAGTAATTTAATCATAATGTTACGTATAGAATAAATAAAACAGCTAAGTCATTAAATATTGTTTTAATGAAAAACTGTCTATATGTCCCTATTTTGTTTTCTTTAACATTTTATTATAATGACAATAATCAAATTCAATCATACTGCTATTGTGAGCAGCCACCCTCATAAATATATAATTTTATTTTATTATAATACAAGTCATATACATCTCATAATATATCATATTCATATCAACACGTTAATATGTATTATTGACCATAAATAATTTGCTTGGATCTTGAAAACAACTTATCCCACGTAACGCTCAATACACTTGTATTTTTTTGCTAAATATAGCATCTAATTGGTTTGTTTCAAACTTCACTTGATACGTGTCACTCCTTATCGCACTCAGTTTTAAGTAGCCATTTAAGTATATGATTTATAGGCTAGTTCAACACATACAACAACAAACAACAACAGCCTGTAAATTCCCACTGCTGGGCTAAAGGCCTCCTCTCCCTTTGAGGAGAAGGTTTGGAACATATTCCAGCACGCTGTTCCATTGCGGGTTGTTCAACACATGAACGTCTAAAATTACATCTTAAAACTTGTACCTATCAAGATATGAGTGACAAAGAACTATATTATTTTAATGATCTAGATGGCCCAGTGGTTGGAACGCGTGCATCTTAACCGATGATTGCGGCTTCAAACCCAGGCAAGCACCGCTGATTCATGTGCTTAATTTGTCTTTATAATTCATCTCGTGCTCAGCGGTGAAGGAAAACATCGAGAGGAAACCTGCATGTGACAAATTTCATAAAAAATCTGCCACATGTGTATTCCACCAACCCGCATTGGAACAGCGTGGTGGAATATGTTCCAAACCTTATCCTCAAAGGGAGAAGAGGCCTTTAGCCCAGCAGTGGGAATTAACAGGCTGTTGTTGTTGTTGATCTAGATGGCAACGAGCAGGAAGCTCTCTATCTACCTCAAATGTTTTTACGTGAGGCGAGAAAAATATCCTATTTTTTATTGAAATATAAACTTCAACGCTCCTTATATAAGCAATTAATTAAATTCTAAGTATTATGACGATCTTCTTAATGCATCCACTACAAATACGATAAGATAATATGAGTACAAAAGATAGAAAGTGAAATGCATTCTCGATCACAGTCACCATTTGTTCTTAACTTCGCATTCCGATATAAGGAAAGTCTTTATGTTAAATATGGTAATAAATAGAAGCTATGTAATGATTTATAGGTATTCGAAAACAAATAGACCTCTCTCACGCAGTAATTTATATGTGTTACGTATTATCCCCGGTACTTCTGTTAGTGATCGTGTAGCCTCTATGACTGATTGAGATCATATCTAAAATATATTTATCCTGTTATGATAGATGGCGCAAATAATGTAATCATTTCGTATATTATTTTATACTGCAAATTACGAATTTTTATATTAAAATTTGATATATATGTATATAATATTAATAAGTAATGTTACCAACAACATAAAAAATAATTTGGAAGCCAGATAAATTTCATCTTCACACTTTCACATTCATCTAGTTTTACCTAATGATATTGGAATAACATATAAAAAAGTTCAGTATAATTATAACAATAGATATGAATAAAATTATACTAAGCATGATATCACAAATACAGTTTTATTAATAAATGTATAGGATTCCATTACTGACCTTTATCTTTGAAACTATCGAACGATGAATTACATTACCAATAAAAACGCATCGGTTCTCATCCTTCTATCTATCTCATGTTCGATATCCGAGTTACTTAATTTAGTGGCAATTAAAGATAAAAATATTTTCATTATAAATCCTAACGAAGTAACAAATATTGGTTTTCTAAAGTCATTACGATTTGATTTATTGTAACTAAACTACAACTATCTGAAATAAATTACTTTTATACAGGATACAATATCTTATTTGAATAAATTATAAGTCATAATATTATTCATTTCGTTTGAGGATTTATATGTTTCATTAACATGATCTCAGAATATGTTTATCGGTCAATAAAGAATGTTTAAATTTTATTTTAATATTCACTTGAAACATTGTATCGGAAATATAAAATAGCTGTTCCAAGTGATTTCAATTGCGATAAATTAAGCTGTGTCGTATCGTTATAACATAATTATACAGTCTATCACCGTTTTAATAAATGGATAATTTGTAAAGAAAATATAACAGTTAGTTTATACAAATCGGACTAATTATTCCTGAATTTATAGTATTAGTAAAGTTTTTAATAATTAATGTAAGTGTTTAATTATGAAATAGTTATTGTCGTTTTTATTATACTTGCTATTTATTTTGAATATCAGAGCGCTATTTCTATAAATTATTTAATCTTTTTTAACCTTCCCGATGTTCTTAAGGTGACTTTACATATGGCTAAAAAGTGATGACTATGAGTTTATTTAATACAGACGATGGAAATAAAGAATAAAGATTTGATTGTCTATTTAATATAAAGTGTGTTTTTTATCCATATGTAAATTTTTCGTACTTGGTGATGTAAACAAATAAACCTAATTATTCCTCTCGCTTTTTACATGTATAAGTTCTTTATTATACATAATACCTTGTTCAGCTATAATTGTAAAAATTTCAACATAATTACAGCTACGTAATTATACGACACCAAATAAACCATTTCAACCAATTTACACCTGATGTTAAGAATTACGGATGCAGTATTTACTATACGTGCATTCTTGAGAATTTGCCATTGGATAAACATTCTTATTTTCTTACAAATAAGGACTATGGGTCATGTTACGTTTGCATGACCATGTGTAAAAGAATTGCGTTGGCATACGGGTGGCGCTGAAATTGGCGCCTTCTTATGACTCAGCGTCTCAATGCCAATTCAGGTGACAGAGGAACCTCTCATTGTTAGCGCTATGTGTGGGAAGAAGGCGAGTTGGAAAAGCAATTTCTTTGATTTATATCATAATAAAGTCAACTTTCATTTAAACAATATAAATTACTTGCATTCCATACAGTTACGGCTAACGAACTGTTATAAATATTAAAATTATACAATACTAGCCCTAACTTCGTAGGGGTGCAATGCTAATTCTAAATATACTACAGATTTTTCTAGTATCTTTACTATATTTTTCATGTATTAGGAATACACAAATAGCGTCCTCTCGAATCATTATATCTATTAAAAAAACCGCATCAAAATCCGTCCAGTAATTTTAAAGACTTGACGACCTCCGTGGTCGAGTGGTGTGTACACCGGTTTTCATGGGTACACCACTCCGAGGTCCTGGGTTCGATTCCCGGCCGAGTCAATGTAGATTATCATTAGTTTTCTATGTTGTCTTGGGCCTGGGTGTTTGTGGTACCGTCGTTGCTTCTGATTTTCAATAACACAAGTGCTTTAGCTACTTACATTGGGATCAGAGCAATGTATGTGATGTTGTCTCATATTTATTTATTTAAAGATCTAAGCCTACATAGAGATAGATATACAAGTAAGCGACTTTGTTTTACACTGCGTAATGATTAGCCTTTGTTTTGTATCAATGTCCCGAGAATCGTACGACAATAACAAATATAATAATATCAAATACTTATACTGATTGAATAAATTTGTCAAGCACACTCTCAATTACATTAAAATTAATTCAGACAATTGAAACCGTTAGTCAACTCACAGAAAACAATCATTAAAAAGATTAACCAATTGGATTGGTAACATTATCGGATTCACTTTCAATTTAAACACGATTATGATTGTGTATGTTTTAGATTGCTCGTGATTTGTCCTCGACTTTGATTGGCCTCATTTTACTGAGTGACACATTAAAACATATCTTGTAAATCGGATTTGAGTACAGTACAAAGGCTTCATCCGTTTATATAGGTACGACACCTTTATTATCTGATTTGAGTTTTAAAATATTTTTATTTTATTATAAGTATTACTTTAATACTTTATAAAATTAAAACACTCTAAATGGACCAAAGGTTAGATCGCTTCTTAACCAATGATTGCGGATTCAAATCCACGTAAGAACAACTGAATTTTCATAGGATTTATTTGTATTTATAGTTCATCTTATGCTCGGTGGTAGGAAAGCGTAGTGAAGAAACTGGATGTATCTAACTTTAACGGAATTCAGCCATATGTTATCAACCTGCATAGGAGCAGCGTGGTGAAATTTAATCCAAATCTTCTCAAAATAAACGAAAACCTTAGCCTAACAGTCGGATATTTACAGGCTGTTACTGTACTGTACTGTGACGACGCATTGTCACAGACTTCAAGTCAGGCTGTTTCACTGCAGGGTTCCCGCCCGGCTGTTATTCGACAAGGATTTATTTGAACTCACAATTCGTATAAAGTAGTACTAACTACATCTGAGATGGCCTCGTGGCTAGAACGCGTGCATCTTAACTAATGATTTCGGGTTCAAATCCAGGCATGCACCACTATTTATGTGTGCTAAATTTGTGTTCATAATTCATCTCGTGCTCGGCGGTGAAGGAAAACATCGTGAGGAAACCTGCATGTGTCTAATTTCATCGAAATTCTGCCACATGTGCATTCCACCAACCCGCATTGGAACAGCGTGGTGGAATATGTTTCCAAACCTTCTCCTTAATGGGAATTACTTTACTTTTATTTAAATACATCAGCCTGTCTTTTTTATATTTTAAAACGACCATATCTGTAGTAACTGTTATAATTTATCAACGTTACTAAATACCTATATCACCTCTTTTCTGGATCTCGTCTTATTACAGTGGAAATAAATCATCATACTCAATGTCATATTTTGGCAGTAAATCTTAATTAATATTTCAAGCAACTTATTAACTGAAACTGACAAAGAAGTGAAAGTAACAACGCTCGTGTAAAAAAAATCCATACGTATTTACTTTCTACTTGTAATCGGCCTTCGTACTTGAAAAGAAATTACCAAATTAATCTAAGATGCTTTATCTGATCATATTTTTAATCATAATGGCCGGTAGTCAGATATTAATTTATTGCGTTATAATGTTGACGCTATTTGACATGGCGGATAGCAGACACCGCATGTAGTGGTACCCCCCACCACCGTACGTAAAACGCTTTCGTTTCGGTGTTGATGGTGAAAACTGAAAGTGATACTATCAAGCTGTGGCTAGCCGGTTCCTGTTTAAAGTAAAAAAAAAACTTAAAGACAAATGAAATTTATTTTATCGTAAAACTAGCTGTGCCCGCGACTTCGTGCGCTTTTGAATTTACAAAAAAAAGTTATTCTTGTAGTCTCAGTTACTCTTTATTATATCACCAGATCCAGAGATCTCGTTCTAGAGATTAGCCGAAACATACAAACAGACAGACAAAACTTTAAAAATAATGTTAATATGGTATATGTACCGTGTGTAAATATATAAGAATTTAGTAAAAAAGTGATTATTTTAATATTACAAACAGACACTCCAATTTTATTATATGTATAGATATAAAGAACTTGCTTTAATAAGTTTAAATGTTTTGAAAAAAAAAAACCGACTGACGTTCTCAAAGTACTGTCTACGTGTATTACCAAAGGCAATATTAAATTTCTCTCATTTAATGAAATGGAATGAGAAAATTAAATATCTATATAAGTAACATTACAAAACAAAGTTACTGCAACCGACCAAAATGAAATGTTGATTAAATTCGACAGCGGTATTAGGTTTCACATTTAGAGTACGTAAACATTTTACAAAGTCACAACACGTAAGGCCTCCTGTCATGATCAAGGCCATATGTCCAAATTTTCTGCTAACACAGGTTTCTTAACGAATTTATTTGGCAGGTTTAGGGTATGAATAAACAAAAAATATAACTGGGCCGATTCCTTTTACCCAATTCTTATTGGTCAATCAAGATCTACCAACTTTTTAATTGCTAATATTAAATCAATTTGTTGAACTAATTATAGATTTTGTAAATATTTCTAAATTCATTTTGTTTTAAAAAAGTACCCATTTGTTATTTGTTGAGAGGCGTGATGGTCCAGTGGTTAGAACGCATGCATCTTAGCTTGATTACGGGGTCAGGGCAAAGCACCACTAAATATTAATTTGCTTAATTTGTTGTTGTTGTTTGTTGTTTGTTGTTGTGTTTATAATTCATCTCGTGCTCGGCGGTGAAGGAAAACATCGTGAGGAAACCTGCATGTGTTTAATAGAAATTTCTTAGTCTTCATAGAAATTCTGAAACATGTGTATTCCACCAACCCGCATTGGAACAACGTGAGGGAATATGTTCCTAAACTTCTGCTCAAAGGGAGAGGAGGCCTTAGCCCAGCAGTGGAAAATTACAATAACAAACTGAAACAACAACAATGTTGTTTGTTGTAGTTATTTGTTTTAATATACAAGCTATAAATTACAATTTGTTTTAATATATTAGCCATTCAGGTCCATTAAATGAATCAGCATTCTTTTGTTTAATTTAAAACGCTCACTAATAAAAAATATTAGCCTTGTACCCACACCTATTCTGACAATCGTATCAACGGAAATGCTAATATGCCCGATTAGGTGAAGACCATTGTGATCAAATTCTGAAGAGGAGAGACGTGAAGGCCATACAAAAATTAAATTTATTTTTTATTTTTCTTACTTTACTTTACATCTTCTTGATTATAACGATTTACGCAAGATTGCTGGTAGGAGCTGGATGCGAGTAGCCAAAGAAAGACCACAGTGGTGTACATTTGAAGAGGCCTATGTCCAGCTGTGGAGAAGCTGCTATACATATTCTTTACATAGTATAGAAAGTCGCTTACCGCTGTATGTCCCGATGTAACCTTAGATCTTTATAATTACACTATGGATTTTGATGGTATTTTTTTTAATAGATAGAGTAATTCTATAGGAAGGTTTTTGTATATAATACATTGACAATGTAGTAAAAAAAATACTGATCATTTTAGAAATTTCTCGTGTGATGTCGTAAATAACAAAAATTTGTAATATATGTATTTAGTATCCGTATTACACTCGTGAGAAGCCGGTGCGGGTTGCTAGTTAGTAATAAAATTAATACTGGATGCGTGTAATTGTTTTAAAAACCACCGGTGATATCATTCTTGATATCGACCTATTGAAATTTAATATTATTAATAATAATAATCAGTATAGATACAGTAATATATCGGTATTATAATTAAGTAAATATTTTAAACATAGAATTGTAATGACTTTACAATATTATACGATCGTGCTAATGGTCGTCAAAGCACTGTCAGAATAAATGATATGTGATTTTTTGCCTGATATAATTATTTATAAGCATGCGTTCTTATGTTCATATATTCCTTGCCATTAATTACATGAAACGTATAGACGGTGCGAATATAAATGTATTTAGTTTAATAACAAGCTGTTACTTACACTCGCGTAGTTTTATACTCAATTAAGAATTTTTTTCATAGCATCCATTAGATCAATCACTTAATGATTGACAGGTGAAAGTGGAACAAACATACAAACTAACATTCTTTATGATATTTACGTTAATAGTCATTATGTCTTAACTAATGTTAATGCTTGAAACAAAATAAAATATCGTATAATAAATACACCAGTACATAGAATATTATAATATAAATGCAGCTACATAAATAAGTATTTCTAACGCTATATCTTGTCGATATCGTGGTCTTTTAGCGATACGATACGGTTTGATAATAAGTTATGAACGAGCGATTGTGGGTGATCAAATCAAATATATAATATCGCCGCCTTGACTTTTGATTTTTGGTTTAACAACTAATTTCATACAGCTTTGTATTGTATAAGAAGTCACATCGTATCTCGTGATACTTCGTGTTTTAACTTTTCTTTTTAAATTTAATGTGGAGTTGAATTAATTATTATAAAGTAACAACACTGTTTAAATATTGAGAAAAAACAAGTGTTTATCTATTATTGTCTTTTGCAGCAAAAATGCATAACTGAAATAAAATTTCGGTTGACATATACGTACCAACAAGCGAATCTAATTGAAAGTAAAAATTACCAAAGAGGATGTATACCTCAATAAAGAATAAAAAAATGACATAATAATTCCCTATGCCTTACAGATACATCTTACTTAGAGCTATTAAAAAAAGTGGGCCAGCAAAAATAACACAGTCGGGTGGTCCGCCTCAGGTCATACAATAGATTGATAGTTATTGCTGGTTGTCCGTATGTAATGGTACCTTGTATATAGTTCAAACAGTAATTTGTGGTTTTAGAAGACGACATTCTCTGATCAAAATAAACGTATAACGGAACGATTATTTCCTTGTCAAGTTATGTACTAATATAAAAAAAATTATTGACTTTTTCTTTTTATAGGTATTTTTTTCTAACAAAGGTACAATATGCAATCTTTAACGTGTGAATGCGGCCTTAATGTGGTTATTTATTAGTGTTAGCGTAGAATAGTAGACTCTCAGTGCTTAAAGATTAAGACAAGTAAAAAATAATACTCAAAACGATCGTCATGAAATTATGCATACAAGAAAGAACAGAGTGTACTAGTAGTAAGTAACAATCCAATCTGGCAGGTGAAGCCGCATGCGTAAACTAGTATCTTTTTAATTTTCAATTTCTCGTTATCTTCCTATCAATTTGTTATGAAACGGTAGTAGTTTTTATTAAAATCATGACACTTTTGAAGTGGGTGTGAAATTATTATGTACTTATAAGGCCGTGTTAGGTCTTAAGCCTTATGATGAACGAGACCAGATGCATTTAATCGACATGAAACAGGTAATTTACCGGTAGACATCCCGTTAATGAGATTAAACATCAAGACTGACCTAAAATTGATGGGTTATAAGAACTATTTATAGCAAGGGATCATACTTGTAATTGCTGTTAGTAGTAAGCATATACTTACAGATATCGGCTGATTACAAATAGTGAGATGCAAATATCAATATATAAAATTCAATATATTATTAATAGGAAGATTAAATTAATTTGTCACAGCATTTTATGTGTATAGTATAAATATTGAATGTGAGAGACTTTCTGTATCTACATTTTAATTTTGACCTACAAACGTCTTATGCAAAAATTGTGATGGTAATATTGGATGTATTGTTTGACTAACACTGTCTTAAAGTTGACGGTTATGATACAGACTATGACATAATAAACTTCTTATGAAGATCGCTTACAAAATTTTAAATTAAAATCTTTGAAGGAACCTACATACATACATATATAAAGGATTAAAAGAATAAAAATGTAACAATATGGTTTCAATGCCGACGAAAATTATGAAAGCAAATTTTAGGGTGTAATTCGATATGGTAAAAGTATCGCGAGCTATCAATTTAATGGCATCTGGAATTTATTAAACCAAGATAAGGACTGAGAAATTTAGCATAATTTTGTATTCGTTTAAAAATTACATTCAAAGTTTATGTAAAGCGATAAACGAAGAAGGGAATCCGACTGCGTGTGAAAGGCTGAGATCCGGGAGCTATAGCTGACTAACATATAAACCTATGTTTGTTTGATAACTGTAATTAGGAATAATGATAAAAATTACCCAAATAAATCTAATTTATCGGTGACGATCTCCAATATAAGTATAACAAAATGTATTAGCTAAGTCACCCTAATTCACCCATAAGCCCAAGATATACTATTTCATTTCACCGTCTACAGAAATAAATATCTATAATGGTTCCTAAGTTATAAACAAAACAATGAAATCGTTGTAGATTCCACGATATAGTCGTGGTAACTCAGAGAGACAAGGTCCTATTTGTCTAACAATAATAATACCTCTTGTAACTTTGTCTACCCGATACTATTTGAACAGATGAAAAGTTAACACGGGAATGTTATCCGATTTCTATTTTAGTCCTTGTTACTTATTTATAAGAGCTATTTTTATGTGGAATATTTCGTTATGTATTGTCGTCAAGTTTTGGTTACTAATGTATTTACTGTTTAGACAAGTTTAACGGAAGACAATACGTCACTATTTCTTCTATTTACTTAGCGCTATATATGTATGCATATTTATATATGTATCCATGTTTGATATGTAAGATTATTTATTTGTCCGTTTCTCTAATCAAACGTTGTGATCTTGTACATTGAATTTTTAAACAAATGAGATACGATAGCCTAGTAAATTCCCACTGCAAGAAATAAGAAGCACTAGAATTTGTTCCCCAAGCTGGCTACATGATTTTAATATACATTTAATCAAATACTAATGCATAAATAGCTTCAAAGAAAGCGAATGTGTTTATTTTTAACATTATGATATACTACAGAACATAAAGCAGGCGACCCCGCAATAACTCAAGGCGATTGGCTTTAACTCCTTTTGATAATGTCGGTTAAACAGAAATTATGATTTCGTTTGTAGTTTTAAATTTAGGATCATATATGATTTTGGCTCTTTTGTAAGAATGGACAGGTTTTGAGCTTTGTTGGATTCGCACGTGTAATAAATATCAGACGACGACAACCGTGGTTAGGTGGTGTGTATACCGATTATAGATAATTTTACATTAGTTTTCTATATTTTCCTGGGTCTGGGTTTTTGTGGTACCGTCGTTACTTCTGATTTTCCATAACACACGCTTTAGCTACTTACATTGGGATCAGAGTAATGTATGTGATGTAGTGTCATATTTATTTATTTAGATTACAATATTGGTGAAATATATAAATCGTACATTTATAATGAAAGCTAGAAAGTTCGTACATTTTCACTTAAGATGATATGTCTTTGGGTTAGATGTAGTAGCCCGTTTATAGAAGTGGATTAAAGCTGTATAACTTAGCGCTACGAACTTAAGGAACGTACTTTTAACGATATATGTCAACCAATCTGGCGAACTGCGTGGTAAAAGGATTTAGATCAGGAGATGAACCTGACGGGATAAAACATGCATGTATAATTCAAAGTTAACGCGAGTGAATCTGAGAGCCCTATCTAGTCGATTGCTATTCACTGTATTTTTTTATGCGTATTATTAAATCATTAAATGGGTTTAAAACTAAGCGCCAAATTATTGTATTGAAATGATAATTATTTATCGTGTTGTTTAAACTTAATAAATTAAAAGAAAATATTTAATCAACCAGATTAGGGATTCTCTTGAATTTCATTTTATTCATGGTTGATATTTAGTTAAGGGCTACGATGGCCCAGTGGTTACAACGCGTGCATCTTAACCGATGATTTCGGGTTATTTCATCGAAATTCTGCCACATTTGTATTCCACCAACCCGCATTGGAACAGCGCAAACAAACCCTCTCCTTAATGAAAGAGGAGGCTATAGCCCAGCAGAGGGAAATTTACCAGGCTGTTACTTTACATGGTTGATATTTAATTATTTTTTTTCTGTCTGTGAATCCGCTACATGTTTATCACCAAGTGTTGGTTCCATAGATATTATAAGTTTCCATTTATATAGAACGCTGCTACATACTATATACTAGTCTACCATTCGTATTAGCTGTTACATCCAAATTTAACGTTCAATCGATCGTCGTTTTTATCGTTCCATACTTTTTGCATATATTAATTCTCACATTCAATATTATATTTATAATATTTACTAGAATTAAATACGTATTATTCATCAAACTTATTGTATATTTATCATTGTTACAGGTAATTTCATTCAACCATGTCACTTCAAACAACTCTATGTGCTTGGTGCTCACGAGAGGATTCTCAGAAAGTGTCAAGCTGAGCAGAAATTAAGTAAACAAGCGTGGCCTACATGGAGAGAAATTCGTGTCATGTTTGCACCCGGCCTTAAGTGCTTTTGCATATTAAAATATGGTTTTTATTCCACTATGTATAACACTTAATGTAGACTGTAACACGATTATCTTTGCCCTTAAACATTCATACTTTACCTTATTTTTATATTGTTAAACTTGTTCTACAAAATGTTTTAATATTATCATTACTTACAGCATTCTTTCGAATTTGTTATAATCGTTTTATGGACATACATTTTATTAATCCTTTATATTTACAGCAACTTTACCTTCAAGTATTCAGTACACGCTTTTCGAACTTTATTTAACTCTTAAACGCTTAAAAAATATATATTTTAATACAATTATCATGAAATATATAAATATCAATGTTAATTATCTAACCACCAACCGGTATTGGAGCAGCGTGTTAGAATATGCTTCAAAATTTATTCTCAAAGGGAGATGAGGCCTTAGCCCAGCAGGGGAATAAAGTGAAATATAAAGGAGGCTGTGACTGTGTATATACATAAACATTCCAATACTTTTTTATAATTTGAAGAAAGCTTACTCTAATATATAAACTTATGTTGTATTAGTAAAACTCACTTCAATCCTGGACAACAACATACTTTATGGTTACTACTTAAAAGCCTTAAAACTTGTCACACATTTTAAAACCACTTATGTATAATTATTATAATTATGTTGTAAAGTAATAATTACCGAATTACTTAATAATTAACAAAATATATGCTCTGGAATATTAAGAGAAATTATATATTTATTCTTTAATAAAATTATATAAATAACATTAAATGAATCAGACATCATTTTATTAAAAATTATGTTTTTATCCAATGCTTTTTGATTCAGTAATTTTGCAAATAGTAAAAGATTATGCTGTTTTAGATATTAAGGATTATCCGTGTAATTTAAAAATAATCTTGGTATAAAACCTTATTTGTACAAGTAAAGCTTGTTTTGACGCCATCTTAAGTCCCTAATTTTTACACTTAATAAAAATATACAACAATATACAATCAATTCACTGCAATTTGTATCGCTTTAAAATTTTCTTAAAACTCAATAAAATTTCATAACATAATGTGAAAACGCTAATTCGTTGGTTGTTTTTTGTTTATTTTTACTGGTCATATCGAATCTTGTCACATCAATACGTAGATTATATTCAAATTGAGGTCCTTAATAACAATTTCGTATAAATTTGTCCGCAAAATTCTCTTAAACGATAGCTGTTTTCGGTTAAAAACGCTCAAATGTACTGTCAATTTGAATATAAGTTTTTAATATAAAAATAATTTTATGTTAACGCATCAGGCACGGACATTGCAAACAGTATTTATTGTTTACCACCCAAAATCTTGATGATAAAAATTTCTTTTGTTTTGAATAAACTTGAAAAATAAAGACTCTGAAATAAACTCTTTGTCTCAGTGGCAGAATGCTTAATTTATAACTGTAGTTGTCATATAGTTTGGACATCCTTATTTGTTTACTTAAGTCTTTACGATTTTGTTCACGTTCAGTGTGAAATATTATTCGAAATTCACAATATAACGTAGACTAGAACTCCCAATCGTATACATATTGTTTACATTTTGTAAAGCGTCTAATTCTAATGACATGTATTGTACATATATGCTTCATATAAAACAGTAACATATTCAAAGCATAATCAAAGTTGTATTCATAATATTATTTTAACTTTCATCGCTTGAACAATATCAGACTTGAATCTTATAAAACGTGATGCTTTGTGACTGAGATTTGAACTCAGTGGGTCATCACGACTACACCAGACAAACACACGCTACCGCTTTTTATTAGTATATAAAATGAATATATATTATCTTATATGTTTACTGACATTGATAATATATAATAAAATAGGTCTAGTTTGATAGAAGTATATAAAGGTCTTCAAGATATTGTGATGGTAGCGTGTAGGTAGTTATTATCCATCCCAAACAGAGCAGACTCAAACTATACTAGGCTACCTTAACATAAATGTGTTTGAGGCCTTTTTGCTACATATTTAATAAAATTAAAAATTTAGCGAAATATTTAACAAAATGACAATGAAACGTCATATTTCACTAATTCAAAGTATCCCATTTTTATTTACCTTACATATCTAGATTTGTATCTAACAAAGATATACCTACTGGCATTTGAAATTGTGTAACCTTTCAAAAAATATTTTATAACGCACATACATCACGATTATAGCGTCTTAAAACTATGTACTAAAAAGGGCTGGATTTCTGCAGCATTTAAAGTAGTGTTATTATCATTAAAAATATGTTAAATGCAGTCTAAATGCACAACAAGATTTCACTAAAACTTGTAATTTACGCAATGCAACTCACTTCTAGCGATATCAAAGATAAGTAGCCAGTTTATTTAACACATTTAAACGGACATTTAAATATCTGTAAATATAAATATAATATAAATTTATATACACTGTAAATTATATACATTATAAATACTGTATTGTCTTAATTAACTGACATAAATCATTACGCCACACTAATACATCTTTATAATTACACTTATTTTCCAATCCTCAAACCAACTAGGCATTGTTGTTACTTAGAAACAAAAAAAATGAATAAATATTAAAGTTTTTTAAACATCTGTTTTAATCTAATGAATAATGTCGGAATACGAAATAAATACTTAATTATTTTCATGACATCGACACATTCAATTAATATTTTGACATATGTCACAACACCCAGCCTTATATTTTGGATCTCTGTCACACTTAAATATTAAGTTAGTTGTCCTGCTCTAACATATTACGTGCCATTTAATATTTCTGTAAACATTGCTTTTTAAAGCGCATGGTATGCTTATGATCAGTGACTTATTTTATTACCAAATTTACATTTTCATTCATAACTAATACTAAGTAACCGTTAGTAATAATTCACCCAAAATTGGTAACAAATGTAGTAATTGAAAACATTAACATCAGATCTTCTACTTCAAATTATTTTAACCACATAACCTAAAAACTTTTAATTTAACCAACACTTATATATCTAGAAACTTTATTTACTTAATTGACATAGTATTTTAATATGTAATCTAAATACGAGATTACTAGTATGTTAATAAACGTAACTAGTGCAAAGGATTAGTGTGAACGACGAATTAATTATTTAAGTAAACATTTAGGTTACCTAGACTGACTAAAACTTTATTTTTTTTATTTATAAATAGATGCAAAGCTCTATTCGTATTACTTGCATTAAAATTAACCTCTAATGATGTTTAATTGTTAATGAACTGTTAACTGAGCTCAGATGGCCCAGAATGCGTGCATCTTAACGATTGCGGGTTCAAACCCAGGCAAGCACCACTTTTTTTTTCATGTACTTGCTTTGTGTTTACCATTCATCTCGTGCTCGACGGTGAAGGAATACATTGTCAGGAAACCTGCATGTGTTTAATTTCATAGACATTCCGCCACATGTGTTTTCCACCAATCTGCATTGGAACAACGTGGTGAAATATGTTCCAAAATCTTTTGCTCAAAGGGAGTGGAGGTCTTATCCCAGCAGTGGGATATTTACAGGCTGCTTTTGGTTATTGAACTGTTAACTTACTGTTAATCATTTAGAAATTAAGAAGTACGTATACGTCACTGGCGAACTTATTCGATTGAAAAAAAGAACAAGGATATAAGTAACCATCAGTAATTGCAATACATACATCAGTATTATGGGTACAATACACGCTTACGTGAATTGTATTATATAAATACGATTGCTTAATATAAAACTTTTGGTTACAACTGTACTCATTCACAGATTTTTCTGTTCATAATTAACAGACATTAAATGGATTATTTAAACCAGCCGCGATGCTTCCTTTCTCTTGTCCGTTTGGAGTGTAATTTCACATCTTCAAATAATGAATCGATTTACGATGATTGCATTAGAAAACCCATCAACAGATTCAAAATGTACAGAGAAAGGTAATTTTGATTAATTCCAAATATAATCACATCTTACTTAGTTTCTTTAGCTTTAAACATTACGGCATGTGATATTTTCGTTGCTCTACAATATTTCCTTAAGCTACCAATATTTTTTTTAAATATAATTTTTTTTAATGTTTATTTTTATACTATTTAGACGAATTGAGATTGTTACACGTTTACTACGTTTGGAAAAATGGTTTTCTAATTCTATCTTGACAATTTTATTTTAGAATGAATCACACATAGGAAAATAATAAAAGCTTAGTTTTTACTTCGTTGTTTAATTAACATGATATAATAATCGTATTACTATTAGCTCTTTAATTAAAAAACAACCGTATGCTGTTGTTTTTAAAATAGATTTTCAATTGCAATAATTTGTACGATCACTCTCCATAAATTTACAGAGGATGTAAATTTTCAACATGTCATCAGAAAATATCTTATTATGGCTTTTATGACGACTTTCCGACGTTTATTATTGAAACAGTTATACCGTGATGATAGACTTAAGTCATTTAAAATTATAGATCCCATAAAACTTTGTCTTAGTCTGTATAATTATTAGTGGTATAAATACAATATAGAAACTCTAGCGAAATAACGTAAATTAAAACAATACTTAAAATTATTGTTTATTAGTTGACGTCATTATAATATAGAAACATACAAAAACAAAGTCGCATTCTACCTCTGTTTATATCTCCAATAATCTTGCATGTTATGTATTTATACTTAGTTGTCACATAACATTTTAATATATTCTATAAAGGGACTGAACTAAGGCGTTGTTTTGCCCAAAAAACAGTTTTTATAAGTTAACATGGCAACCGCTGGCCATAGAAAAACGTAGGTCTTATACAGACCAACCGAAATATGTCTAGGTGCAATCACAATTGTTTTGACTTCGGTAAAATTGCAAACCTTTATAATTTATAAGATTGAATAAGTTTACATAAAATAGGATATAATTTTAATTTATGCTCATTTGCTTCATTTTATGTAGGTATAGTAGTTATACTACTTGTAATTGTACTGAATAAGGCACAGTTTTATGGTATCCATGGGGATTCAATGAAACGTTTATGTCGGTATTGGTAGAGATAAAACATTAAGGATCATTGATATTTAAACCAAGTCAATTAGAAAACAATAATAGTATATATTAATATAAGCAGCGTTAATGAAATATGCAGCACATATTCTGATAAATCAAAAAGAATTGGTCTTCATTTTTATGTTTAAATGGCACTTTTTATTCACAATATAAATCTAAAGGAAAAAATCATATTAATATGTATTGTTTCGTTGTTGTGGATTGAGTTCATAGTAGTAAGCACGTATATAAACATCGCGTGTTAGTATAAAACAATCATAAAATTACGTAATTCAAAAATTTAATACACAAGTATTATCCACATTAAGAAACCTATTAATTATACAATGGAAATGAAAAGTAAAAAATCATATGTAAGTTCGTAAAAATAATGATATATCATTTTCTGGCTTTCAACGCATTAATCTTAACAGTTATGTAAAAAACATTTAAATTTACGAAACAATTATTGGTTATTATTGAAAACGCATACGCGAAGCAATAACTAATAATACATAATCTTTTATTTTTAATGTGATGGACATACAAAGTATGATATTTTAACTGATGATGAAATTTCACAGGTAAATAATTTCAATACCTTATTTTTTTTTAAATCATTAAACTGAAAAAAGTATTATCATTTAAATCCTAATGAATGAATGAATGAATATAAAAATAATTTATTGTACACCACAAACAAAAGTAAAGAAAGCTTAGTTTTAAACACAAAAAAAATTAACAGAATTAGTAATACTGCAAAAACAAAAAAAATATTTAAAGTGATGTACAATAGGCCTTATGCCTAATCAGCCTAATTAAGCTAAATATAATTACAACTAATATGTCGTATTTAAAAACTGAGTAACACATTAGTGTTACTATATTATATGTAATATTAATAACATATTCTAAAATGATAGCGGCATAAATACTTTTTCTTTAATTGAAATACTATAATATTTATCTGATTCATGTTAAATCAAACCTCTTTAAACATAAAAAAAAACTGAGGTACTAATTTAAATTACTCATTTCATGTATCCTAGAAAAAGACTTGTTTCAACAAACATGTTTCGTGTCAGCTTGATATCGTAACGCAAACCCGGTATTACATAAAAAAATATATATCTGTCGGTCAATTATAATAATTATTTAACACGTGTTTCAATTCGCTTTCATGACCGATAAAACTTTTACATTTCATTAGCTTACTACATTTTTAAATTAGATCCAATTTAGTGACACAGATTAAAAAATATTGATAAGCAAACTATTGACTTTGACAGTGATGCCAGCCGTGAAATTTATTCCCGTTCCCTGTATTAGGTCACTCACCCTTTAGGTTGTTTGAAATTAAATAAAACAAAGTATTATTATTCTCTTACAAATACGTTATCTATGTTTCAGTTTCAATCAATATAAAATTTATTATCTGTTAATAAATTAAATATTCTGCTTTAGTAGCTATATTTAGTAGGTCTATTACTAAATGTGTGGTATACCTACATAAAATGAAATTGTAAATATAATCGTCTTTAATCGTTGTCCTTTGTCATCGTTGTTGTTGTCATTTTGTGTGGTAGTAATCTAGGTATTATTTTAATGGCCTTAATATCGTTCGTTAAAATATAAGTAGATATACATTGTTTTTTATTATTGCCTAACTAAATGTTTTTTACCCTCACTTTTCAATGACCGATTTTTTATGGTCATTCTTCTAGAAAATTTCCAAATTCTTAATATAGCATACAACAACAACAACAGCCTGTAAATTCCCACTGCTGGGCTAAAGGCCTCCTCTCCCTTTGAGGAGAAGGTTTGGATCATATTCCACTAGCTGTTCCAATGCCGGTTGGTGGAATACACATGTGGCACAATTTCTATGAAATTTGTCACATGCAGGTTTCCTCACGATGTTTTCCTTCGCCACTGAACCCGAAATGAATTATAAAGACAAATTAAGCACATGAATCAGCGGTGCTTGCCTGGGTTTGAACCCGCAATCATCGGCACGCGTTCTAACCACTGCGCCATCTCGGCTCACTAATATATACATATATATAGCAAAACAGATTCATATTTTATTTAACGTAATTTCAGCGTGACTGTTAAACAAACATTGATACTAACAAACACTTATTTTACCATTTCTCACCATGATTAGTAATTCTATAGACATACAAATTCTCATTCCAATAATCAAAACCGTACCATAACATAATTCATTCAAAACCGTGAAACCGAACAAATTCGAGAATCGTGTACGTCTTAAGAATGATCATCATTACTGATTATGGAATTTCATTGAAAATAATTTGATAGTTTACTTACGATTTCCGAAGCAACAAATAAAAGCCTAAATAATAAAAACCGATGTTAATTTATACTCTTTAAATTTGTTTACCGATGATTTTCACAACGGTACTTAGCTTTTAATGTTAGTTAAGCTTAAAGTGTTGTCTAGATAGTATATTTATTTATATGATTGATATTCACAAATAAATAATATAATTGTAAATACTTTAAAGTAATTGCTATTTCAAGTTGTCAAACCTTGACATAGTGTTGCACTTGATTAACTTGAGTGTAATCGATTGTCGATAAATAAAACATGACTTTAAAATGCATTTTTTTTTTTAATAAATGCCAGTAAAACAATGAGCATAACTTAAGGTTGAAATAACGAATAATACAAACAGGTAAATGTGTTCAATTTAAACAAATGATTAACGATTTTTTATTTGTCTAATTAAAATTACTTTAAAATTGAAAGAATTTTAATTAAAAAAAGACGTTTAAATCATCGTCGGATTTTAAAATATCCTTTCAATTTAACACATTTAACGAGCACCAAAATCCACAACATAAATTTCGTCGCAATGTTTTTTTTTTGGTGATAATTTATTTTTAAAATTTGTCTTACAAAATTCGAAGACACCTGCATAATGAGAGAAAATTTATAAAGACGTGATATTAATATATTGTTAAGTCGGCGCTACACATTCATAAAACTATTTCGAGTACATAGATAAAAAAGAAATTTGACAAGTTTAATTGATCAATTGATCTAATCTATTTAATATATTGTCATAAAATCCGTTTTACTATAAGAAAATAGACTTGGTCTAGCTAGAAATACTAGCAGGATATTTATTTATATTTAAAATGTCACATGTTCTTTATTGAATTTTATCATAATTCCAGGTGTGGCATCAGCATTACATACAATGCAAGATATATTGTTTTTTTTTTTATTTGACGTGGCTTGTAACTGGAGTAATATTATGCTTGTATGAAGCCAAGTTATGGCATAAGAAACGCCCGGCTCGGTTTTTGTTGATCCTTTACTCACAAGCGCAAATCGCGTTGTATGTTACAATAATTGACCGTTACTTTATCCTAGTTTTCAAAGACACATTAATAATTAATTGGAAGCCTCGATCGCTTAACGTTACACGGACCAACTAACAATGTAAAAAGTTGCAGAAAACGACTACTCAGACTGAAGTAATACCCGTTCCAACACAAACTGAACGCTTAATTGGAGAGAAAATAGGAATGATAGAACAGAATTGAAAAAGGCAATGTTTATACTTTATTTAAATAAATCTATATAAATATGTTTGCAGAAATTTGTCCCCATTTGTTGCCAATGTACTTATAAAACCTACTTGTTAACATTAAGGAAATCTTAATTATACATTCATTATATGTCGTTACAATTTTAGTTCTGGACTATTTCAAGATTTTTTTTAAAGTAGATGTATGCTAAAATTGTGTTTTATATCCTGTATGTTTTCTTATTTTATTTTAAATAAGAATATAAATATTAAAAATAAGAGAATATTTTTTATATATGGAACTGCAATTTTGATATTTGTTAACCTTATAAATAGATGGATAGATAAATATACGAAAATTTTGTAGTAGGAATAATAGCATACATAATGTATCTTAATATGAATGTATTCAATTGCCTTTAAATAATGAACAAACTTAACAAGAAAACAAGTTTATAGAAAATATTCAGTGGCCTCAGTATCAGATACATAACTATGATTATTTATTAGAAACTGTTAAAACAGCCACTGCGTTAAGTAGTCAGCGGTTATCGGCGTGTAGGGACAACACTAATTGGTTTTACAAATGCAAGTTATAAAATCTTTTAAACTTGTTGTCATGTTGCATACTATGTGTCTTTGCTTATGTGGTCTTTCATTATAAATATATATATGAGACAACATCACATACATTACTCTGATCCCAAAATAGATAGCTTATGTTAAGGGAAATCAGAAGTAACGACGGGACCACAAACACCCAAACTCAAGACAACATAGAAAAGTAATGATAATCTACACCGACTCGGCCGGGAATCGAACCCGGGACCTCGGACGTACTCATGTACACATCACTCGACCACGGAGGTCGTCGATATCAACTAATATATTTTTTGGATCTGTTATTACTTAACGCTTGATCAAATTTGGAATAGAATCTAGTACCGCATTCAAACATTTGTATAACGGCAATATTCGTATCGTGATTATAAGAAATTCCAAAGTTTTTTATTAATTATCTATCTATATTTATAATACCTTCGAGGCATGTATTCAGATTTCAGATATTTAAGTGTGGCTATCACACGTCATTAGCGGTATCGGTCTTTTATTTTATTATCGATCGGTTTTCATAAACATTTAATTAAATAAATTATAAATGTAAATTATATCGTTAAATAAAAATTTGGTTAATGGTATAACTTCTACGTCTTCTAGTCGTAATTATTGAAATGTTTTCAAGTTATTATTTTTTTTTCTTTTTGTATATATTAAAAAATACATTTTTTTTAATCTAAGTCTATAATAGATGTAGGTACCATAATATTGTATGAAGTAATTGATGTTAGCTATCTGTACTTATATAGTAAAAATAATTTACCTTGCATTGTTGAAGGTAACTAATATGATAAAAAATATATTCATTTAAATAGATGGAAAACCAATCGAATTAAAAAATAATTATCAAAATTGGTTCACAGTCAAAACTATCAATAATACGACCAAAAAAAGAGCAAGGCCAAATTAAAACCTCCTTCGTGTGAAGTCGATAATAACCCACTAAATAGAATAAAACAAATTCGAAATACCATTAATTTGGCGCCATATATATTTAAAATAGGTTTTTTCGCAACTTAGGATTTGTGAAAATATACCTGTCTGAATGCACGATAGTCGTGGTAGCGAATCGAGAGCAGGAAGACCTAATAATACCTGTCTGGCAACTAATGATGTGCGGACTATCGACAAAAAACACACTCGTAACGTAAGACGGCTTTGACGTTAATTTAGATGTCACTGTTATCTTAAAAACTCATCTTGCTGTAATTATTCTCTTCACTAGCTCTGTAGCTTTTAATGATTTAAGACTGTGATTATATCTAGAATACGCTTATGGGATGTAATTATATTTATACTTATTATTTATGATAGTGATTTCTATTTTATTGTACTTTCACTACCAACTCTGTTACTTGTTTCCTCACTACTGCTCGCCTAATGATTATATGTAAAATAGTGGAATAATACCTTTTTTTTACTGGCAATGGTTTATCTGTAGATTCAAAATTGAACAAAAATGAATATGTAATCATTTATTATCTATATATATATATGGTAATATACAAAAGATATATACATTTTATATTATTTCATATTTTATCGAAAACTAAACTAATTTTGAAATTCGCTACTTGTATATTAACTAGTTTTTTTCAATTTTTATAAAATTTTAATGAAATTCTATCGATATTTCAACACCTCTGTCCCGCCAGGCGCATCACTAGCGGTGTATAGTTACCGGCTGTTGAATCAGTGCCTTCATGCCTTGTAGAGGGTTCTCGGTTCTCTATATAGGACAACTTCGCTTGGACGCAAATCTTACTTATCTTTGCAATCAAGTATCAAGTTTATTCATATATTTCTTAAGTAAACGACCATGATGTGTTCGCGACGTCGTGGTATATTGCTTTCAAGAATGCTTTATTTACTACATAATATACTTTATTCGTGTTAAATTTGAAAAATTACTAAACAGTAATGTACAAATGGTTTTGCACTTGCATTGCACTCTTAAATTAAAATATTGTAGTAAAGTACCGGCCTATAACTATCCCAATGCTGGACAAAAGCTCGCAGTTTTACTCACTGTGACTCTTCACATTACTTACAAGATGAATTGTAAATACAAATTTATAATTTGTAACAACAACAACCTGTATATTCCCACTGCTGGGCTAAAGGCCTCCTCTCCCTTTGAGGAGAAGGAATGAAATTTGTCACATGCAGGTTTCCTCACGATGTTTTCCTTCACCGCTGAGCACGAGATGAATTATAAAGAAAAATTAAGCACATGAATCAGCGGTGCTTGCCTGGGTTTGAACCCGCAATCATCGGTTAAGATGCACGCGTTATAATCACTGGGTCATCTCGACTCTTTAATATTTTGTAAATGAGAATTAAATTAAAATTAATGATAAATCTTTATTCTCATTATATGCTACAATCATTCATAAGTTATTTCATAATCATTGCAATTTTCAATAAAAATGAAAA
The DNA here is from genome assembly GCF_905220365.1 of Vanessa cardui. Classification (NCBI taxonomy): domain Eukaryota; kingdom Metazoa; phylum Arthropoda; class Insecta; order Lepidoptera; family Nymphalidae; genus Vanessa; species Vanessa cardui. The sequence continues at coordinate 8,287,340 of NC_061125.1, forward strand.
GAACAAAAATAAAAAGATTGTAAATAAAACATATTTGTTCATCGTTCATCATCATTAAGCATGTTGGGTTGCTTCTGCGCTCTTCTGTTCTAAGTGATTGACGTCTAACTCTTTTATAATGGGAGGAAAGATAATGCACATGTTTTTGCTTTGTCTACCCGATTGTTATTATAATACATTATGTATAAATAGGGAGAAACATAACAGTTGAGTACCTTTTTCAGCTGTTTGTCAACCAAATTTCAATTTTTAATTACTGATTTGAAACGATTTTTGCCAGTGAATACTTTTGAATATAGAACGTTACTCTCTATAGTTCATATTATAATATAAAAGTTGATAGAAGTTATTGTAGTTGAATTTCGATATCTATGATATCACAAAATTAAATCGAATAATGTTTTTGATGTCATTGAAACACTTCTTCAAATATAACAACTTTATTATTAAAACATTTACAATAAGATATGTTATTTCAATCGATACACCTGATCCAATGATGTTGCAGTAAACAGATATGTTATTATTAACGCGCAAAAAGTGACTAGAAAACGTCCTAATTGAGACGTTTGCCTTTAGTTGTTTTACGTAGTAATACGTTATAATACATCATAATTACGTAGTAATACGTTTTGCGTAATTAAAACATCTAGTTATCCCTTTTACTTATTGTTTTTATAAAGCTATCCTTTTTACTTTTAACGAAATGTAAAATTAAACTAAAATAAACGGTCCCCGGCGCGGCACACTTTTTTCTGTTGTTTAGTATGGATATAACATATTTATTAGAATATCATTGACCTGATCCTATCGGTGTTTAATATGAGTATCGAAGACGGATACGACATGTGTTTTAACCTGATCGAAACATGAACATATCCGCAGGCAGACTTTACGCTATTTCAATATTCGGACAAACTAATTGGTATTTTGCAAAGGAGCAATAAATCTTGAGATATCATCTGCTCCGGAATTCTTATATATTAAATTCGAAAGTTATGAATATCGTAGTCTAGCAGCCTGGAGCATGAAGATCAATTTTTATTAACCAGTAATTTTCTTTAATTACTCGTATCACATCGAATACACGTTACATTGTATTAGTCCAGTAGCTTGTCGTTGACTTTTCTGCGTACCGTAATAATAATTATCATCTCCTACATTAAATGTCAATAAACTCAAAGGTTTTATACAGATTAAATAGTATATTAAAAATACTAACTTTATAGTTTTTTTTTTTTTATTCTAAACTTATCCTGTCTATAAGATTATTATAGTATATTTAAAACTAAAAGGAATTTTGATGAGCTAAGCTTATCATCTCTCTTGTCTGAGAAAGATACATTTCAGTTAAAGCGGTAAGATCAAATATGATCATAATATTAGTCTTAACAAGGAATTAATACATGTACAGATTTTAGGTAAATTATTTTCATAATCAAAGTAACCTTTTAATAAAAGTTTTAACCATTTGATTTAAATTAGAATTCTTTTCCTTTTACGAAATAAAGTATGCTGTTACTATTCATAATTAAAAGCGTTGATGGTTTTATAAATTGTATGAGTTCAATACAAATGCGGAAAACATAAACATTTTTTTTATTTATCTATTTTAATTCCAAGCTTTTTTTTATTTTATAGGTTGGCGGACGAGCATATGAGCCACCTGATGGAAAGTGGTCACCAACACCCATAGACAATGACGCTGTACGATATATTACCTTACATCGTCAATGTGCCACCAACCTTGGGAACTAAGATGTTATGTCCCTTGTGCCTGTAGTTACACTGGCTCAAAGTAGCTAAAGTGTCTCTGATTTATTTCGTAAGTAAGCAGATTAAAAGCAGCAAAAAAAATACATTAACAAAGTTTAAATTCGATTTTACACATACGTCCAAGTTTCCAAATTCTTTATAAGTTTATTTATTTAAATAAATTAATCAAAGCCATTTCAAGTACAAACACCTTATATATTCATTTTGATTATATCCGTTCCACTTAACACCGTTTTCTTAAACGTTTAAAGAAATAACTTGTTTTTTATTTTAATTAAAAGATAATACCCTATTCGATACTTGCTTAGAAACGTATGTACACGTTTCTAAAAGTATCGCGAAAAAAAAACTAGATTAAATCATACATGGATTGGAAATTAACTTCCGTTTTTTTTTCTTTATATTTGAAAGTGTTAAAATACCAGTGACAGATTATATACATATAGTACGACATAGCTTAGATCATCAGTAGCATCGGCAAATTCAATAAAACCTATTACTGCCGATTTATACAACCAATAAAAATAGCTCCCTATCGCGCCATTCAACGCTATTCGTCCCTATAGATTCATGTTAATCCACGTGTCAAATTGATGAATATATTAGGTCATATGATATTACAAGTTGTTACGTATATGTAAAGATGACATAAGGAATAAACATTAACAATTTGGGACAGCGTACTTAATTCGGTTGTGATCGGTTTTACAAATTTTGCTGATGCTACATCTAAGTTGTGTCGTACTATACATACGTATATCTCTATATTCAGGTGGGGCTTGTGCCCGCACCTTGTGTGACAGTTAATATGACGATACATTTTATTATGTTCTGGGCATAACAACCACAGTATAAGAACCTACAACTTGTTGCCATAGTTTAGGCTTTCAGTGTAAGCTGGCCTCAACTAAATAGGTAAATATAAAAAAAAAATTATACAAATTATAACGCTTTATTGAAGTTTAATTTGTAAAACTTAATATTTGTTTTAATTATGTTACTTAATATTATATAGAGCGCCCAAACAAAGAAACGATTTAAATTTACTTAAAAGTAGGTAGGTTTAGTAAGAGAATTAGAATACCACAATTTTTTACTTTATAAAGCAAAAACATAACTAACAAAGCTAGCTACAGCTACTATTTTAAAGTTTACCTGTACCTAAAAAAACCTACTTAAAGATCGACAGGTACTCAATACAAATTGATGTTATGAAGACTTCTTAGTAAAGAACAATAACAAACGATATATTATACAGTTAGTATCAGATACCGACCTTGTGTCTTATATATAAATAGCTCGAATTCTTCTAAGTCCCAAATAAAACTAATAATGACCATAGACAAAACACACGTATGACTAATGTATCTCGTGCGCACACAGCCGAAAACTAACCTCTCATTCCATTCCATTCATTCCGAGTCACAAAACAGGGAATGTTATTTTAATTAGTACAATTATTTAAAAGTCCTGATTAAATGCCTGTCTTAACTTGTAAGGACATTTTGCCACATGAAAGAATGCACATTTTTGACATTTTATTTAGCCAACTGTACCGTACTAAAGTTTTTGGCTTCAGGAATTGAACTGCCATTAATCGCGATTACCGATTGTAAAATCAGTAATTCTAAAATATTTCTTTTTTTCTTAAACAATTGAAGTAAACGTGAATACAGCCAGTTACTTCAATTGTAGATTATAAATATTTTAAAGTAAAATCTTTTTTGAGAGCGATGGTGATAGCAGTGTGAATATTATTTCTGGTCTTTTAGGACAGTCCTCTCACAGTACTAAAACTAATGTCACCTATTATCATGGAAATTAGATTTGTAAGGTGACACACGTAAAGGCTTTTTCCAGCAGTCTTAAATTTAAATAAAAAATAATATGATAAATTTGTAAAATCAATTAACAACTATAATGTTTACTTTGTATAATTTTATGATATTACAGTATGTTTTATTTTATGGCTAAAACATTTTCATACATCATTTCATACATTTTCATTTTCATGTGTGTAAGAATTCGAGATTAATTAGATATATATATAGGAAATTTGCTGCGAATAAAGAATGTCAAGGATTTATAGAGTTTGAAGGCATGTTGATACTAAAGCTGTTTGCGAACTGAATGTAAACTAGGAAAACAACAGAACTTTTCGCCCTTTTAGAGCTGCAAGAAATACGTCGCTTATGCGCTATCCCATAAGAACTAAAATGAAGCTTACCATAGACCCTTATGCTTGTAATAACACTGGCTCACCCACCCTATAAACCGGACAACATTGTTGATACTTAGAGGAAAAATACATGATGTGTAATGGGCTTATACGAAGCCTTACTAATGAAATGTTGTTATAAGGGTGATTAGTTAAAAATACTTTGTCTTCTTCTATCAAATATTAAATAATTAATGAAAGACAGATAAATCAATGTTTATCTAAATGTAAGGTGGCATTTATAAGATCAATAAAGGAGTAATTATTTTAATTAAATTCTAATCGATGTTTAACAAACAACAAAATCAGTTATTAAGACATAATGTTAGGTTAGAACTTTATTTAAGTACTAACTCTAGCGTGTAATTATCACCTATGTTACAGACTTCCTGCTTACTTTAATGGTCAGATTGACTATATTTTTCTTATTTAATTACTTAGGAAATGAATGTGTTAGGAAAATTAACTTAATAATATGCTATGTACTTCTAAATCAAGCCATATGAACTTTGTTATACATTGCAAAACGCAATAAAAATATTATTTAATAAAATATTATCTAATAAAGTATCTAATCTAATCTTGTTCGAAATACCTGCAAGTTTATTTATTGGAAATAAATTTAATATTGTTTTTTTTTTTAAATATCTATACTTTAGTCCATATAACATTTCATTGCACAGTTTTGATATTGTTCTAATTTTAAAAATATATTTCATGGCCTATCTCCCATACTGCAAATCATTCGGCATAATCAGGTATAACAAAGAAAAACGTCAATAATATTTATATATTCAACATCAAAATATAATTAGTTAAAATACTTCAGAAATGCACCAAGCACCATCACACTGCTCGTAAATTTTAAAAGTGTTAACATTTACATTGAGAAAAATACATGTACAAAATAATTGTAAACAAATTTAGCAAAATGAGAAGCAATATCATACTTATTACTGTACACAGCCACTGTTTCACTTTCACCCGATTTAATTTTGATCTTAGATGCTTTTCCCAGTTAGTTCATGTCGTGAGTCATGATGCCTCTATTTCGTGACATTCATCATTTCCATAATAACCTCATCACCCATAGCTTCGAATAGAGTACAATATTCTACATGTGTCTAGAAAGTACATATGTCATTTATTCTCCTGTTTAAGTAACTATTCTATGGGTTTAGACATTTTCATTAGCCTCTAATCTTAAGCCTACTTGATAGGACAGCTATTACCGCATGCCAAATTCGACTATGTATGATATAAAACGCGTTTGTTCCCCGAATGTTTATATTGAATGAGGTTTGCCGTGGTTTGAACATGAAATTGTTTTATTCGCTATTTGTTTTTATTATTACTCAATATGTTACTTTTTCTTATATCAAAACCTAGTAATCAACTAAAACTAAAATGTTTGTAAACAATAGTTTACAAACATTGATTTCCTAGACAACCTCCTTTGTAAATAAATATTACGCACATATTAAGTCAATTTTAAATAAAAGCGCTATCAAGCTGCATACGTTATTACGACGAAGTTAAAACCAAAAAAAAAATGTTGGATTGGTTTGTCTCGTTACTTTTTACGTCGTTCATCGGCTTCGACATTTCAATTATGTAAATTATAAGTCCCGACGCTGAAAATATGATTTATTTCATATTTATGTTGCTATGATAGAGACTACTTATTTAGCTAATTCACGCGGAGCCGCGGGCGAAAGTAGTACATTTATCAAAACAGTAATAAATATAATACAGTAACTATTATGTTGAAGCTAATCGAGTAATATTTCTTATTTGGCGTTAAAAGTAACAGTTAGTTGATTTAAATAAATATTATTTTAGATATAAAATTATTTATTTATTTATTTTACTGGCTGTTAAACATCTGCTTTGAGCCATAATGTAAAATTTTTTGTCACTCAATCCATCGTTACGGCTATTTGAATCCATTGGGCGGTTTGGATGTTATATTGTAAATTTACTATATATCATCATAATATTTGTTTGACAGTTTTTTATTACTTTAGTTATAGTAACTCGCTAACATTATCTAAGATCAAAAATGACAAGAACAAAATATACATATATTTCAACAGTATAAGAACCAAAACTTAGATTAACGTATTTCATGAGATTTCTAGTAGCTCAGTGATATTGTACCAAACAGTTGTTGTTTATTTATTTTCACTTTTTTTACTTTAATATTACTTCCAAAATTCCGATAACAGTTTCGTCGACATTCAAAACGCCATTTTTTCGCATAGCCATTGTGCATATCATAGATTAATCAAACTCTCGACCAATGAGATCGTGTCAAATTATAATTATTTTCCTGCTACGGTCGAAATATACTATACTTACATGTATATATATTTTATACGATAAATCGCTTAAAGAATATTAAAAAAAAAAGCTAACTCTCTTTGATTAAAATGACGCCGGGCCACAGGAATAGTCAAAGTATTAAGAGCATATTATTGGTAGGGGGCCTATTTAATAAAGCAAGGATGATATTTTTAAACGTGACATAGAATACGGATCATCACTTAGGGTAATAATGCTCTATGGATGAGCAGATTACGTATCTAATAAAGGCACGTGACGATACAGCCATAAAATCAATCTCTAGTATTTTTTTTGATTTCTGTTACTAATTATTTCTTTATTGTAACTACATAGGAATACTTTTCATTCATGAGGAAAAAATAAATAGCTTTTGCATTATTTGATGTGCTTTATTGTTTTTGTGTTTCGGTGAAAGATAAAATAATAATTTCATCGGTTACTAAAAAAAAAATCGGTAATTATAAAACCTTTTACTTTTTTTATTCGGATTTTGCAAGAAAACTGTCAACTGTAATAGTCTGACTTTCAAATACACATAATAATTAATAACACTTTCACAAAAAAACTTCAGCTAATTAAGTAAAATCAAAAATACAAACACTTTTAAATATATTTTATTTAAATAATGTGATACATCACAAGTGAAATATATGTATATATTACAAAATGAAGCATTAAACCTGTGTAATTAAACATGTAAAGCGTAATTATATCGATAAAGTTAACGCGCAATGCGCATGCGCACCCAAATGTCTGTCATTGTTAAACGGTACCATAATTTATTACCAGATGGTAAAACATTTGTATAAAATATATTTAATTACATAAAAAGTTTAAGTATCTTGCTTTCTAAAAGTAATCATTTTATTGGGTTTTACAAATCAATCATCGTAAACGTTATCTTGTAGGCTTTTAACAAAAAATAGTACATAATTTTAATTATAGTAACAGCTTGTAAATTTCCCACTGCTGGGCTAAAACCTCCTTTGAGCCCTCTAGGTGAATATGCTCCTAGTATATTCCACACCGCTGCTCCAATGCTTTTAGTGGATTCATAAGTGGCAGAATTTTGTTAAAATTAGATACATGTAGCTTCACCGAATAGCTCAAGATGAATTTTAAATACATATTAAGCACATATAAATTCAGTCGTACTTGCCTGGCTTTGAAAATACAATCATCGATAAAAAATTATGCGTGCTAACAAATGGGCCCAGTCGCATAGCTTTAAAAAAAAAACATTTAAAAAGTCATTTTTGATTGACGCTAGTATAAAGAAGAACCAACAAAAATCTCAATAGCTACTATTTTCAGTTCACTACATATGTATTTGTTCTATTTTCAAATCATTTAAATACTATACATATATAATAAAAAAATACCAATGAGCTTACTATGTATTTAATTAGAACAATAATAAAACACACGTATGTTTGTGCGTATTATAAGTTCGCACCTATATCAAGTTGGAAGTATATAAAGTGTCCTGGTTTGTATTTCTCAGGGATTCACATTCGCTTTAAAACAATTTACACTCCGTGATTTCTCTCTTAACTTACGCTAATTTTACTTTTTTTCCACTAAGAGCTGCAATTATGAAAATTATTGACATTGTTTCCAACGTCATGACGGCGAAACCAGTGCTCGGACTTTTGAACCAATTATTTCGTTTTTATATCGTTAATTTTATCATTACTGTCGGATTCAGTTAAATCAAACAATCAATGGACACGCGATGTTAACGAGACACTTAAGAATAAGATTTTTGGTACGTTAATAAAAAAAGCAATTTCGACAACCAGTAATTCTCTACTTTCGATTGCATTTTTCCATTTATAAAGGATCATGAAATGAGTTTCTATATATAAACCATGCTTTACTTTGAGCTAATTTATTTTTAAATTAAATAACAAAAGTTAATAATAATAACATTTGTATTATTATTATAGTGTAGATTTATACTTAGTAGGTAGATAGTTACTGGTCGTAATTAAAAATAACTAATGTGCAAATCATGATCGCGAGGAATGGTGGCAAGAATGTTAGCAGTGTTTCCGGGTTGAATCGCTATACCGATTATCTTGGCGAAAAAAATAACAATGTTGTTATATATATAAAGTAACAGCCTGTAAATTTCCCACTGCTGGGATAAGGCCTCCTCTTTAAGGAGAGGGTTTGGAAAATATTCCACCACGCTGTTCCAATGTGGGTTGGTGGAATGCATATGTAGCAGAATTTCGATGTAATTAGACACATGTAGGTTTCCTCACGATGTTTTCCTTCACCACCGAGCACGAGATGAATTATAAACACAAATTAAGCACATATATATAATGATGCTTACCTAGGCTTGAACCCACAAGCATCGGTTAAGATGCACGCGTTCTAACCACTGGGCCATCTCATATATACTTGTATTATACTCGAGGGTCAAGGTTTTTCAACAGCAAATGTTACATGTTTACAAATTCACGGTATTGTAGTTCATAAATTACATAAACTTCGTCGTTCCGTTCGGATCGGGTTTTCATATTCAATGTGTATGTATGTGTAATTTAAGCGTCGTTATATCATCCACGTCCGTTTCCTTAGACATTCGACATTGCATGCAAAATATTTAAAAAAGATAACTGTATGATTTGTATGGGAATTTAAAGGACGTTAAATTTTACATTTTATTCATTGATTTATATACGTCAGGCCGGTTATAGGTCCATTTGCTTCTATTATATGGTGGTATATATATAAATTGTTATAAGTTAGATAATATTTTTATATATATTTATAGCTTTAATTTTGTCTCTGAATAAGTGAAGTCAGCGATCAGTAAAATAAACTGCAGTGTGAAACTGGTGTACCTAAACTTTAGACATCGTCGTAATTATCTGTAACACAGGTATGATAGATGCGTGTGTAATATAGTGTTAATATGAGAAGATATAATATAGATATGATATAGATTTCTCTAGTCTACAAGTACAGATAATCATATGTTGACAAATACAAAGACTATAGCGCCTGTAATCACACTAGCTCTATCTCATATTACAACACAGTAATACATAATGTTGATGATGAAAGACAGTACCTACTAGTACAATATTACCTGATTGTATATTATTTTCAATTAATTTAAAAATTACATCTTCCATTTAAATATCAGCCACTTAATATTTATCTAAGTTGAGATACGTTAATTAACTGTAATGAAAATTAATAATTGTAAATATTCAATTAAATATGTGCAATACAAATGAAATTTCATAAAAAAACATCTGTGCTAATTTGTACACTTTATTTCAATTTCGAAATAATTGAAATTATTTGATAATGAAATTAAAATAGGTCACATACAATTGAAAAAACACGTAATATTTAATTAGCTTAAGCAACTTTATCGATTATAAGCAATTGGCTGAAATTTTATTAAAACACAAATTTATATATTTTTTAAAAGTGACCGCAATCCGAACTGAGTCTTATCGCTTTACGGTTTATACAGTAAATTTTGAAATGAACTGATTTACAAAATGGCGACCTACTTTTTCTCAGAAATTATCATCAAGCAGCTCAATGACGTTGATTGAATTTAAGACAGCTATTTAAAATAATTATGTAGAAATAAAATTAACCTGTGCATAATAATAAATCCAGACCAAAAATCGATCTACCAACTTCAAGAATTATATACATCGTCGGAGATATTAAAAGTATAGTAAACATTATTTGTGCAGTCTTTCTCTCTCTGTGTTTCTTTACTAATCTAATTTGAGGGGCGAGGTTTTAAGCGTCTGAGCTGGTGGCCCTTTATCAGCTCCCTAACTCCGGGTATATACTAAATTAATTAAAATTAAATTGTTTTTATTCTCTGACTTAATACTGAGACTAAATTTCAGTACCTTTTTTTATTTTTTTTAAGATACAGGTTGGCGGACGAGCATATGGGCCACCTGATGGTAAGTGGTCACCATCACCCATAGACAATGACACTGTAAGAAATATTAACTATTCTTTACATCGTCACTGTGCCACTAACCTTGGGAACTAAAATGTTATGTCCCTTGTGCCTGTAGTATCTGACTCACTCACCCTACAAACCGGAACACAACAATACTGAGTACTGTTATTTGGCGGAAGAATAACTGATGATTGGGTGGTACCTACCCAGACGGGCTAGCACAAGGCCTTACCACCAATTATGTTGAATCTTGTGACTGACAACGAAAGTGATCCATTATAGTTGAGAATTATCGATATAATAACGTCTTTGAGTTGTATTTCTCTAAAATATCGTCAAAATAATAGTTTTAAAGAACATCAAGATAACAAGCTGCGCTGTAATATAGTTAAGTTAGCTGCGTTACTTGTCGAATGTCACAAAGTTTAAAATACTACGGCTATTAGCGTAGGAGGCGCAGGCGCAGCGATTGAAATCAACCAGATAGTGTCCGGAACTCGGTTTAAAACACAAAGTTACATTATAAAGAGTCCAATTAAATCCGCTGGTACCCGCTGGCTTTAATACAACTTTCACCTTTTAATTATTTACATTTGCCGGCACTGAATTGACCTGATATTATCGAAAGATTCCATCTATTTCATAATGATCACTATTTCAATTAAAATACGAAAATGGGATATGCTTTTTCTTGATTAAAATTTTCTTAATTGCAATAACTCTTTGACACATTACATACATTAATACTGGGTGCAGGCGTTATCACTATATCAATAATAATTATATTTTTCAAATTGGCTGTTTGTCGAAGTAAAATTTCAAATTACATTCATTCTTTGTACTGTAATCTAATTCATTCCTAGAAACAGCAAACAATTTAAATCAAAATTCTTTTTAAACTAAACTATTAGTAATTATAAAGTTTTTTAATATTACTCATAGTTGTAAGTAAACAATGTAAGTCGAATTAAACTAAGTTCAACATTTAGTGTGAGCCACATACGGTTTCATTATGTTCCGTAGAAATATTAAAGTATATTTTTATTCGAACTTGGCGACATAATACGTTTTAAAAAGTTACAAGTTACAATAAATCACGCGGAATAATCAAAATATAACATCAAAACCGGCTTAATTCGCTCGGGTCAATGATCCACGTACAGTATGCAAGTATTCATTTTTGAGAATGTTATAAACGATGCAATATTTCAATCTATACAAAAATAAAAAATACAATGTCGATACACTACTGATTATTAAAGCATCAGCAATAATTATGGTGCGATTGTTTCAGTGACTGTAGGGATATTTATTTTTATTTATTTATTTATTATACACATTTTTTTTATTGACGACAGTGTAACAAAAACCCCACTGTATTTATCCGTACATCGGTATTCGTTGTCAACACTGAGACAATAATAATAAAATAAATATAAAAGAAGCAAAAATCAATAATACTTAACTGTTTTAAATTGATTTAATATAAAAACAGCTAAATACCAAAGTTGGCTTAAAGTGATGCTACACAATAACTTCAGCACTAACGACATTTTTAATTTTTTCTTAATATGTAGTAACAACAGTCTATTTTATCCAAAATTAAGCTAACAAATTGAAATCGTCATTTTAAATTCTTATTTATTAAAAATTTAGAAAAATAGTATGTTTTGAAATTTATAGCATATAACTTACAAATTTATATGTACGTAATGATATTTTTCAATTTCGTTGTTTTAGTAAGAATGTAAAAGTAATTATTGGTTTAATTATCATGTTGTGTTTGCTTTTAAACGGTTTTACATAATCTATGAATATATAGATCTAATTGTATATTAATGTGAGAATGACTTATGCAAAAATCGCTAGCAAACCTAATAAATAAAATAACAAAAATATTAAGTCACGTTAGAAATCCAAATCTAAAATAAATAGTAATTCAAAAAAAAATATCAAAATCGGTCTACCCAGTTAAAAGTTATAAGGTAAAAAAATAAAAAAAAATACAGACGAATTGATAACCTCCTCCTTTTTGAAGTCAGTTGAAAATATGAAAAATGCTGACGTCATTTTACCCGCGTTGAAACAATAATTTGTAACGTTTATACAAATATCACAAACACATTTGGATAATTAAAATAAAAATTATCAACGCCTCAACAAATATTAAGCTTTGATATGTTTAGAATAATAAATTCCTTGCAAATACCAAAATATATTCGAAAGCAACAATGTGCTAACCCTAGCTTACCACGATATTGATATTAAACGTGATTCACGGCCCATAACAATAAATATGCGTGTTACGAAAAAGATAATCCGAGCTCCTTTTCCGTACTTACGTTACACAACGGCAAGTCACATAAGGCATTGGACATACACGAGTGCCAATAGAAACGACAGTTTGTATCTCAATTCAAATAGCGACTTCATTGCCATTTATTTACTAAATAACTTTATATCTATCAATGAAATATAATGTTAGATATTTTTTAAAGAAAAAATGGGATCAATGGCTTATTACTTGACGAAATATTTTGAAACATACGCTGTCGTATGCAGTAATGTTTTGGTGATTAACAGTCTCAAAACATAGATGGGTATACATATGTATTATAATGATTTAAAAAAACGATGCATTTACAGTTAAAGGCTAAAATATTTTAACTTTACCCCTGATAACCGATACTTATCGTTTTGATAAAATTGTATTTCTTGGCTATAATTTTAACGAACTTTCATAATATTAACGAAAACTGCTGACATAGCACATGACTTGCATCTAACACATACATCATAATATAAACGATAGCAAATTTTCAGAGCAATTAGATTGTGTAAGAGTTCTTCTTAATTCTGTCGTTTGACTAATATTAGTCACTTTCCTTCATATTCAGGACAAGTCGAGTCAATTCAATGTTCATAAGTTTGCGCAAACGTGCAACAGCTTCGCCATAAAGGGTGCCTGTCAGCTGAGTTTAAGATGTTGACATTTTAATTTCGAACGCCTTTGAATTTAAATACACATATCTAATAGAAGTTTCTATTTGAATAGGCGTTGCTTTATCGTAATTGTTGAGCAAAAAATTACAGAATATCGATTCTATTATAATTAGAAAAAGTCTACCGAAGAACGCATGCGTAATGTTTGAATAGTATTATATTTGTAAATAGCATTTAGTGTTGATATCTTCTGGCCTTGTAATAGAATATTCTGCTGAATTATTTGATGATCAATACCTAAGTTTCTTATTACTTTTAACTTGGAGACGATATCATCATTCGTATCTCCAGAATCAAATATGTAAAACAGTGGCTTACAGATATATGTACAATGTATATTCACCCGTGATTTTACTAATACACATCACTCATCATTCGTATTACAAAGAACACAGAATATAACTAATAGAACTTTAGACTTTCCATCTCGTATTGGTCGATATTTTATGTCTTGGTAATATATTCTTCGCACACCTAAATTAAATCATACTAAAGCAGTGGCAGTGTGAACCGTTAAACTCATTCCATAATATGACTACAAAATTTGAAACGATAAAATATTACATGGCAAAATTCCATTCACCAAACTTTAACACGTATAATATAATGCAAGTTAAATTGAAACGATTTCTGGTAACGTCACAAAGTCCATTGGACAGTTCTGTAAGGTAAGACACCAGTGAATTATGCTAATGTGATTATCTAAGCGGTGTAGACGTAAGCCTTTCCGAGATTGTTATCTGTGCATGGTTACCTACTTTAGCCACAAACTATGTCAAATACATTTGTCCTGTCGTATACTGTTTAAACATCCTAAACTATTGCAACAACCGAAACACATCGAATGCTATAGCATTGAAACATTTCAGTAAAGTTCAAAATATCTCCTCTACACTATGATACATAGTTGGCAAAATGAGAGCTGCCTTCACACGTCTTTCATCTAACAGAATACCAATGAAAAAATCAAAAGCAGTTCTTTACATCAAACCTTACGTCCGTCGGTTTACATACATTAATGTTAATACTCATACCCATCTCATCTTTGGTCACGGTCTAACATATAATAGCTTAAAATAATCGTGCAATGAAAAAATATATAAAGCCTAAAATCAGTACGTAAATAGGATAAAAAATCACTAACTCACAATCATGACTAAAACTGCCAGCTAGATTAAATCGTACTTTAAGATCTGAAGATTTAAGCATTTCATTGTGTATCCTGAACGTCCTACAGCACAGCACCTACCCAGATATTCCCCTGAGTCATATGATTAAGATACGCGATTTGTTATTCATAATTTGTCTCAGGCGTTTTCGAATTATTGCTTATCGTTTTCCTATTTAAAATCTTTGGCACAGCACTATGAAATACGTCCTTACGCATAGAGATATATGCACATTGTACGTTACTTGCATGTTCATGGGTATTACACGTTCTGTAGGGGAGAAAGTTGTATTTACCTATCGATTTATTTCTCATCTATACTAAATGTCTGCAATGAAACAAACATAAATAATATCCGTCCTACTTTCTAACTTAAAATACGTTAACCACCACGCTCGTCAATACGTTGTAAATTGTTGACAGATCTTACGTACGTGTGTCATCTAACGTTAGGAGTTATTGGGAAATACATATTTATGATCCTTTTTACTCGACTACGGTATATCAAAGGGGTAATGAATAATATTGACCGTTTTATATTGAACAATGTTTCGATATGCGAAGAGTCTTGTGTGGCAAAAACTTCTTGGTAAAATCTGCCCCCACCTATGTTTATATAAATCTAAAACAATACATAAGATCATGATTTATTTTAATATTCTCTTTGAATAATCAAATATAGATATATAAATATCTAGAGTTGCACTACAAAAGCACTAAATCAAACAAGCAAACTGTATTATCTTGGTGTGCGTGTTAGCTACGCTTGGAACTCACAAAACACTATATTATATTCCCAGTGTGTGTGAACTTAGTGGCCAATTGCTCACTACTTTCTTCAAAGCGTACTCATCTTTGACAGTATATCCAGATGTATAAATAATCAAAGGTCACTTCTATTCAGATTTATGGTAAGTCTATCCTTAGCGGAAATGAAATCTTCATTTAGTGAAATATATGCGTTAGTGCGTACTATACTTTGTCCAAATGTATCTGGTTTCATCAAATTACATATACTGTATCAAATAATGTCCTTAATTACAATATTTAATGAACTATTCAATGATTATAAAAGTATCCAGGTGGGTTAATATCGAGTTGAATTTTATATTTTCTTATTAATATGTAAATGTAAAATGATTAAATTGACGATTTCGAAGTAAATACCTTTCTCTTTAATAATATAGAAGGTTTTTGTTGTAAATACATGCTAATGTCAAAAAGATTAATAATATTCAAGAATTAGGGTTCCGTTGTCACAATTTGACTATCTAAAACAACTCTACGTAATTAATGACTTTTCTATCTAAATATGTTATATATATGTATACTTTCATCCCTGCAGCTCTTGCCTAATATATTAATTGATACATTTATTTCTATATATTATCAAAAGCGATTAATTGGCAATCGTTTCGAATCATTCACTTCGCCTTAACAATAATAATTAATATGTTATTTCTTATTGTTCACAGGTAAATACTTCAATAAAGAACAAGACATCGGTTCCCGTTACCAATAACGTATGAATTTAAAGGTTCAAATAAACAGGCCTTCGAAAAACGTTAAGTGCAACCGTTGAAGAATTTCATTAAACATTTAACGTGCCCAATAAATCTGTAATTGCCTTTTTATCGAAACCCGACCGATGGGGACGATTCTTATTGTCTTCATATAAAAAGCTGACGTATTGACAAGTGTCCGCTGGCCGCTATCAATTACTTTCTTGTATCTCAAATGACTTATAAGGAACGCGTCATACTAGTATTGTATCTGGTCTAGACTTCCGCTAGAAGACTCGGGCTCATTAGACGCTGAGACATTGAGATACCGGTTACAACTATTCAACATCTGTTCTTTATCTCAGTTAGTCTCTGTCAATTTAATTTAAAACGTTTATAGAATACAGCAATTTCATATCTCTACACATATTTTATTATATATATATATTACTTAAGTCTAACTTCCTTTAATGGGTGTTTGGTTAAACGACTTATTGCCCTTACGGACATAATTGATTTGACAATCGTAAGAGAAGACATATTTTTTTTATCTAATCAACACTATTGCAACACCAAGAACGTTAAGAATAATGAATACTGTGAGTTTAAATATACGTAAAAACTGAAACGGAAGGACGTTTTTTGTTGACTTCTGACATTTTGCTATGTCATTAATGGAGTATATCTACATCTTCACACAAGTTAAACTAAAAAAATTTATAAATTAATGAACGATCTTATTTCCGTTTCTTTCTTAAATATATACTTAGTTTTCTGTATAGGATATTTACAAAGAGCTATATGTTATTTAATATTTCATAACCCACGGTTAATGCGTTACAGAATGTCTAACGCAATTTATATCGAAAATCGTTGGATATATAAAATATTGTACTTGAAACCTAATTCAGTATAAGCATTCCCAAGTACTTATACAAAAACGAAACTGTCCATTTATGTCAAACTAAATTAAACAGCTCGTAAAAATAAAAAAACTAATTAAATTCATAAAATACCATTACAACAGAATATCCAATCGATGTGATAAAACAAGGTCGTTCATTGTATGGTATTCCTGAACGGCAATCACAATACCAGTTCCTGATTACCATACTAAAACTCAAGTTTCCTGAAATACCAAATAAGTGAAGCTAATCACAGTTAATCGACTTGTAACGATCACTATCAAGTCGAAGGTTTTATTTAAATTTGCATTCAACGCATCACTGCGAATAGCTATTATAAGATAGGCTGGCCAACTGTTTTTGCCTCCAAAGACTCGTCCTGGTGGCTGACACATTGCGATTACATTTCAGAATATGTTTTTCCATGAAATTAAATTCTTCAGCACTGGTAACATACACATGGGACAAGTAGTGTGTACACTGGTTTTCATGGGTCACTCCGAGGTCCCGGGTTCGATTCCCGGCCAAGTCGATGTAGAAAAAGTTCATCAGTTTTCTATGTTGTTTTGGGTCTGGGTGTTTGTGGTACCGTCGTTACTTCTGATTTCCATTACACAAGAGCTTTAGCTACTTACATTGGTATCACAGTAATGTATGGGATTTTGTGCAATATTTAGTGGACAAAATCACTCACATTATTTTTGTGTAATATTTATATTTATCCTATTACATACTCTCAAGTAATTTTATTCTATATTTCCACTTTAAACATAATTTTTTCTCATTGTATTGCTAATCGATTTCTTGATAATTATGACCTTAATCGCGCTAGCTTAATACTTTTAGTGCGAAAATCATTATTGATGTTATTTACTTTCAATGAGATTGATCATTACTGTGTGATTAACACAACACATTATAGAGGTGTGTCTTTATATAATGACATATTTATATTTAATGAAAAAACAATAAAAAAGACTGTACCAATAATTAAATGTCATATTATAATTAAAAAACATATATTCCTTATGATGTAACGTCAATCTAGGTAATGTTTATGCTCTTAGAGATAACTCCTTTGATAATTTTTAAAAGGAATAGCGATTCCTTTGATTTATCTTTGAAACTCGATCATTCCCTTGCGATACAATAAAAGGGTACTTAGTGGATAATCCATGGTGTCTTTCATTTTGATATCAATCAAAGTGTGTCTCGAGCCTAATCTATTACCGTGTAAATTGAAATAAAGGTGTCTAAAGAAGGATCACCTTGTTATCCATGAGATTAAATGCAGATCAATGTACTATATATACTTTTGCAAAATCACCTTTAAATGTATAATACTAAGAATGCTTATGGCACAACAAGGAATTGAATCCTTTATCCATTACTGGTATATTTCCATCGTATTTTGCCTTCTGCTGGATCTGAGGAAGTACAATCATCTTCACTATGAAGTGAGCCCATTATCTGCTTGCCATGAGCCTATTATCGACTTTGAATAAAAACGATAGACAATTTAAATGCAGACACCAAGAGCATAAACTCCATTATAATACTGTCACTTGTATTTATGTTCTGTTTTGTACGTTCCTGTATTAGTGTAGGAATGGCTTGTAGCTGTCAATCAGACCCTAGCATATCTTCATACTACAGAAGTAAATCTAAATAATTTATATGTTTATCTTAATTCCTTTCAGACTATTTAATAGGGCAATGAAATATAGAAAATATTGGTCCTAAAAGTGATCTGATTCTTTAAGAGGTATTTCTCCGGTTAGTCTTCAAGTAGTATTTATATAAAATATTTAAAGAATTATAGACCGAATGTCATTCCTAAGAACTGAGAAGTTAGAACACGTGAGCCCTAACCGAAAGTTCAAGCAAGCACCTATCTCTATCAAATTGATTTATATATTTTTTTAATTCAGTGGCTATGTAACAATTGTATTGGTTAATTGATATTCTTAATTAAAGAGTCCGTAAATCTTAGTCTTGCAATTGACTCCTTCCGTTTCCTTACAGAATTGTTTATAGAATTATGACACTATGGTAAAAGAGATTGGATATGCATACGGATATTATATATCATAAGAGATTGGATATTCATACTAAAATATGTCATGCGAGGTCGTTAGTCTTCTTGCTAATTAATGGTCACTTTGCCCAAAATGGGTCAGTAGAACGTCATTGTAATCACATCTATTAACACTTTTAAAATACCTACTTATATACGAAATAGTTATAGTTGATACCGACACGAATATAGAAGATATAAAATATAAGTTACAAACGTGTTAGACCAGAAACGACACCGATTAATACAGAAATATGAGGCGTAAACAGTAATTACGTTTAATGTAAGCAATTATTTCAAATGCGTTATAAAGATTAAATAAATCGTAACTGAAACTCTTTTAAATTGCAAATGGATAATTTTAAAATTACTTCTTTCAATTTTGTTATGGTTTATTTTATGAAGTGTTTAAGTTATTCCGTTCGGACGAACTTCAGTGACAAAAACGACATTTTTGTCCAATCCCTGGAAGGTCTAATGACAGCTAAAATTGTCGTTGCTCTCATAAAAATTAACATTCATTTTTATTGTACGTCTCAAAGGTAAATTTGTTTAGTATCGTAATTCTTTGTCTTTTTCTATCAATAGGCGAATTACTGATGACAAAAAGAGACATGTTATTGTGTTACTAGATCCGATCACTCAATTTCAACCAAAGATTGAAAATATTCTAATTCAAACACCAGGTAAGTATTATTTTTAATCTATATTAATATTGTAAATGTGAAAGTAACTCTGTCTGTCTGCCTGTCCCTCTTTCACGACCAAACCGCTGAATCGAATTTGATGAAATTTGGTATGAAGCAAACTTTAACTCCAAGACAAGGAGATAAGCTACTTTTTTTGTCTGACACATAACACCCAACACCCTAAAATGCAAGCGAAGTCGCAGGCAACTACTAGTACAAATATATTAGTGTATATTGTGAGGAATCTTTCTAGTACACTATTGCCAACCCATTGCTTTAATGAGATACGAACCTTCTCGGGAATAGAGGACGCCTTTCAGCACTAAAACATTGAAAAGTCTTATTACATTTTCTTGAATAACTAGATTCACCTTATATAAAATAAAATTAAAATGTACTGGTACAGCCGATATAGCAAGGCAATAACTCGGATCATATGAACCGTTAAATATAACATATAATGAATTAAACAAGACAGAAATCGAAAACAAAGTTAATTAAGTAACATCAGTATAAAATAACGGTCAAAGCCATGTTTACATTCAACGTACAATTTACAAACGTGATTTCACTGCTCGTGTAAAGTCAAGCCGTAAGCTCGACCGCGTTGTGACAGCTCTCAGCACCTCGTCCGTCAATCGCATCGATGACACAATGACAAGCTAATGGCTTATGTGACTAGCGGCCCGTTCCGGCTTCGCGCGCGTGGACATAATTTTTTTAGATTTTTACCTATTATTGTTGAATTTTTCCGACATTTTTAACAATTGTCTATTTCAACTTATTTACCCAAAAACCTTATTTTATATACCTAAAACTTCCTTATGAATCCCTCTGTCTATTAGTGAGAATCGCATCAAAATCCGTTCAGTAGTTTTGCAGTTTATCGCGAAGATACAGTCAGACGCGGCCGGGGGTCTTTTTTATAATTAGTAGTGATGATGTATAAACTATTTTATCTCCGCAGTCAGAATTAATGTTATTTAATTAATAATTAGATTTTTACGTCGCACTTTTATTAATATTCTAGATTAAGTAACGAGTACGCTGTTGTTGTTTGATCTCGTATATCTTTAGAATAAATTATAATATCTAATTAATTAAATCTGACATGTCTAATACTTGATAGCTAGATAGATAAAGGATTTATTGTTAATCTCTTAATCAACACAGCATGTACGTATTTAATAATAAAACATTATCAATACAATTGAAGGAAAGAAACTTGAAAACTATGACAAATCACTACGGGTTGCACCTTAGAAATTCTTTTGATATAGTCAACATAAATAAAAACAAACGACATCCTATATTTTTAAATTAAACTTCACTCTTAATGAACCTTTGCTGCCTATAAACACATTGGTGTTATCAGTGCGAATAAATAAATTCTTAATTTTTTTTTTCGTAATATAAAAATTAATCAAATCCCAATTTCTCAAAGAACTAGGTGAAAAGCAAAGTCGAACGTGTGCGACACCGTAGATAGGATCACCACGATGTCTCATCACGAATGAGATTTCGTAACAATTCGTGCGAATGTTCGTATTGTCGTCACGATCTCCTGATAGCTATCTTCCCAGAATACGGCCGTGGAACAGAACTATAGTTTACGACGTTAACAAAACCAACGATAGTTAAATAAACCTTTCAATACACATCTTTCTGTACGATCTAGTATTGCTTTATTGAAATTTTACGATTACGATTATAATATCCTTGGCTGAGATTCTGTACATTTTATTAGTCAGTGCGTTCCTGCCACTGGACTTGTGACGTTTTGAACATTAGAAACACTTATTTCAAGTGTTACAAAATGGTATATGTACTATCAGGCTGTTGATAGACTGTGTAAATGAAAGGTCCGTTATGGAATGGACGATGCAACTTTGGAGTGGCGAATAGTTTCTGATAAACTATTATTATCGTCTATTGCCCCATTAACGGATGATATTATTAAAATCTAAATAAATATGGATGAGCCGAGATGGCCCAGTGATAAGAGCGCTTACTTACATCGATGAGTGCGCGTTTAAATCCAGGCAAGCACAACTGACTTTCCTGTGCTTAATTTGTATTTACAATTCATCTCGAACTCGGCGTTGAAGAAAAATACCGTGAGGACACGAAACAAGCAAAACTAATAATTTCAAAGAAATTCTGTTCATGGAATATGCTTCTAACCTTCTCCTCAAAGGCAGACTAGGCCTTAGCCCAAATGTACATGCTGTTACTAAATGTAAAGTTTCAATGAAATCGATTTTAAATAAATAAGAACTCAATATTTTTTTAAAAACCATGCTTCGTTTTAACCTTTATGTCAACCATTTATTTTTATTGTCATGTCTAGCATGACCCAAGTGAACTGACAGACGTCATAAACGCAGCTCGCATTCTCTCAGATTTCGAACTTAAAAGTCCTGACGCCAGACAAAAAACCGAATAAGGTCGTATGTAATTATTAATTAAAATACTTACAATAATAATAATTATCTTATTTAAAAGGAACGAATAAACATTATAAGATGGAATTACTATTACAATCACTTTTGGATCGTAAAACTGCCACCGTTTCGAAATGTAGATTCACAGATGCAATAAGAACTTAGTGCAATTACTTTTATTTATCAAAAGTATTTAATCACTTAGGTTTTAATACTTATTATGACATCTAAAACGTACTTTAAAATATGAATTTTTAGTATGTATTAATATTAAAAAATTGATTAAGATTTTAATGTGCAATTATGGCGCCCTTTGAATCATAATTTAAAGGCCATATGAAAAATATTTAATTTTATGATATTTTAATACATTATAAAAATTTAATACTGTTCTTTGAATGAAAAACAGTTAGTGCTAAATCAAAGACCGAAAATCTAAATTAGTATATTTGAAATATGATTAAAATTTTATAGACTTTGATTATCTATTTGATACATATTCTTTTTATATTTACTCTAATTTTTTTTTTGCTGCACTGCTGTTTAATAAATGTATTAAGCAATTCCATATTAACAAAACAACAACAAGTTATAGTTTAGATCGAATCCTTCACACACATAGTTTAATTTATCCCAATATCAAAACTATAAATACAACACAGTAACGATTCCGAGATTGCTTCTGCGTGAATTAATCGCGTCGAGTGTGAAATGCACCTCGGTGCACCGCAATCGGCCACTCACCCTCATATTTATGTTACTCGCCGCTCATAAAGTACTTACATCCGATTGGAAAGGGTAATTGGGAGTGGATTACTTTGCAGGTGTCTTTAATATATAACGTTTTAGCCCGCACACGATTTTGTCATTATTCTTGTATTACAGGAATATTCGATATATATTTTATTCGCGCTTGATTTATTTGAGTAATTATTATGTTTAATTTGGGAAGTTTGATTGGAACTTTAGTTCGAGTTCGGAATTCCACCACAAATTCCAAATTATGTCGAATATACAAAACGAAATCTTTTCTTTCATTTACTTTTGCAATAAATGTTTAAAAAAACTGTAGGTGAGCACTGATGAAAATAAATACATATATTTTTTAAATAATAATAGATAACCTGGTTACAAGCCTACTAGGCTAATATCATACAAAACTGTTTTTAATTTAATTTAAATAATAAATTTTGTATTTCGAATTAGTCTGAAATATTGTTCTGAATTTGTACGAGAGTACCGATGTATGTCATTTTCGTAGATAACCGTTATTCAAATCTATGTATCCGGTTTTAATTTTGCTCTACGCTTTATCTCCTCATCACAGCCTGTCATATTATTTACTTACAGAACCTCAAAGCCGATTACGTTTCGATAGAGACTACTCTTATATAAATGTGATATATTATACGAGTTATAAGCCGTGACTTCGTTTGCATAGAGTTTTTGAATACAGGATTATTGAATTAAAAGAATATGCTCTATTTGACACTAGATGTAACAGACTCAATACTGGAGCTAAATACATAATATATTTATATACAGAAAAAGAAATTATTATTATTACGTTTTGTTACAAAACCTCGCTGATCTTAAACACACCCATTTAATATTACGCCTCTACTATCACAGATCTAAATGCCTGTGGGTTTTGAAAACAAAATATCAAACACGTTGTTTCATAATTTAGTATTCCTATAAAATACCATTGCAGGTCGCAGGTCAGATCTCAAAATATTACACGGAGTGAAATGTATGATGTACTTGTACACTATTTACTTTTATATTAACTTCGTTTAGTATGTGTTGAACAAAACAAGTTGAACATTAAACCTATTTTGCTCAACTGGTTTTAAAATTTTCTTAGTCTTTTATGTGTAAGACTATGTAATATGGTTTATTGTATAACGTAATAAAATCTTAGAAAACGTACGAGACATCCTTCCATACCCCTTATATTTGAATACTTTTAATATTATTTCAAATCATTCAATATCAATAATTGCTCAAAATCGTAAAGCATATTGAATCAAACGGAAGCAACTGGAACCATAAGAATATAACTAGTAGAGCCAGTACCTACATTTTATAGTTCAAGAAGAAGGATCTTAACAGTTGCATTGCGTAACTTCGAGTTACCGTTTCATTCAGGCTAAATTAATATAAGAAAGATAAAAATTGTATTTTCATAATTTTTATATATAATATTCTTATATATAATATTCAGTCCCAGTGTAGGTATCGATTTTTTATTGATTTCTATTAACAATAAATAACAAACAATAAAGAAATAAATTATTAGCATATCAAATATATAAAAATTAAATTATTATTTCAATTAACTATGTCATGTAACCGCGAAAAGATGATTTATATTAGTTATTGGAATAATGATTTTAAATTTAATACTATTTAATAAATCCGTACTGTGACTGGTGCTGATGTTAAATCATCAACCTCGCTCATAGACATAGCTGCTGTAAAAAAATAACCATTCGTAATAACGCCATTACACCACCTTACTTAAATAACTAAGATGTTAGACTTATTCATGTTTACACGAGCTCACTCTACCTGTACAACAAACAACAACAACAGCCTGTAAATTCCCACTGCTGGGCTAAAGGCCTCCTCGCCCTTTGAGAAGAAGGTTTGGAACATATTCCACCACGCTGTTCCAATGCGGGTTGGTGGAATACACATGTGGCAGAATTTCTATGAAATTTGTCACATGCAGGTTTCCTCACGATGTTTTCCTTCACCGCTGAGCACGAGATGAATTATAAAGACAAATTAAGCACATGAATCGGCGGTGCTTGCCTGGGTCTGAACCCGCAATCATCGGTTAAGATGCACGCGTTCTAACCACTGGGCCATCTCGACTCGTCACTCTACTCACTCTACCTGTACACCGGAACACAATCTAATCAATGGTTTTAACCTACCATCGAACTTGTACAAAATCATACCACCAACTAAAACTGACGTACAACAAACGACATAGTGGACTAAGCTCTCTTTTGGATATAAATCTAAAAATACTATAACCTTAATAGCTACCTGTGTTTTCTATTCTAACACACACACGTAATTTAAACAAATATCATAAACCAATCACTGCGATACAGAT
This sequence comes from Vanessa cardui, assembly GCF_905220365.1. NCBI lineage: Eukaryota > Metazoa > Arthropoda > Insecta > Lepidoptera > Nymphalidae > Vanessa > Vanessa cardui. The sequence continues at coordinate 8,312,556 of NC_061125.1, forward strand.
CTTACTGCCCAATTAGTTGGTCAAATGAATACCTTATCGTGGTAATATTTTATAGTTTTCTACGCCTTTTTTGTAACGGACTTTTCAAATATCGATAAATATTTCAAAACCCGTTGTACAAATTATACTTTTACTACCATTGGTACTTTTACTAGTAATAAAAGATACATATGGCGGACATACATATTTCTATAGATATCTTCGAGATGTACTCTCCATAGACAACTTTCGGTATAGATAAGTACGCCAACTTTCGCGGGAAATCCGCCACGGCCGATGATTTTTTTTCTGTAAAAGCGACATATAAACAAGATCACACTACAAATAAATATATATGTATACACTAAGTATATCATGATAATAATTATAAAATTATACAGTCTTTTTTTTAAATTTCATTTTCTTCGTAAAGTTTAATAGAATATTATTTTTTGTTAGTCTCAAATTAAATTTGAATAATATTTCTTCTGCCCTAGGTACCGGATTGTAGGAGAAACTACATGTTTGTGAGTTGATATTCACTACATAACTAATAAACTGATTCCTAACTTAGTTTATTAAAACGTCAATAATAATACAGGGTGTTTTGATACCTTTTCTAATTTCTAATAATAGCTGTATATTGCGTATTTGCCTATGTAACTTTAACGCCTGATCGCAATATGTTTGTATTCATTGAGTGTAAAAATTTAATGCTTATACAGTGATTCCTTTCGTCGACTCTTGTTAGGAAAAATTCGATACTTAAATGCCATAACACTCCATCGACGGAAAGAAAATGAAATAAAAAAAAAACATTAAATATGTCGTTGTGCTTAAATAGAATCGAAACCGTATTTTATTAAAAATCTAGGAGTACTACTAGACTTGTACATTTTAAATCATCATGATAAATTCGGAAGTATATGAGCTAGCTGTTATATATAAAATTTTAATAGTACACTAGGATATGACTAACTGACAGTAATATCTCTAATTATATAATTAAAACAGCTATTCATTTACGCAAATACCAATTAACCCATGAGTCAGGACAATGAGATGAAATGACGACACATGACCATAACATAACATTAAATTGAAACATTTCATACACATACGCCTAAATTCACAGACGGACAAACCAGAAAATAATCCCAGAAACATATTATTATTATATATGATCCATACAAACATAAATAGTTTCATAATAACTTAATACACGCTTATTATCTTTAAGTAAACATTGCAAGTAATTTTGAAATTATTATTATTATATGCCACGTAAAATAGTTACCAAGATTTTGAGTATTTTTTATAATTTTAGCCTCAGGTTGCTTCTGCCACCGATCTTTTCTCAGTACTTACTCTTAAATGAAACATAAAAAACGACATAAATATTTATTATTTAACCAATTTTTCAGAAAAGTTGTACAACACAAGTTAATAATTAAAATATTGTGAAAGTTGAAGTACATTACATTATTATCGTCATAACTATTATAATGCGTGTCTTTAATATTACAATTACAGCGTCTTAAAATTTTATGAGTAGATTTATTGTTATAATTCTGACTAATAGGGCAGTTCGTGTTTCACTTGCCGAGATACTTCTTTGTGAAGGTTTGTACTTACAACTAGCTGTTCCCGCGATCTTGTACGCGTTTGAAATTAACAAAAAAAAAATAATAATATTGTAGCCTAAGTTACTCCTTATTTTACCATTTATCTGTCAGTGAAAGTCCCGTCAAAATCAGTCCAGCCATTCCAGAGATTAGCCGGAACAAACAGACAGATAAAAATTGTAAAAAATGTTATTCTGGTATATGTATCGTGTATACATTCATATACATTAAGTATAAAAGGGCTCTTTTATTATTACAAACAGACCAATTTTATTATATGTATAGATAATTGAATTATATCTACGTATTACTGCTATGTAGTTCAGATGTAATCACTCGCTGACTCGAAAGTCATTTCGAAACAAATGAATATCATATATTTGTTACATAGTGTACGTAGTTAGACTTTCACTAGATTTTCAGTTGTAAAAATATATGCAACAAGACCAATTACTAGTATCCGTTGTGTTGATGAAAATACGCTTCTCATAACTCGAAACGAAATATTTTTTACACGTTCTAAAAGTAAATTAAATATAATTGGTTTCAATGTTCTATGAACGTTTTATGGCTATTTATTATAATAGCTGTATGTAATAAAACATCAAAACAAGATTTATTGCACCTGCAAACATATTTTACGCAGTAAGTTCTTACGATATGTTTAGCAACTAGCTAATGCTCGCAATTCCGTCTGAGTGGCAAAGTATAATATCGAAAATATACGACAACATTGTTTTTCATTAATTATAGGTACCTATATTTATTAAAATAAATTTAGTGGATTTTTATGTCAAAAAATTGACGGTCAACCAAAATGAAATTTGGAATTTGACAGGATTTATTCCCGTTCCTTAGAAAACAGTTAATTTCAGGACTAACGGTTTCACCTCTCAATCTTTCTTGAAAAGATTGCACTTATGTTATATTATGAGCGTAAGAGAGAACGGTGAATATTTCTGTGTTTACACACACACTTGTGCTCTTATGCAGTCTAGACTCCATATTGAGGTGACTTGTGGCTAATAAATAATTCCCGAACGAAAATATTAAAAAAAAAAACACTTAGAATCTTTTATTGTTTTTAAATTATGGCCAGACAGAAATGTGTTACGAGTCTACTTATATGTATATACTATTATAAGTTGTGATGGAGCAATTGAGTTTAAACTCTTAATAGAATGTTTTTTAATAATCGAATGTTTCAAAATTTAATTTAATTTTGAGCAACGAAATATAAAATTACTATTTGATAAAATTAATATCATCCTGTATTGCTAAGTCTAGTGGTAACATGTTATTACTTTTTTCCTCTATGGTTATGCAAATGTAAGTGTAATTTATGAAAATAATAACAATCCCCAATGAAGTATACTCAGTAGACGCATATATTGGTCATCTAAAGCATAATAAAAAGAAATAGTATCATTCAAAATAAAGTATACAAATAAGTATGAACTTTTTCATATCAAACATTCAATTCAGTGAATCTTTCACCTTGAAATGAAGTATGAGTCAACGTCTGCCGACCCAGACAGACGTTAGCTATCCAAAAGGCGGCATTTGCTGTCTCTTTTCATCACTATAGGAATAACAGGGACAGCTTAGTACAATCTTCCTGGAGAATCCTATTATTATACAAGAACATACAGGGACTTGAATCAAGACATTCTTTTAGGTCTTCAGCCTTTACAAGTATTTAAGATTTATCGTAATGTATTACAAATAATAAATAATAAGTATATACAATATGTCTGTAATCATTTTTCTGTCCGCCTATATGTAAAAATCTCGATTGGAACGCAAAGGCGTTAATCAATCATCTAAATCACGTCAAATGAAATTTGATATAGTGGATGTTGCCACATTTTTAAACCTATTAATTTATTATGCCTTAAGAAGCGAACTAAAAATAAGAAGCTTTTCTTATTTTTATACTTACTTTCATAATAATTTAGGTAATTCAAGCAAATCTATATTAATATAATAATGACGCCATTGTTCTCTTTGATTTGGCTTTCAATCGTAAGTACATTACAGAAATGGGCTATTACATTAATAAGACATTTTGTATAGAATTTCGGAGAATAAAATACTTAATGCTTAATCATTGTGAGAGTTCCAAAATAATAAATATGAACCAAATTCGTTGTAATTTTAAGAAAGTAACTTTGTATGGAATATAATGTCTTAATAAATGCTAAATAACAGCACTCTAGTTAATTGTGTACCGTCAAATTTTAATACGACCAAATTACGGTTATTACTGTAAGTTAAAAAATATGAGTTATGGACATTGGAGGAGCTATATAAGCATGAATGAAATGAAAATGGTGTTTTTTTTTAAGTGAAATCTTAATTTTTATTACAAACGACATTCTAAGTGTAATAATTAATTGATTGTATGGAATACGTCGTACAAATAACGTTCTGTTTGAAGCCACACTATGTACTTCGGAAATCGACATTCGTAAAAGTAAAAAAACATTAGACATTCGTACTCACATTAAGTTAGTGTTCTTTCAAATGATTTAGAACATAAGTAACTATTATTTATAAATATTATCAACATCCTTACAAAAATTTCAACAAATTTAGTTTACGAAATTATACAATTCAATTTTTACAACTTGATTGATTATACATTGTTTTCTGATTAATGCAATAATTATACGCGTTAAATTCGGCCGTATTTATTCAGATCAGATTAATGCTTGTGCAAAAAAATTGTTCTCATAAAGGTCAGAAAAGGAAAGCGTGCCTCGGGCTCTTAAACCAGCTGATGCAAAATATTGTTTACAAGAAATTGACCATTCAAGAAAATAATAAATCAAGTTGACGATCGTTAAACTTTAACTCTTATATTTTGTATCATAAAAACTTTTTTTCTTTAAATACGCATATATTGCGCGACGAATACTTAAAAAGAGATTAAGACCTGCAAAATACCTAAAGATTTCGACGCATGCGCGTACTGCCGTCAATCTTACGATGTCATTTGTCTGTTTAAATCAAGACTTACAAAGGGTGTATAAGAGTGAACACACACACTTACATTTCGCGACATTGAAATTTAATTACGATGTGCTAAAGATATTTGATTAACGGATCGCTTAATTTGAAATTGATATAAATCTTGGGAAGATGTTCATTACGAATTTCACTGCAATCGGACAAGTCGATAAATCAGAATTAATTAAAAACTGCTGTAATCTTCAGAGTATAATACCATATAATACATTGAAGATATAACGAACATTTTAGTTAAAAAACATATGCTTTAAGTTATAATTAATCTCGTTCAAGTTTAAATCACCTACATTTAATTCTACGTGTTCATTTATATGTAATTGCTTGTACTACATTCTCGCATAAAATGAATTGTGCAATTATCCTCCACAAGGTAACGACAAGGATATTCAGGCTTAAATAAATTTCCATACGAAATTCTACAATGACATCAGACTTTACCTTAAACATCTGATTTAAATAATATTTAACTACATAATACTAACAATTTATTTATCTGTTTTTTTTTTGTTCCAGATTTAGCAGCGCTACGACAATTATTGGATAGCGAAACTGGCGGCACGACTTGTCCAAGTTGTAATATGCCCTTTGATAAGGGTAAAAAGAGAAAGTTGATTGACACGTGCGGTCATGAACGGTGCTATTCCTGCATGTTCAGAAACGAAGCCTGCCCTATATGTGCCAGAAAAAGTCAAGGGAGGAGGCAAGTCATGGAGAGGTATACACCGTCACCACAGCGACAAGTCGATCAGGAGTGGCAGTCACCGACGCGACTTCCAAAACCACCGAAACAACCATCGAGTCTAGCGCAAAGCTGTCCCACACCACCGCACACGAGGAGAAGATTCTTTCTGAGTCCCAAATCCTTACGGAGTCCTTTTGGCCAACGTAGCAGTCGCCATTCACATGAAAACCACGTGCCTCTTTCTGGTAAGCTATTATCGCACGCCATCTTTTCATTTGCATACCTGTGGGACCACGGCGGCCTCCGTACTGCATTGCGTTGCGTAAGCCCTAACTGCGCACGCAATGCACTTTACTCCATTAATATCTTGGTTCGACTAAAATTTCATTCACGAAGCCTCTCACTTTTCGACTAGATTCTTTTATGAGCATAGAAACGAGGATTCCTCGAGACGTAAGTAATGGTGAATGACAATTGCGCCTAGCCCACGCGTCCCCGCCGGATGTACGTAGGGGGTTCCGCAAGGGACCGGTTGTCTGCCTAGCGTATTTATTACTTTAGGTACAGATCAGACTTTTGCAATCCTGCCCGCGCAGACAGCGGGCCGGCGAACATTATCACACTATCTGGTACATTTTCGATTTCCATTAATTACATCATTCCGGTCCCGTCGAAATATAAAGCAGTTTGATCACAGCTGCATGCTCAATAAATTATAGTTTAAATTCAATACAACACTTGCTCGGGCGCTACTGTTCTTAATCAATCGAATAACATTTCTGTTCATAAATGTGTAACAGAAATCTTTAACGTATATTTATTTTATTATCTTCAAAATTACTATAAATGCTAGTCCAATATTTTAGTTTAAATAATCAAATGAGTGTAGAATTATTTTGTTGGGTATATTTTAACAGGATTACCGGAGGAGGGTCCCAGGAGTGCGGCGTGGCCAAGTCTTGTGTTCAATAAAATAAGATCGCTGTGGTCCGCTCATTCCTCCGTTCCTCACGGACTCAACCAATTGACAGGCACGGCAACATAATAGTAAAAGTCTATTGAAGGAATGTGGAACGATTAATTACATCCTAAACAAATAAGGTTAAAGAAAAGTCCTCAAATTAATCATGGCTAATCGCTTTAAAAATGCACAGTCTCTTAAATAAGATATACGACGTCAAAGTCGAGCTTTACAATGTTCTAATTATTTATGTTCAAAACAAATACCTCTGTCGGTATTCGATCCACATTCCTTCGAGCCCAATCGGGCACGGCCGCTCGATTTTTGCACATCTTTTTGCCTGTTTGCATTTGCCAGTCGTCTCGGTTATTTGATGCACAGCTTTTTTATCGAAACCAGTTTTTTGTTTGGTTTTACATCTGTGTTTAATTTGCGTGTTTTTATTTTTTTTTATTTACAAGCTTACATCTCCATATCTGCGAATGCTAATTTATTCATTGTAACTGTTAACATATCGATATAATTGGCTATCAATAGGTTGTGTTAAATTAATCGACAATTTTATCATTTGCTTGTCAGTTACCAACACTAGAGTCTTTGGTTCAACGCATGATTTGAGGCTTTGTAATAGTGTTTGATTTATTTACAAAAGAGTAAAGAGAAGATGTGATGAAGATGAAGAAGAGGCTAAAACACTATGAGAGAGGTTTATTATTTTGGAAATTTATAAAATTTCCATTGTCAATTACAGTTTTTCGTATAATATTTAATAGTCCATATAGTTGTTTTACAGAGAGTCATATACTTTAATATACACTTACGTATAATCATATTACAACCACATCTCATATCACTTCTATAAAAGATCTTAAAATATGATAAAGACAAAAATTAACCTTAATTTTATACTTATATTTTGTATACACACCAACCACCAAATAGAAATATATTCCAAAGGCAATTTAAATGTGATTTAACATGATGACGAAACAAGATGGCTGCTCCTGTCTCGGAGCAATTTTGAATAATGCGTACATAACAAGTAGCCATGTATTGCGTTTAAAGTTAACAAGTTTATCGCTTACGAACATCGTCGCTGACCATTCGAGGATATTATGGTTAACTTTAGTCGCCTTTCTAACTCCTTTTATACCCCAGATTTAGCATACAATATGTATGGCTAAACTGCTAAAGGAATTATCAAGATTAGGGTTTTAGTGTAAGCTTGTCATTTTCATGTCGGATTTATTGTAAATGAGGTTTTGTCGACGGCTTCATCATAAATTAACATATAGTTTTGCCTGTCATATGATTGTCGTGATTAAGAATATCCTAAACCCAATATGGTATAGTCTTGTAGTTCAGACAGATTCAACCTACATAGGTAGTGAGTAATGAGTATTTTTTAAGCACATTCATATCCAGCAAAACCATTTCCAAGGTCCTTGCCAAGGTTAGTTACCAAGCTTAGCATCTGGCAGGCGGCGGGCGTAAATACATAAGAGTCTGCTTAATCTTTTTCATTTAATGTTTATATGTTACGTTGATGCGAACAATTACACTTAGCTTAAGCAGATAACAATAGTAAAAATCGTGCATTACTTCATTGAAATTCATCCATAGATTTAGATATCTTTGATTACCACCAAATAAAAATCCGCTACTCTAGATCTACACTAGATCAGTTAGATCTCGAACCCTCTCTTATTTTTTAAGGTGGCTTATTTACTTCTTTAGCTGTATCTGCATTCAATTATTCAAAATTAATTTAATTACCAACACTGCCCAGTTACAATTTATCACATTTCCATAGAATATCATACATTTTATAAATGCTCACAAATGTACAAAATTGGACAACAAATATTATTTACATACAAACTAACGTCTTAACATAGAAACACTTAGCAATCTGTAAAGCTAAAGGAAATACAATAAATTTATATAAACTATATGGCTATTTAAAAGAGACCATAGTGAATGAAAAAAAATTCAAAGTAATTGAAGAATTATTCGTAGTATCCAGATGAAAAGAAAAATATGTCGATTTGGTGTCATATATACCCTCTATTCCAATAGAGTAGCTATTGTTAACAAGTTCCAACTTTCAACTTCCAACGAATATAATGTGCATGTACCAATACCAATCACACCAATCGACTTGGCACAGAAACACACTAACAGTTATTACTTTATCAACAAGCCAAATAGGAGGAATATATTTCCCTTTTTCAAACCTATACCTCTATCTTGCAGTTTGATTGAGGTATTTAATCCGGAATAATCTGACAAATTGTCGGTCAATAGCATTGTTGTGGGCGAAGGTTGGACGGATTGTTCACGCTGAGTGGGTTTGTCGTTTCGGTTATATAGAACAAGGTGAAAGACGCCCTCACTGCCTTCGTCCCTCGTGGAGTGTCAATCAGACGATGCAAAATAATATCGTGATAATCGACTTTGGACTCGTAATACAAATCTCGTTACAATTAACAATTAAATATTGCTTAAAATATTTAATTTTTTCCAAATTTATTTTCTAATATTTATTTCATCATCCCTTTGTTGGTAGAGGGATGATGATGGGTAATGGAAATGTAAAATTTTTTATTGGATAATCGTATTTTAGACAAAATAAATTCTTTGAAAAACTTACCAATCTTTATACCGAGATTATTAGGTATAAATAAATAATTACAGTCTATATGTTTGTAAATAATATTAATCTTAATTTCAAAGTCAAGGGCCAAAGGTCTCTTTAGCTTCTTGATGATAAGAATTGGAAATTGACTTATTTTCTAGACGATTTATAATAATTTTAGATGACATTTTCGGAAAATAATCGAAACTTATTTCTAAAATAATCAATTAACGTTTAACATTGAAAAAAACAAAAGAAAATTAGTTTGTTGTCATTTAAATATGTGTAAAGTATCAAAGTCTCCTTTCAGTGTTTTATAAATTGCGTCGTAAGAAATCTAGACATTAGTATAATGACATTTATTACGTAATTAAAAGATAACCAATGTTGCAAGTGTTAACACACGACTTGATATAACGGCACAATTGTCAATGGGAAGAAAAGTCAGAAGGTCAGTAAGCAGCCATTAAAACGAGATGTAGAACTTGCATCATTTAAAACGGACCAAAAATGAGGGCAAAGAACACAAGCTAGCGGACCGTGGGGAAAAAACGGTTTTTAAAATATTATTTTAGAAATCTTATGTATAATATTTATAAATGACTATCTAATAATAATTTCTGGGTATGTTAAATCTTTCGATCAAGATATGGTACTATTTGGTAATATATGTATGTACTCTTAATAGCGCTATAACTTTATTTTGTACACTGTACTTATCTATTAGATTTGAGTTTTAGTAATGGATATAGAATAGCGATATCAAGACCTCTATAGCCAAGAGTATTTTATATCCGAAAATAAATGTTAATTCCGATATAATTACTTATACAATGTTATAATACTATAATTTCTTTCAATAATATAATTCCACGTTAGAATATTTTCAACCACGTGAGGATATCATAATTGGATGTACAATTATCTTATAAGCGTAGCGTATCGTACTGAAGCGCACGCTACCTCTTCCGCTCGTGCGCTATACTCCGCTCTACGCTTGTGACGCTCATTGTGTAACATTTCTTTTAACGAAACTTAAAGTGTCACGTCAAACTGCAGACAAGACCTCGTAACCCGTAAAATTTAAGTGGGCAGGTATTGTTCGGACTGTCGATCTTTACTGAGGACTGAGCTATAACGATACCCAATGCAGAACGAACGATTGTTTGAACGAATAATGGAATGGAAGCGTTTTGTGCGACATTTAAAGGGTTTTCGTTTTTTAATTTCAACCAGATTGAACTTGATTGCTTTATTTGCGATTCAGAATTGTAAAAGTTGGGTCTATAAAATATTTTTTTTTTTTTTTTTTGTAATCTTATTTATACATAATACTTAAATTACGATACAAAACAAGTCCATGTGTATGAATTTGATTCATATTAAAAACTTATTTTTTTTATTAAAATATTACTCATTTAAATACGATAATATTTTAAAGGTGATATATTAATTTTTATGAGTGGTTACAAATTCCCCAACGTCATAAAATCCAATACAATATTCAGACCTATAAAGCTTTGTCAAATGTAATTTAAATATAGATAAAAGGTAATACTTTCTGTGACCTTTGAAAACAATAACAGACCCGTCAAGCGTATCAAATAACTGTAGGCACTAACGTCGTGTGAGGCCTTGACAGAGCCCGTCCGTCACTCCATCAAACTCGAAACAGGGACTATCGTTGAAATGGTATCGCTATTCAATATGACGCCGTCTAATTTACACATGACCTTTAGTTTTGAATTTTGGTCATATGTAGAAGAATCCGTTAACATAATGGCAGACGTTTCGTCATTGTTTAAAATCTATCATGACTCAGTAAGCCTTAAGCGTAAATTAGGCACCTCATAGTGATTTAAAAAAGATACTCTTCCAAATAGTTTTTATATAAATGACAAAAAAGTAAAAAAAAAACACACTGTTGTCATATTCCAATATTGTAAGCCATTCCGTCTACTACATATGATCATATAATTAATTCTATTTAAATAACTTGAACTCCATTTATGCCATTTATACAAGGTTCTGTGTTCTTGGTGTCAAAATATTCTACAAACTGTTGTAATTACAATTGAATTGTACAATGTGATGTGAGAGACTATTGTCATGGTCATTGTACTGAACTTTTGCACCAATGTTTTGTACGTATCAAGAATTAATACAAAAGGTCATTGCCCCAATATTTTCTCACACAGTAAATGAGATTTTTAGTCACCGTTTTTTAAATATGGAATACCATCGAAGAGTTTTTCCAGGAGTTTTTCCATTGCTCCATAGACACGTTTGTTAGATGCGTCATTTATTGTCTAAGCAATGTAAAGTATTCACAATTTTATCGTGCTAATATAAATCTAAAATTAATTCTAATGTAAATCTATAATCAAATGATAAATTTAAATAAAACTTCCATTTCAATTAAATGCGGATATATTACTAATAACAAAACGCATTATATCCGGATTTAATTGTAAATATACAATACAAACTATTGACAAAAATAATAAAAGAAAACAATATACAATTTAAAATATTTTTTTTACAATAATCATTGCATAGTTTAAAACAAAATCGCTTTTTGTCCCTATATATTATTAAATCTTTAAAACTACGCAATGGATTTTGATGTGTTTTTTTAATAGATAGATACAATTTCGTAAAGAAACACTGATAATTTTAGAAGTTTCTGCTGTGATGTCATACTGCTCCCGTGCGAAGACGGGGCGGGTCGCTAGTATTTTTTAATTTAATATACATTTGCAAATATGAATTTCGAAATAGATCCTGTAAAAAGAAATTATACATACATTTACTTATATTTTGAAATGAAACAATATATTTCATGTTTCACTTTACCGTTTCAATCATTTTATGCAAACGTTGCGTCGAAATTAGAATATTATAATACTATTTTAAATAAATTGTGTTAATGCAAATACGAAATCAGATTTTCAAGATTGTATATATTAATACATAAGCGTAAATGCAGCATGAACCGTTACCTTTAATTATCTTTAACTCGGCTTAAATATAATTCATTAAGAACCACAAAATTAAGTGTTCCGCTCAACGACTCCGGTTACAACTTACAATGGTTAGTTGATATTTAAAATTATAGTATTATATTTCATCGGTTTTATGCGCGTTTGATTTCATATTATCTTATTTTTAATGTAAAGTAATATCACGTAAAAGTTTTTATTTAAAACATAACGTTTTAACCTTTGTTGAAAAAGTACTACTGAGTAACTTGCTTTTTAGGGTTGTCTATTGAAACAATTGGGAAATTTTGGTGATTAATGAAAGTCTAATGTAAATGCTTTTAATCTAATGAAAAACCGTATCTGTGTCAATAGTTTGTTGAAACAATTTTCTTAACACAGTTACATCTATAACAGCTTACATACATACATATATGGGGACACACCCAAAAGCGATTCCTCTTCACTATCGTAAGATATTGTTATATATATGTAAATTTGGAAGTAAGTTGCGTTTTCACAGTGCTGCAATAGCAGCAAATACGAAAAGGATTTATTCCCGGTTATTCGTTAGTAAGTAATAATTAAAGTAACTCCGATTTCGACGCTATTGAAGGACATACAGACCTAAAAATAGCATAATGAACGCAGTGAGTTCCTGAGTTTTATAATCATCAGTCATCTATAAACCCATTAATTTTATAATAATAAACTTTAGCACACATAAAAAACAACTAACAACTAATAACTTTATAACACATGGACGAAAATCTGCCATGTATTACCTACAGTATTACCTACCTTAAATTTGCCTAGATCGGAGGCCTCTATCAAAATCAAAATCAAAATAAACTTAATTCAAGTGGGCTTTTACAAGCACTTTTGAATCGTCATTTAACAATTAAGTGAAGCTACCACCGTTTCGGAAAGTAGACTCTACCTAGAAGAACCGGCTAGAAACTCAGTAGTTACTCTTCTTCAACATTTAAAAAATACAAAGTCATGTTAGTTAATACAATTATTTTAATTAATATATCCTGCCTGGTAGTCAACAGGTATTAATTCCACGATTTTTTATCGTCTACAAAATTTGATATATGCCTTTTTTACCAATGTATTTTTTATAAACGATTTGAATTTACGAAACGGCAAAGTTAACAATGTCTAGTCTAGTATCGAACATTAAAATATATACGAGCTGTTAAGGACTTTGGTCAAAACAGTGTATTCAAGTGATTATAATACACCTATTTGAAACAGTAATATATATTCCCAGATATTTTAATATTTGTCTTTGTTACAAATACTATCGCAATCTTTATACAGTTGACTTCCAGTTTACACCTGACGTGGTCACGAACAAACTGACCCACATACAACAAGACATTTATTTGAATAATATCATTAGCATTATGAGACGCTAAAACGTTGTTTGTTATTCATAAGATTAATTAAAAATATTACGACAGTTTTATTGAAACAATTCGAAATGTATTTTGTATATTATCGTTATAAATAAAGTTGCTTGAATATTTTGTTTCTATTTTGTAAACTATTGAATGATAATAATATTGTCAACATTGCTAATGAAAAGCTTCAAAGCTTATTACACGAAAAAAGTAAAAGTAAAGTAACAGCCTGTAAATTTTCCACCGCTGGGCTAAAGCCTCCTCTTCCATTAAGGAGAGGGTTTGGAACATATTCCACCACGCTGTTCCAATGCGGGTTGGTGGAATGCACATGTGGCAGAATTTCGATGAAATTAGTCAAATGCAGGTTTCCTCACGATGTTTTCCTTCACCGCCGAGCACCAAATGAATTATAAACACAAATTAAGCGCATATGTATAGTGGTGCTTGCCTGGGTTTGAATCCACAATCATCGGTTAAGATGCACACGAAATATTCACAAAATTTTACTTTTGAAAATAAAAAACCCCTAATCATAAATAGATCTTTATTACGTTGTAAAATAACAATAGTTGCATTTCCTACTGTACCTTATTCACTTATATTAAGTACAATGATTTAGTTAAAGAGCGTTTTAATGTCTCGAGATAACTTTCTACAGCGAATAATTCGAATGTCGCCGTACAATTATTATTCTAATTATACGTTTAATTTGAATCATGACTACGAATGTTTCGTTGATTCACGAAAACAATAAATTATGCGAGCAATTTCTCAAGTCTCACGACCTGTGCTCTCTCTTACTAATATATAATAATAAATATACAGAAAAGGACAGATACATACTACTACTACTACATACTTTAACATGAAATAGTTATATTTCTCAAATGTTAGTTATGATTTTTTGATGTTTCACTGAAGGGAAAAAATACAAAACATGGATACACCCTTAATAAAAGTATCTTACAATTTTAGCAACCTTATACATACGCTACACTACGATCTCATCCAGGCAACCATATAAGTGATAACTCATAGCATATGAGTTGGTAGTATTGGTATATGAATTATATAGCATATATTATCAATTGTTCTGCAACATATATCAAATATTTAGTAAGAATACTGCCTGATACATTGACTATTCCACCAACCCGCATTGGAACAGCATTGTGGAATATGTTATAAACCTTCTCCTCTAGGGGAGGGGAGGCTATAGCCCAGTAGGAAATGCACAGGCTGTTGCTGTTACATTGAATTGAGATTCCAATTAAGAAGATAAAGCATTATTTAACTAATTACCCTTTATTTTAAGTAAAGTTTGACATTTTGATAATTCGAACACTTTCCCATGAACAATCGGCCAAAGGAAATCGTTTAACAATGAATGCACAGTCCGTTCCTCTTCGACTGAAGCCATGAAATTGTCGCTTGCAATTTTATTGTTTTGTTTTGGTGATCCAGAAGCGTTTCTATCACTGTAAAATTCTATGGGTGCTATATTTCGAATATTATTGTTTATTATATTTATTTTATTACTTTTTCATTTGAAACTATTTGTCATTTTTAATGCATTGCTGTAAGTATTCTCATAGAGTAATATACATAAAAAAAAGATGCTTTAATATCACAACATACTATGGAAGATGCTCTCAATTAATATCTAATCACATTTACTTACAATAAGTAAGTAAGTACTTACATTAATTTGTTAATGCACTAGCCCACTATGTTTTCTCTTGTAAGTCTCTTTCAGTAGGGTTGCCTGGAAGAGATCACTACTTAGTGATAAGGCCGCCCTTTGCATACTTTTGTAGTGATTTTGATTTTAAGCTTTTTTCTTGTATTTTGTTTATTTTCTGTGTGCAATAAAGCTGTTTATTATTGTTATTACATAAATAAATATAAATATCCACTAATAATATTTCAATTTATATGTATTTTATATTTGTGCGTGTGTCCCTCCGTGTTATCGGAGTATATACATAGGTATATATCTTTGATTTATTTAAAATATATGGTCTGTACTCAAATGCTGCTTATGCAGTTTTATGATTATCAAAATATTTTATTTTGTATACCATAATCGTATTAGAAAACAAATGTTTTATCAGTTAGTTTCGCTTGCTCCTTTTATCTGTTCCTGTAACGTATTTTCCATGGCCGCACATGGTATCGTATTAAAATGGCAGAACTGAGTCCAGTTCCCACATAAACAGGTGCACGTCTCGTCTTACACCGCAGACTCCGACAAAATCATCCCAAACTTTTATGGACGAATGGTTTTTTTTTTAATTTGACGGTCTACAGGTTTCATCGGAATATTGAATAGGGATATAATAAAACTGGTTATCACAAAATTCATATCTACTCTTAAACATTATATAAAGAACAAATCATAGTATACACGTACTATGAAATGAAGGGAAAATATACCTTAAAATGTATCGTCGTTTCGTTTCTTATCTACCTTTCCCTAATATTCTGTGAATTATAGACAAACTTGCGACCCGTCCCGGCTTCGCACGGGTACTTTATATGTATCGTTATAATATGACAACTAATACATAAAATCATTCTAAAACGTAGACTATGTGTTATTCTGATGTATATCTTAGATTACAGTAAAATTTCATGTAAATTCGTCCAGGAGTGTTTTCGTGAAAGAGTAACAAACATACGTAGAACCATCCTCACAAACTTTCGCATTTATAATATAAGTAGGATTTTAAAACGACCAAATCGAAAGGAAAGAAAACGACCAATAATAAATAAAAAATAGTAATAATGGAAATTAGTTTTGAGCATATTGATGACAATTCACCAAAATCTTTATCACTATTCCAATAAGGGATACTGAATCCCACCTGTAACTTTTACGGCAGGGATTTCTACGGAAACAATTGAGTAAAACCCACTGGCTACTTATTTTAACTCCAATCAATACACTGTCTTGGCATGTTTTGGTTTGAATGGTTCCTGAACGGAGTATGAAGGGTACTTCTAATATTGTCAGTCTAAAAAAGTCTTACATTTTAAACACCATGTAATAACGTATTATCACCGTTTATATCATAACGTTTTATTTAGTAACCATAACAATAGGGAAAATAATTCATAGAACTTTTGAATCTATTATTATAGTTTAGTTCTTGCTAACTTTAGCGCACAATAGATATGATCTCATGTTCTCATATTGTTGATAAGAAAGTAAGCATAATTTAATAAATACTGTGGGAATCGTTGGCTACAATATCGCATAATCCATGTGAATATACAACCGTTTCCGTTATTTTTTTTTATAATTTAGTATCGTACAGACAATAAAAGATTAACTTATTAAAGAGGAAAGTCAAAGGTTATTGAACTTTATTTGCTCGATAAACTTTTTTTATGATATTTGTAGGCGGGCAAATGGGCGATATGATGGTAAGTGGTCACGACTGCCATTCCTTATATCACCAATGCGCCATTAACATTTGGAGCTAAGATATTATGACTTTTGCCTATAATTACACTGGTACCCTTCAAAACGAAACACAACAATAACAAGCATTGCTTATTTTTGTTAGAACATATGATAATTGTACCCAGACAGGCTGGACCCATGCCATACCGTCAAGTAAAGCTCATTTTTATTTTATTAATATGCAATTATTGTGAACGCATCAATATTATATCTTATGCTGGATATTGTATTGGATTATAGTGGATAAATTCTTATACTGGAACGTCTAATTAGAAGTTTTAAATTATTACTTAAAAACTTATAAACGGAGTTTCATATATAGCTTTTAAATTTAGACTATTATTAATTTATTTGCTATATTCATTTCATTGTAATGTTTCTTACTTCACAACCAAGAGATACAAACGATCCTTCACTGGTAATCTACTTGAATATCTTCATTCTGTTGGAATATGGTTCTGTTCTTTTCAAACTAATTTATATTATATTTTTTGCTATTAAAAATGACATTAAACCCAGTGTTATATGTATATTAAAAATATGAATAATAATAAAACTGTCTTTTATTGTAAATAAATTGTTAATGTCGATGACTTTTATACAAATAGGTATTGCAATTCGATAGTTGCATGATTTTATTTGCAAATTTTGGTTTATTTGTGTTGCTAGTCTAACTTAATTATTTTTTAAGCATGGGGTGTTAATATATGTGTAAATTTAAGAAAAAATAAATGTAATATACACGCCACATAAAATGTATTTTTTCTATTTAAATTCCTATATGTCGTAGTTACTAGGTTAATGAAATATATTAAGTTGTATAAAAACGCATTCAATGTTTTATATTGTTATATAATACACATTACAAATACAGCACCAGCATGGAATGTGAGTGATGCATGTCATCGACATCAAATATCGTGAAGTAACGTGTAAAATATTTTGCAGATGATGAAGGCGGTCATATCAAGCAAGGATACGAGTCGAGACGGCAGAATGATCTCTACATGCGTCTGGGATTACTGCTGGGGGAGCGACGAGGATCCCGGAACAAATCCCGTGATAGTTGCACGTCACTGGCCTCCTTAGACGCACACACCTTGGCATCCCATAACACAAGTCCTGTAAGTTAATTTCTTATATACACACACATACAAAGACAACACGTGCACATACATTGGCACGTGTGTAAGTGGACTAAGTAGGTCGTATACAATTAGATTTATCTAATTATTTCCAAGTGATGTACATTTTACCTTCACTTGCATTCTGATGACTGATTCCGTCGATTAATATTGACAGCAGCTTATAGTCAAACTAATCAAATAAAATGTAATTCAGGTTTGACAACAAGAGTAGATATCGCTTTATACAAATAATCAATATGCCAATCTCAAGGAGTAGTATATACTTGTGCCAGTAACAATCTTATCGGATTTTTGTTTTAAGGTATCAACGCTAACGGGTTCATCAGAAGTGGATGCAGCAACTCCCATTGGCAGAGACTCTCTCGGCTCCCTCGCGTCCATGTCCTTGTCGGCCGCTAGTAACTGTTCATCATCCAGTCCTGGCAGCAGAAGGCACTCTGTTAATGGTATGTTATATAAAATTGCCAAATATTTTCTAGACTTTTTTTCCAAAAAGGTTATCCAAAATAAGTTCACCTATAGCGAGCCAATAATGAAAAGAGTTCAGCGCATATTATTTTTTTTATAATATGCGCTGAACTCTTTTCATTCGTAAGGGATTGGCTTAGGATAGTTTAAATGTGTATCGATGGTACACCTGCACCTCGTAACTATCGACCGCGTAATGCGTTGTCTTTCCTTTGACATCAAATAATTTAATTTAAGTCATACTAACAATATATTCCAACTTCCTCATATTTTTATGCATATGAATATTATATGACTCATCTTCCATTGTATTTACAATCTGCCATCACCAATTTTGCAAAGCAATAATAATTGATTACATAATTTTACTTCCAGCGTTGCAAAATGGTCGAGAAGAATTGACGCGAATGTCGAGCGGCTTCTTTAAAAACAGAAAGACAGCGGCGAGACGTTCAGCTAGGGTCAGCAGTAAGCAATCTACTACATCTTCAGAATTAAAGAAAGGTACTAAAATATTGATTATTTATATCACACAGAAAATAAAGTTTGATTTCATAAAAATATAAATAAATTAATCGAAGTTTATTTCAAAGTATCATGAATCAGAATTTAAGAATTTGAAACAAATCCAAATTCCATGTAAAGATAGTTTAATGTATTGTTTTTTTTTATAATTATAGTTCACCCCACACCTCAACTGACTCTGCGACCATTATTCTTCGAAGTGCCTTCAAGTGAAAACGAAAATGTCTTCTCTGGAAGGCATTGGTTGATAAGAGACATGGAAAAGGCACTGGCGTCGACGTCGTCTGGTAAGATACTTGAAGTCAGTTAATCAGATATTCCAAATTAACAGTAGTTTCATAATTTTAAACCAAACTTTCATTACAGGTATACTAATATCAGGCTGTCCAGGCACAGGCAAGACAGCCTTAATTCTTCAACTCGTTGAGTACTCGTGCTTCGGTCGTAAAAGAAACTTCGAGTATGAGGAGCTAAGAGAGCAGTCAGATATAAGGGAAGTCTTGCCTGAAGAAGTTGCAGCAGGAATGGTCACTCATTTAGCATCACAAGTCGTCGCATATCATTTCTGTCAGGTACGCCAGACTCGGTATTGTATTCAAAAATGTTTGTTGCTTAATAACAAAAAGTATGTGTGTAACAAAAACCTATTATTTACAGGCTGACAACAACAGCACATGCCTAGTAGGCGAATTCGTCCACTCACTTGCAGCACAACTTTGCCAAGCACCGAGGCTGCAAGCGTACAGAGAATACCTACTAAGCGAACCGCATCTGTTAGCTTGCCTCTCTTTAAAAGAATGCATTGCAGATCCCGATTTGGCTTTCATGAGAGGAATCATAGAACCGCTTATAATTTTGCGAAAAAATGGAAGCATAGATTCAACGAACAGCATAATTCTTGTTGATGGTCTCTGCGAAGCTGAATATCACAGACCAGATCACGGATATACGATCGCTTCTTTTCTAATAAGACACGTTCCTGAAATGCCGTCATGGCTCAAAGTTGTGGCAACTATTAGAACACAATTTCTTGAATTAACTAAACAATTGCCATACACAAGACTGGGTTTGGACGAATCAGACAATGTACATAAGGATTTACTGGAATACTTCAATGCAAGAGTTCAAGCTGCACCCATAATAGAGACGAATATTAAAAGTTCCACCGGAAAAACTGAAGGCGTACATAACTCAGTTATGAAGTTTGCACAATACGTTCTTCATTTGAGCCAAGGGTCTTTCTTGTTCTTAAAACTAATTTTGGATCTTCTTGAAAGAAGTCACATAGTTGTGAAATCAACAAATTACAAAGTTGTACCCATATCACTGGCACAAATATTTTTACTGCAATTCAATTTAAGATTTCCCACCGTACAGTCGTTTGAAAAGGTGACACACATATTGAGTGTTTGCTTAGCTGCCTTATACCCGCTCACTTTGGTAGAAATCTATTATTCGGTCAACTCTTTACTTGTCGACACATTCTTGCCATGGGAAGAATTTTGTCACAGATTTGAAAGTCTTAGCGACTTTCTCGTAAAGCGTATTGATAACACTTACATGTTTTTCCATCCATCGTTCAGGGAGTGGTTAATACGTCGCGACGATAATGAAAGCTCCAAATTTTTGTGTGACTTACGAGCTGGACATTGTGGTATTGCCTTTAGACTATCAAGGGTACAGGCTCCTTTAGACCCAGAAAAATCTATGGAATTAGGACATCACATTCTTAAAGCTCATATGTACAGAAACATGGGCCCGGCACAATTAGGGTTATGTCCTCGAGATTTGCAAGCCAATATGGTCGCTACAAGTTCTGCAAATGTCGGTGAAGCTGTTGCTAACTTAAGGAATATATACACTCCAAATGTGAAGGTGTCACGTCTAATGTTATTAGCAGGAGGGTCGCCAAATCAGATAACCGATTGTCTAGGAAATGCGCCATTATTGTGCATGTACGCTTATCAAGGAATTATATCAATGGTTGGATTACTCATAGAGTTCGGAGCTGATTTGGAAATGACAAACTCTCAAGGGTGTTCAGCTTTATCATTAGCATGTCAAAGAGGTCACACTGATGTCGCTAGAATGTTGATAGCGTCAGGTAAGCTGAAGAAACTATTTTATCGTTAATACTAAAATCCGTTTTATAAGACATTCATAAAGTTAAATATTCAAATTTATTTTACAGGTGCCTCACTAAGTCACACCGATACAGCAGAACAGACTCCGCTCGTTCATGCAGCTAAAAATGGTCATCGAGATACCGTAATTTATCTCTTGGGATGCCAAACAGGAAAAGAGGACAGGAATTCAATAGATATAGACGAGGACAATATAGAACAATTAGTGCCTGGTTCTAGACATGCGCTAATAGCCGCTGCTCAAAATGGGCATTTAGATATAGTAGAATATCTTTTGGATACAGCAGAGTTAATTGTAAGTTTCACAATAATTTTACCAACATCTTCAATGAATACTCGTAGAAAATATAAGAGTAGAGTATATGCCATTACCATTTCGAATATAGAATTTTGGGTCAATGAACTAATTTTATAGTTAATAATCGTAATTATATTTTACAGCCCGACGGTATCTGCCCTGTAACCGGTGAAACCGCTTTAACAGCAGCCTGCTCTACTGGAAACGCTGCTATAGCTGATGCTCTTCTGATCCGAGGAGCCACACCATACTCCTTAAACGCAAGACAAATGTCTCCCTTAGCTTTAGCGGCGAAGAACGGCAGAACAGCTTTAGTACTGAGATTATTAGATTCTGGAGCAGACGTGATGGGATCTGGTGGAAAGAATCCTCTAATATTGGCAGCAGCTGAAGGTCACGCTGAAGTCGTAGAAATGCTTTTAGAACATTGTAAGTTTAAATTTTTTATTAATATTTCATTTCACATTTGATGAGTAGTACTTTTTTACCTATGTGGTAATACGCGTACAAATATATTTATATGATTTGAGATGTGCAACTTGTTTTATTTTTTCCTCAGGTGCTGATCCGGATGCAGTTGATGCTGATGGTATATCGCCACTAGGATGGGCAAGTCTACGATCCAGAATACCGACAATACAAGTGTTGTTAGACAAAGGAGCAACAATAGGTCAGTAAATTGAATTATCAGATGTAAATAATAACATGAATGTAATGTTACTGTAATGATAAAACATAGGTACATTTTTAAATTGCCATACTTATAATTATTATGTATAAGACTTAACTTTATTTTCAATATTACAGATCAACCAGATGGAAGCGGTAGGACGCCGTTAGGCCTCGCTTGTGGAGGTCCGGCTGAATTAGTAGAACTGTTGTTAGAACGCGGAGCATCTCTGGAGAGAGTCGATCATAGCGGACTGAGGCCTTTAGACAGAGCTATTGGACAACGGAATGTTCCTGTAAGTAACATGTTTATATCTTTACATAAATATCTTAAAATTTAGAGCATCTGTTTGTGTAAGCGTGGAATTAATACCAGTTGACTTCCAGGCAGGATATATTAATTTAATAATTGTATTAACTACATGACTGTATTTTTTTAAATGTTGAAAAAGAGTAACTACTGAGTTTCTTGCCGGTTCTTCTCGGTAGAATCTACTTTCCGAACCGGTGGTAGCTTCACTTAATTGTTAAATGACGATTCAAAAGTTGAATAAAGTATACTTTGATTTTGATTTTGATTTTATGGAATGGATATGGACATACACATGGCACAAATATCAAAATAATATTTTTTACAATTTTTATCTGTGTGTCTGTCTGTTTGTTAATATAAGGACTTATATATTTAATGATATTGTGGTTATTTATTTATTACAAATCTATTTAATTTCTAGGTGGTCAATTGCTTTTTGAGAAAAGGGGCTAAACTCGGTCCCACGACATGGGTAATGGCAACAGGCAAACCAGAATTTATGTAAGCTTTTTTTTATTCAATTTTTAAATGAAATTAATATTTTAAAATGAAGTCGTAGCAACGTTCTGTTAATGTAAAAACGATTTTCTTTTGTCTTTAAATATTCATAGCAAAGATTTTGAGTACTTATATAAAAACAATTGCAGGCTAATACTCCTAAACAAGTTGCTTGAAGACGGGAACATGCTGTACCGTAAGAACCGTCCGTCCGAAGCCGCTCACCGCTACCACTACGCGCTCAAGAAGATCAATCCGCTCATCAGCGACGAGGGCCTGACGACGCCTTCCACTCAACCTGTCCCACACGAACACGTGTCTGCCTTCGTGCAATTGAAAACCAACCTCTTGCTCAACATGTCTAGGTGTAAGAGGAAACTTAATGTAAGTATCGTTTAGCATATTCAATTAATCGTTTAATATACAGATAATATATAGATAATAATAACGTACCAATCAGCGTGCGAGATGCATTCCGTTCTACGCAAGTTCACAATGTGACCACTTCCCATCGGTAGATTATAATATAGCGAAAAATAATGCGTTAAATCTCAAACATATTTCACGGTTCACAATATTTCGACAGTTTACAATCTGTTTGTAATCTTAAACTTAAACTTTAATCAATTGAAATGCTAATGCAATAAAAATATTTGTATTAATGTACAATCAAATATATATTTTTTTATTTATTATTTAGATTTAAAAAATTGTAATGAGTATAATTGATACAACAGGAACCATCAGAGGCATTGGATCTGGCGGCGCGCGCTTCCGTGCTGCGGCCCAACGCCTTCGAGTGCTCGTACGCGATGGCGCGCGCCATACTGGCGCTCAACAAGCCCTCCGACGCCTTGCCCCACGCCCGCCGAGCCCTGCTCCTAGCACCTTCCACGGACATGTCCGCCATGAGGACTCTGAAAGCCCTCCAGCAAGAAATCCTGACGAGGATCAACACTGGGACCCACAATCTAAACGCCGAAACGCGATCGATGAGAAACTATGATAGCATAAGTCTGAACATGCCGTAAGCATCTCCGCTCCGATGTCGTACAAATTGATCAACTTATATAAATTTTATTATTATATAAAGATTTGATACAACAGTGACGTTCGTATTGGCTCCGATGTTCCTCAATGATGTGGTGAATAAATCGATAGTAAAATTTTGTGATTGTTGCATTTAGGTTTTGATTTACGAATTGATGATTTAAAAATTGAAAATAAAAATAAAAATGTATGTTCGTATTGTGAATACCGTTCGTTTGTTGAACTATACACGTATGTATAAGTCTTATACAATTCGTATTGAATCCCGTTGCGTGAAATATATTATATGCTTGTATAATTTACTTATATTAAATAATAATATTTCGTTTCATATTTCTTTGTGTATATGTAAGATCTATTATTAGTGCTGGCACATTCATGTTAGCGTAAGTGCGTTTAAAAAGTTGTTTTATTTTTTTTTAAACAACTGTTGAGTTTTCTCAAATTTTAGTTTTAGTTTCATAATAGACAATAACAGAATATTCTCGATCAAAGTACATGTTTCTGTAAATAAGTATTATTTCTAATTGTATTTTAATACATGGAAATGTATAGTTTAAAAAAATTTAGTTTTTATTGACTCGAATATAAAAAAACCTAAAATTTTGGCTTGCCTTATGTTATCTGTCGTATTTTTCGTAACTCATTTATTCGATTTTTAAATTTGACATTGAAATATGGAATTACATATAAGTTATTAGAATGGACTTAATGTAGACGTTATTATTAGTATTTTTTTGTTATTATTGTTAAAAAAATAGTCTTGAGTAAAACTCGCGTGCCCATTTTCTTGCTTTATTTTAATTTATTACTTATATTTTAGATAAAAAAATAAAATCTTAATGTATTGAAAAAACAAAATGATATCAAAATTAATATCTTGTGTGGTTTTGAATGTAACTATTATATAGCGTGTTTTAATTATTTATTTTACGGATGAAATTACAAATATTTTTAACAAATTATTAATCGTATCCGATTTCAACGGAATTTGTGAAATCGAAGTTTTATAAAACTTCTCTATGGAACTATTTACAATAAACCAATCTTTTCGAAATTTATAAGACTGAAAAAAAATTGCAGACCCACATTGCTACAGATTATTGTAATAAAATGTAGGATTTTAAGAATAATTATAAGTACAATAGTTTCTGTGACAGTATATATAATAACTATAAATACACATATTGCTTCGAAACTTTGTTTTATTTCTTATTTTATAAAACTTTAAGATATTTTAATAGATCAACTATGTATACCATGCTTACATTCCACACTCAAAAGCAAGGAAAATATAAAGAGTTTCACTAAATAAAGAATGAAGGCTAAGAGCTAGAGCCGAGATGGCCCAATGGTTAGAAAGCGTGCATCTTACCCGATGATTACGGGTTCAAACCCAGGCAAGCACCACTGAATACTCATGTGCTTAATTTGTGTTTATAATTAATGTCGTGTTCAGCGGTGAAGGAAAACATCGTGAGGAAACCTGCATGTGTCTAATTTCATCTAAATTCTGCCACATGCGCATTCCACAAACCCGCATAGGAACAATGTGGTAGAATATGTTTCAAGTTTTCTCCTCAAACGAAGAGGAGGCCTTAGCCCAGCAGTGGGAAATTTACAGATTTGTTGTTTGTTGTTGAAGGCTAATAAAAACAATTTGATATTTTAAATATTTTATTCTAAAAAATATAAATCACTTTTAAACATCATCGACAGACGTATCTTTTTCACTCTTATCAAGCTAAATTATACATTATTATTATGTATATTATATATATACCTATACTTTCAGGTTATGATCTAAAAATATCTTAATTTTCGCATAATAAAATCTCTAGTCAATTTAAAGTACTAAATAATCTTTATCTCATAAAATGTTATTAGATATAATTATAGTTCGAAAAACATAGCGATATTTTTGTAGATCACGATCTGAAAATACCGTCATTGTGAAGGGAATTTATAAAAACTGGACCTTCAGTCATTCGAGCGTACACTGGTTGAATAACTAAAATTTTCTCCGTTGGTTTCACATCTATAAGTTTTACCGGTGGAACATTTCCATCAGCCAAAATTCCAAAATCATACAAAGGATTTCTCTTTTTAAGAGTTATTCGATTTTTTTTCGTATCTCCTGACGTAGAAAGTCTCTGCTTAAATGTGTCCAAATCCGACAATCTTCTTATTTTTCTCATTAGGCCTGTACACTTTTCGTCGTTTTTAAATTTTAAATATGGACAACTCTGAAATTACCAATTTAATTTAAAATCATCAAAGCATTGATAAATAATTGTGTTTAGTTGTTAATAAAAATCATTAAATTATCGATGGTCTATTCTAATCATAAAATCGCATTCCTCCGCATAGCATGCCCATACCATGATAACATAACTTCTCGGCTATCAGTGCCAAATGCATGGCATATCATAGAACAATAAATAATCTGCAAATCTCTATTCATTTGGCACAAATAGGTTCTGTCATAATATAAACATTATACATACAACAGACTTCATTGGAGCAGCGTGACTATTATTGACTAATATCCAAATTAACCAACATACTAATTAAACGTGCTATTAAAACCTTAATGGTCGAAAAACTCTTTTTGTTTGATATTTTAATATTGATAATTAGTAGACGAAATTCAAATAAAAAAGTAAAGATGACAGCTACAAAACTTACCGTAAACATAGAATCGATTAAATTTAGAAGCTTTCTCGAAGTACTACAGTGGTCCCTATATAACGGTGCTATATCAAAAACATTTTTGTACATATCTTCAAATAGGGGAGGAAAATCATCCGAATATAATCTGATACTGTTCCTCATCTTAAAACGATCAATAAATCCGTACTTATTTAGAACATCCATCTTCTTCAGAAGACACTTCGATGATTCTGTTGAATGTTTACACTGAAAGTTTTGAAAATTTGTAAACTTTTTGAAAGGTGAGTGACCCAATGTAACAGCAGGTTAGCTGTAACGGCAGCTACAGACACATACACAACGGGTTGCTAGAGCGCTATATAAAGTGCATCCTTCACATATACATAAGGAATGGTTAATATTTCATAATATAGTTGGTAGAAAGGAAATTTGTACTCAAGCAAGTATAACACATTATTTAAATAAAAAGACTTACATTCATAACGTCGCTCCAAGTTTTACTCTTAACAGCTGGTTCTGCGACGTAATCTAGTTTGTAGATCATGTTTACTCCACATTCAGAACTTATTCTCGAAGGTATGAAATTGGGTACGTCGCAGAATTGACGACGATGTCTCTGAATAATTAAATAATATATTAATGTAGCTGCAATTGGCCATTTGGACAAAAGACATGGATGGCTTATTTGGTTAAAGTTATATATATGGAATATACATGTATTTACATTGGAATCATCTCAACAGATCACGTTTAAAACATCCACTAAAATGTTGAAGTTAAATAATGATTCAGTTATATTCAGATATTAGCGTCATGCACTTGAAGCATTTATGAAATGAATATTAAAGTTTTGCAAACAATCTAAATAATCGCAATCAGGGACATATTAATTAAAGAAATGAGGTTATGATAGTTTTTACATTAGAGAAACATGATTTTATATGGCGGTTAATATTATTTACTACGCTGGATAATATTGTCACCATTCCCAAGTTCACATCTTAATCGGTTACAGTTTTATTATCAACAGGAAGATGTGACGATAAAGATTGTCCACATTTTGAACCAAACTGAAAAACAAAACACTAAAACAAAATTCATTAAAGTAATACCAGTGAATGCATCGCCTTTCATAATCATTATAATATACCGAGTATGTTATAATTCCTTTTCATCAGATCATTTTATAACACACACATACATAATATGCATTAAATGGAATTAGTAATTCATCACCGTATTTGTGATTATTTAAAGAATTATCATACTAAATTAAGATAAAATCCATGAACTCGTAAGGTATATAGTTTTAAGAATTGAACCCATGAAAAAAGAAACTTACTGGTCTATATTTTGAAGAGCTTATCTGGCAAATCACTCCATCTTTCACTGAAGTGGAATGTCTGAAAATCAGAGAATGAATTTCAACTTATTATTTAATGTTATTAGTTAAGATACTTTACTTGGTGGTAGGGCTTTGTGCAAACCCGTCTGGGTAGGTACGAAACACTCATCAGTTATACTACCGCCAAATATCAGCACTCAGTATTGTTGTGTTCCGGTTTGAAGGGTGAGTGAGCCAGTGTAACTACAGGCACAAGGGACATCTTAGTTCCCAAGGTTGGTGGCACATTGATGATGTAAGGAATAGTTAATATTTCTTACAGCGTCATTGTCTATGGGTGATGGTGACCACTTACCATCAGGTGGCCCATATGCTCGTCCACCAACCTATACTATAAATATATACATTATGTATATATTTAATTTTATTATACAAAGTTTTATTATTATATAGCACTTACTTGCAAGAATCATTACTATTTACAACGGGACAATTCTGAAACAAAAAGTTATTCGAGTTTATTTTCATTTTGTACATTATTTAATATCCTCAATGAATAACAATAATCAATATACATACATTATATTTATATCTTACCATCTTTTATTGTTTAAATCGTAAAATTTTCTTATAATTATATTTGTTTCGTATATTATAAACAGAATTAGTATCTCTCTCGTATGGAGCTTCCAATAATGAAAACCTACAGGAAATTGGAGGATTTCAAGCAAATCAATACGTATACATTAACAGCCTGTAAATTTGCCACTGCTGGGCTAAAGCCTCTTCTGCCTTTGAGGAGAAGGTTTTGGAGAATATACCACCACGCAGGTGAAATTTCATTGAAATTAGACCGTCGAGCTCGACATGAATTATAAACACAAATTAAGCAGTTGCTAGCCCGGGCTTTGAACCCGCAATCATCGGTTAAGATGCATGAGTTCTACCATGGGGTAATTACAGTTCATTTGGTCGCTAAGCCTTAGTCACAGCAAAATACATTTTTAAATTTTCACTTTGTCATTAATTTTGAGCTGAGATGGCCCAGTGGTTAGAACGCTTATCTTTCATAGGCCTAGATCAGCTGAGGGACCACAACCGACGAGTAGGTAGCAGTGGTGGCACCTATTCTGACGAACTTGTACGAAAGCACTTGTAATCATTTGGATCTCGCTTAAAAGTTATGACATTTAGATACATGCAAAATAGTTTGTGTGTATTGTGTGGTTGTGTGTAGGAAAGCATATAGGGTATGTGACTGGTTTTTAAAATCCATTTTATATTATTTAGCAGAGGTTAAGGGACCCAGTAAAAGTCGATTTTTTTAATTTCTAGTACATATTTGCCGAAAAATATCGTATTAAAATTCCATATAAAAAAACCATATAAATAACGCGCGAAAACGATACTTGGGCAATATGGCGCTACAATGGGGTCGGTGACGTCACTTTGCTGTATTTTAATCTGTGGTACATATAGTAGAAAAGCAAGGTTTACAAGAAAGTGACTTCATCATAAGCCCAGCCAATCAGGAGCGTTTTGTGTCACGTGACAAACGTTTGAAAAAATGCATTTTTATTTATTGATTTTTGAATAAATTAAGAATTATTTTCAAGTTTCGTTAGTAAATAACCATTTTTAAACTTATAATATACACTTATTACAATAATTCACGATTTATTTTTCGGATTGTTAAATAGCCTATTCTACTAAAAAAATGTAAATAATTTTATCGCAATCGAATCAAAACATTATCCTTGTCGTTGAAACGTTTTTCTATTCCATGAACACAACGATCGTTGCAGTTCATTCGAAGCTGTATCGGAATTGACTCGGGAACGTATACATAAGAACTAGTTACATATTCATAAAGTTGACCCTAACATCTTACCTCAGTGAGTATATCAAAAGTACACGCCAATATTTTGTTGATTTCGCAATCGAATTCATATCCAATTATCGGTTTGTTCAAGCACTGAGTGACGACCCTCGCTTTGGACTTGCTCCATTCCGGATGTATGTCTGTCATGTTATCCAATAACTTCGAAAATGCATCCTTATCCACAACTCCTTCGGATATAATATTTAGCTTACTGAACACGCAGTTTTGTTGTTCGCACTGAAAACAATCTCAAAATAGATAAAATTTACTCTAAATAATCTTATTATTTGAAAACATTTGTCAACTTACGGATATAGGTACGATTTGAACGTCCCTACTATTCAGAGACCTCTGTGTCTCAGTTGTAGTCAAATATTCAGTGTTATTTACAATCGTTATTCTTTTGTCATCATCCCATTTCAATTTAAAATTGCATTCGGTTCGCCATTCGTTTCGTATAAAGCCATTCATATCACAGCAGTCTAAGGGATCGATTGGCTAAAAAAATACTTGACAGCATATAAAATATGTAAATTACATCACTTTATAATTAAATAAAGAAAAATTAATACTTTCCTTTAAAAAAAGAAAAGAAAAAATATTTTCTTATTACCTCCTCATATTCATTGAAAATAAAATTGTCTATGTTTGGTTTATTTTCAGAATAAGTTGTTGCGAGTGTTGCCTGCAATAAATAATTACTTTTACAAGTTTATTATAAATCTATCAGTGTTCATTTAAAAATATACTACCTATATTAAAATATACTAAATGTATTGACTATATTACAAAAATCCGATTTATAATTTATTTGTTTAGTCTGCAGAATTAGCAGTAAGATGCTAGGAAATTGATATCGTGACACTCCCGTGCCGCAAAAGCACGGGAAACCCTCGGTCCTGTGATTACATGAGAATTGCGAATTTAAATCTCCTTGTATTCGTACACATGCTCCCGGATTTCAATGCTGTGACTGAAATTCGTGTAGAAAGGTACAATACTGTTTTCAAATTACATTTAATAATAGCATATGGTACTTATAACATTACGGAATTCTTGACATGGACTCATGACATTACTCAATTCTGTTTTCTCTTTACTTAAGCCTGTAAGAATACCTGTAGTAATCCTGCTCGAAATCTACGGTCCCTTGTACACGTTATGATTAAAAAAATTATAAATAAATTTATTAATTTGTTACCTTTTCTGTTATATGAGATAAGGGATCATATTTTTTCTGTGTCATAAATACATGATAATGGATCAGATTCTTAAAACCGCATTCCTTTAATGTACTGTTGAACATCGAGGGCAAATCGCAGCATTTGTTGTTGAAGTACTTGAAACAAACAAAAGTATTTATAAAATTCTAATATCGATAAGATTTTAAATTAACATTGTTATTTTTATTACTAAAGTTATTAAGTTCTCGTGAACAAGACATTCGTAGATAATGTCGAATCGAGCTCCACCGAATAAAAATAAAAAACATGGTAAACATCCCGAAATAATAATTTCAGTAATTCTTATATCGACTTTGAATAACTCATTATAATATGTGTTTCAGACTTTTTCAGAATTTACTTTCTTATCGAAGACGTTAAAGTGTCCAAATACTTGTGAATGCGTTCGTTATTTCTCGAATAAGGAAATTTGTTTTTGTTCAGACGGTATGTCATTCAAACTTTAGTTTTCAATATTTGTATTTATAAAAGCATAGTTATCTCAAATGAGACACGTTAAAACGAGTAAAGCTGTGCGTCTATTTTCAAGTAGAATATTGATGTTTTATTTTTACTACGGCGACGAACTTTAAAAAATGCTTATTCAAAATACTAGCACCGTTTTCTCTCTCTTTTCGAACATTCCTTCTTTAATTCTTAATTAAAATCAAATTACTTTTCCAAATAAATATTTAAAACAATTTAGAACACAAAAAAGCATTCTATTTATCATAATTATTACTTCAATTCACTTACATTTCTCATAAACACCTCAGGTCTTCTTTCAACTTGCAAATTCTTCTCAAAATCATTATACCGGCTGTAAGATTACAAAGAATTAAGTAGGTAAGACACTCATATTGAATTTTAGATTAAAGATATTTCTTAATGTATTTTTTTTATTAGGAACAACGGTAGATAATATGTATTTTTCTAATTATGTTTATTATTCTAAATTCAAAAATGAAAAATCGAATGTTGTTTTTGGTAAATTAAAGTCACAAGGATCTAAGAGAGTACTTAGATAATGTCATTCAATACATTGAATGGTACTTTTACCTCTGTGAAAACAGGTAAGTAGCGTCGGATACAGCAAGTGATTGAAGTGTGGCACATGCGTCTTCCTTTCTCCAGTATTCGGCAGGACAATTCTAAACAATTTATCAATGAAATAAACGGAACACGATCGAGGGGAATACAAATTTAACTTAAAATTGTGTATTTTAATATAACAATAAAAAAGAAACTAAAGAAAATTCATTTTGAAGAATATAAAATGGGTAAACTCATAAAAACAAATAAGAACTTGTGTATTCACTAGCAGCATGCACTACCCATAACCCTTCATCGGTATATTCGACTTCAGCTGAAATTTTTCGAGGTTTATTAAAAAGTCTAAACGTACCTTATTTAATTGATCGACAATGCAGTGCATCAGCGCTTGTCCAGGGCAAGCTTTATTGTACACCCTTGGTGTATTCTCGTAACAAACATCCAATGCAATATTGACAACATGCTGCCAGTCTTCAGGTAAATTACTTCTTAAGAAATCTCCGTACTGCTCTTTTGATTGTAAAGCAGCTAGATTAAGTTTCTCATTAAAACAGCTCCATTTTTGACACTAATGAGAGGAAAATTGTACAACCTATTAATATTATAAGCTTAAAAGTCTGTCTGTCTGTCCTACTCTGTGGCGCTTAATAAATAACAAAAACTTTTTGTTTATTTGTGTAATATGACAAGTAGGTATTTGATACTGCAAATCGAAGTCGAAAAAAAAATTAGTATTTAAATTTAATTGATATTTATAAATGTAAGCAAAATATACTGACCAAGCGGTTACCACCTATGTACAATTTGGCGTCGATTTGAACGTATACCTAAAAAAGAAGTCACAAAAAAAGGTTGAATATATGTATCAATAAATTCTCAATACTATCGAGGTACCTATTAAGGTCTTAAAAAAAAGTATAATGATGAAATACATAAAAGAGAGATCTTGTAATATATTTTTTTATTTAAAATGTTGTAAACTCATAACTACTGAGTTTCTTGACGATTCTTTTAACAATTTATTAAATGGGTATAGACTATGAGATACATTTCATACATTATGAATAGAATGGTGGTAAAATTACTACGTTAAATCTGTAGCATTTTCTTTTATATTTTACAGTAATCTAGAAGGCTTATGACTAAGGTCTGTTGGAGGACTTTGTTAGAATAAATAATGTATGTCGAACTTAGTAATGTAACAATAACTTAAAAGTGATAACAATAGGTACTATGGCCTCGCTTATTCCTTCATCATCATTATTCAGCCAATCGCATTGCAAGACCTCTCCGATGATGCGACACGAAATGTATAAAGAACATTTGATTCTACGATCCATAAAAAGAAACTTTTTATACGTGCCTTTATACTTTAGTAAAAAAGCTGAATTAATGAAAAATATTCTGTCTTTACTAAGAATTAAAGATCCATCAGCATCAATAAAAGTATCAAAAAAAATATACATAAATTAAAAAAAAAATTAATCCTCCAAGTATATTCTAGAAAATTGTGATTTAAAAGTATTTATGGCCATGTATACATTCAAATAATCAATACTACCCTTGTGAGATGAGACGTTTTGTTTTTTAAGTACTAGATTTACTTAAAATAGATGTAGAAGAAAAATCAATACTACCCCCCATTTACCAAATCTACGGTTTATAGTGAGTACCTAAGTAGCAAGTGTAAGCAAATAAGTAAACATATCTGTGCAAAAATAAAGAAGCACAGGATGAACTTTTGTGTTACACTCATATTAGTCAACAATAATAATATTTAGAATATTGTTTTCCCAAGTTCCCGTGATAACGAAGACAGTGTAAACAAAAAAATATGTTTTAACAAAAACATTATAAGAAACTTGTTATTTTAAGTATTTGTAAATGACACTATTAATAAATATTTTATTAAGACAGTGAAAAAGCGCAAATAACTACGTAACGTTATTTAAACATTACATTATTTTAACTTTTACATTTCAACATATGAAATTTCGTTAGTATTTTAAAATCACAAATGTTATATAATTAAAATGTTTTGTTTAATTAAAAAATATCTTACCAAAAACAAAAGCAACAATAAACACCGCATGTCTGTATCATTTCACAACGAGTACTAGTCGATAAGGAAATCTTAATTTATTGATCTCGTTACAGGTCAACTGATAACACCAATTCTTGTACATATTTATAGGTTACGCTTATAACTTTTAAATGTAATCATAGTCGTCATTAATATACGCCGGACAAAGATGCTTCCTTGCATACCCTTATTATCCTTTTCCACAATGTACCATAACTTCATGCCACATTGGAACGTAGCTAAAGTTGCCAGAAATGTTATGTTCTTAACTTTGTTAACTTATTTACCGCTTTCTTCGAAGATGACGCAATAGCGGTCGATTAGAGTCGCAATCTCAGAATATTTATCAAGGACAATAAAAAGTACTGGTCTACCTAAGAAGTCTTTTTTTTTGGTCTTTGTAAATCAGAATCTAGCCAGTGATCGTGATCACAGAGACGGCCGTAGTCTCGTTTCTGTTTGATCGTTTTTGACTAATGTTGGGAACTTTACGTCTTAATATTATTTACATAATTGTCCGGTCATGACTCATTGAAGCTCATCATAATTTATATATTCTTCGACAGACAACATATTGTCAAATACGAGAATGGATATATAATTTGTTATTAATAAAATAAAATTATTACATAAGCTTATAACGCCAAGTTTCCGACTCCGCAAAGTCAATAAATCCTTCTTGGGGCAAGTAACCGTTTCTATAATAATATTCCACAGACATTTTTAACTTTGCCGTTTCATAAATTCAAGTCAATTGTAAAAAAATACTTTGATAAAAAAGTCATATTATTCAATACAACATTATATAGTTACTATTTACTAAAAAAGCTTACAGCTAATACTTGTGGACTGCCAGGCTGAAATTATAATAAACATGTGTTTAACTTACATGACTGTACTTTTAAATGTTGAAAAAAGTAACTACAGAATTTCTTGCCGTTTCTTCTCGCTAGAATCTGCGTTGAACCGCTGGTAGCTTTACTTAATATAGTTTGTTAAATGACGATTCAAAAGTGCTTGTTGGCTACTTGAATATAGTATATTTTGATTTTGATTTAAAGGGCAAGCAAGCTAGTCCATCTAGTCCCCAGGGTCAAACTCAAAGGAGATCAGGGCTTGTACTATGTAATGATGCCAAATGCCAATGTGGGTACTGACCATTTATCTGCAGGTAGCCCGTTTACCATTCCTGCCGATTTTAAATTAAAATAAGAGTATTATAGTACGGGAAAATTTACAGTTATCTATCAATATTAATTGTTTGCTATGTCCTACTGGACAGTATTAATTTGTTCGATAAAGGTATTAGAAAAATAAAAAATAAAAACACATTTGCTTCCTAACATAATTTATTGAAAAATCCATAGAATAATCTGTTTCACAATGCATTAGCTAATAAAGCAATGAGACATGTTTATACCTATTTATTTACGCTTCAAATGTATACAAATACTAAAGCGAGTGTGTTTTGAAAAACAAAATGGATTCCAAATCACTAAGTCTTATTAAGTATATGTTGCATATGTTCCAATGAAAATTATCTTCAATGTGTTAGCTGTGATACAATTCAACCTGAAAAAAAGTGTTATCTAAAATGTTTAGTAATAATAAATTAATGGAGAAAATATTTCTTTTAAAGATAAGGTTATGGTGATATTGTCTTGTTGAATTTCCGCATGACCAACTTTCTGTGCAGCACATATTATAGTGTGCAAGTGTGTGTGCCAGCATATGTGAACTCAAGGGGTTACGACAGTGAGAGAGTAGTGACTAGTATAACTAGTGAATAGTAGACGGTAAATCCGATGGGAATGTACAAAATTCCAACTTCTAAAATGTTTCTGAGGATTTTTCGTTAGAAAAACTATTTTTTTTCGGCCCGATTTGGGATTTCAACCTAAGCCTTGGGTTACAAGGGCTTATATCACGCCACTAGACCAGCAAGGCAAAAAAAACACAATAAGCGAAATAATTGTTTAACAATAATTTGCTTATACATTGGAATCCAATTTCAATGTCTATTACAGATCATGCAAGTTGCAAAAATCTTGATAATACTATTGACGTGACGAATATTTAAGCATTACAAGTCAAACCGAATTTGAAGTCTTAAATATGACTACCTAATTTCTCTAAGCCATCCTCAGATCACAGGAAGGCACCAAAGCCGAATGCCCGCTTAATGCTGTCAAAGTAATACCGCCTCCAGTTGTCACGTGTTTGATCAACCTCTGCCGCTGGAACGAGATCCTGCTTCAGAGTTACTATCGTATGATCATCCTGGAATGAAAAAAATAACTATTTTACTATTTGCTAGGAGAGTTAAAATTATAGCAATCATAACGATATTATACATTCAGTAAGTATTTTTAATTTCAGCTAGAAAATCAATTTAAAAATTAGAATCTCAACATTTATTTCAATAAAATCATCAACTAGTTAAAACTACATCAAAAATCATATTATTAAAAACCATAACCACATAGGGAAATTGTTGTTATCTTTGTGGTTTTTTCTAAATATAGGTTTAATTTAAAGTTGCGATTATAAAAAATATAATTACTAAACATTACCTTTTCTTCTATATTAAAAGTGACTTCAGAGAAATGTTGATCAGGCCACTGCTTATATCTCCAGTACTGTACAATTTTCTTCCCGGGCACCAGTTCTCGGAATTCTCCACTAACATTACCACCAAACAATGAAAACTTGCCACCTTTCTCGGCCTCCATCTTCACATGTCCTTGGGTGAAAGCCGTCACCATTTCTATTCGTGTCATAGCATCATAAAACTCATGAGCTCGACATTGGAAGGACTCCGATAATTCAATAGATTTTGTGTCTAATTTACAACCAATTTGTTTATTCTGGGAAGTAACTACCGGCTCCATGTTGATTTTTTTGTTGAATCCACTTGTAATGGTCGAGACATTGTCTGGTTTTACTGGTGCTTCACCTTTCTTTGGCAGAATTAAACCCTTTGAGAATTCTTCTTTCAGACTTCTTATATACTCTTTCAATTGCTTACGAATCTCATCTCTTCCGACATTATGCATAAAAGCTTTAACTCTCTGTGCTTCGTCACCACTGCCTTTGATTGTGACAGTCATCTGAAATGTTTAAAAGGTCCCTTTAAAATATTTTGGTCACATATATTTTTAATTCTCAACTCAACACAAAGTAATGATTTAATGGTCTCTAATTACAAAAACCTATATACATATATCCTAGTCAATTTCAAATACAAATTTAAATTATATATAATACTCAACCCTATTAATAAGTCTATCATCTGGGATTTTTAGAACTGTATATTATATTGGTGAGCTTATTTTTGCAATGTCTTTATTTTTTTTTTGGTAAGGTAGCAAACTGTTAATAATATACATGAAAATGTTAAATAAATTGTATGTGAAACAATCAATTTTTGATTTAAAACTTTTTGAATTCATACATAAAGCCATGTAAGATAATTACATAATGTAATTATGACATTATTAAGAGTATGAGGAAGGAATAAGGAATGTATTTACATATAATAAAATGGGTTATTTTGTTAAATTTAAGATAATTAGAAAGATGTTGGACCTATGACTTGAATTTTTACATTTATAAAGCTATAGTTAATTTAATATGATAAATTTTTGAAGTTTTTCTCAACTTGATTTACTTACATCACATACAGAATTTAATTAATTAATTTAGTTTTAAAATATTTTTTTATACCTTTAACTTTCAAAGTAATAAAATTTCCAAATATATTTTTTAGTACAAGCTATGTTAAAGTAATATTTATACCAATGAACTCTTCATTGGTCTTCATTTTTTTTCATATTTCTAATAAGAAAATTAGTTTTGAAAAACGGGATTGCATTAGAAATTCGCATCCCGAATTTAAGGTTGGGGAAGGGGTGGGGGGTAAGGGGGAGGGTTGTAGTACCTACACCACCACTCCCCCCGCGCGGAAATCATTAGTGTTTTTTTTTTCAATTTTTAAATTTCAATACTAAAATCATCAAAATTCGTACGGTTAGTTAAATTTTGGAAGGGGAGAGATATAAAATTCCAATTATTGGTATACAATGTGATTTCTGGCGCTGCGCCGGACGCTGCCGCGGCACGCTCGCTTCGCTCGCTCGGCTTGCGCAGCGTTTGGTCATAAAATCTAACCTAACCTAACCTATCCTTAGCTACTATAACTATCTACTATTTTTGTTGGCGGAGTGGCTTCGCCACTCCTGTGCCCCTCACAGCTGTTAATTTTGGGTGAAAAATAGAAACAACAATAGGTATATTTTGGGTGATTATTATTTTCTATACAAAAGAATCGCTTCACTACAAAATTAAATTAAGCTTTTACACATTTTTTTTACTATAAATTAATATAGTATTTGTTAAAATATAATACAGAAAAAAGCTAATAAACATAAATATAATGATTTAAGGTTAATTATAATGTAAAATATCGATCCGTTACACGTAACTTTAAATGCACATTAAAAAAAACTATGGGTTTCCGCGGGTTGGGAGTGGTAAATTTCGAGAGAGGGGAACAACCCCTTTAAGAAACAACCCCTACTATCATCAAATTTGGGATGCGAATTTCTAATGCCGACCCTTGAAAAACACTTGGTGTCTGTTACAATAGCAAATCACAATTTAAAAATTGGACTACTGACAATGAATTTAAGGATTTTGAACAAAATGAAAATTTAAAGAAAAAGTTTTATTAAAAACAATTGTAACTCAAATTCCTAGGCAACATTTGAGTTAAGCTTCTTGTGAAAAAAAAAATGTAATAATTATGGATATTTTTTATGGCTTAGGAATTATGCATAGCATACATTTTTACAATTGTTTTTCATCTTTTAGTTTTTAAATATATCCCTATGCTGGTAACAGAATATATAGAGTACAAGTCAACTTACAATACAGAATTGCTTAGCTTTCTTGTATTATTTTTAATAAATAATGCCTGTTTAATATATTTATGATGATCAATAAACTGATGGTGATGATTAGATGATTCACAGTTTAAAAACATTAAATGAAATGGTTACTTACATCTACTTCACTGACATCATTTTCTTCAGACAAATTCGGGATATGGATCTCACCCTTCACTTTGTCCTTGGCACCGGCCAATGTGCCTTCCCACTTCAACTTAATGTCCCACTCATAGAAGAATATTAATTTCCCTTTTCTATTATTTGCAGTAGCCTCGCCATCGATCTTTTCTACTTCAGTTATCTTACAATCTATGCCATTTTGCGATATCTTCAAATTATTCAGCAACTCTTTTAACTGATCTTTCGACCACGGTCCAGCGTTTTTCTCAGTCCAATGCCAATTATTCACATTTGTTGCATCGGGGCGTTCCTCCACGATCCACCGAGGATCACCTTCTCCCCATTTGGCCATTTTCCAGTCCCAACGTTAACACGAGGTGACCAATGATCGGCGTTTTTTGATCACCACAAATAGATGTAGTTCAAGGTTTCTTGATTATTACTAATCTCGTATTTATTTAATTAAACATTAACCATGCATCGCACTACTTTTCACACTAGTATTAACTTTTATGTTACCTTCGCAAGTAATAAAGAAGCAGACTTTAACTAATATCGGCTGACGGCAGACAACTCTAATTCATATTATTCGAGAAACGTCGTGAATGAATGCGTGAATAGAAGTCAAAACTGGAAAAATGACATAGACACACAATGTTTCCACATTTATTTCTAAAACTCCTATCTCTTATGAAAATAATGTGTAATAGCGAATGAAATACTTTTTAAAAATAATATACTTTACATTTGAGCTATTTAATACATTTTAAAGAATTAGAGTGAAGGTGACTGATTGACAGGCAGACTGTTATATACTAGTTTAGTATAGATTTAGGTAAATATTTAAGTGAATTTTATTTCGATTACATAAAGTTCTAGCGATTTTGTAAATACTTTATACGGTTATTTTGTTTATATATAGCGATTTTATCTAAGTCTTTTTAACTTAAACACGTATAATTTTCGGGAAATGATTTACTTATGGCAACATCTTTGCATTTTCTGTAAGTTTCTAGAAAGTAATGTACCTCTACCAACATGAACATTTATATCCGGATGTCAGTAAATGATTTCATTTTACGCATAGCCTTAGGTACTTTTATTGTAAGCATTGCAGTATTTTTGATTTATAATTATTTGACATATATTTCGTACAGGAATTCAGTAATGAAGAGAGAATCAAAACGAATCTTAGTGTCAAGATTATTTTTAAGAACCGGTGTAATAGGTCCAGCTTGGGACTTTTAATACTCTCGCACCTCTAAAAAACGTAAAAATTCATACCAATAAACATTTTCCGATTGCGTCGGAATAAAAAATAAAAATAAATTAAAAAAGCTTCTCTGTGTTTGCAAATATACTCCAGCCTAATAGGTCCCGTACTATAAACATAAGTGAACTCTTTATTCCACTGCTCTCTTAACGCAATGGGCAATTCAGGAGTTTTTCAATATAACTACTAAGAAAAAGTAAGTACTTATAGATATATAATTAATAGTCCAGAGCCTAAACTCCTTTTTAAGGAGTAGGTTTGGAGCTCCACTGTAGGTTACCTTCATCACCAAACACGATAGAGTTATAAGATAGAGTGATATATCGAGTTATAAATTAGGCACATGACGATTCAGTGGCACTCTGCCAGGCGGAGCCATCACAACTCTTCAACTAAATATACTTAACAAAATAAGAAATAAAAAAACTTGTATGAGACAACTAAAAGAAACCTAGTTACATGTATAATTTATTTATTATATAAATAAAAATGAAAGCTTTACAAAATGATTTACATTTACCATGAAACAACCAAATAGAAAATATTTTAAGGTATTGATGTTAAATGTTGTGATCAGAATTTGTGTTTCCGTAATCACTACGGATTTTACACACATACATTTTTTTAAATGTCAATTAAAATGATTCTTTTACAAATAACTCGAAATTTCCGAATTTGGTAGCCCTGGATATGCTAATAGGTGTTATGGTATTGTTTAGTAGGAGATAGCAAAATAAATGCTGCTAATTCTTTTATTAGTAATACTTTTGACCGAGCTGTCATTAATTTGCATTCATACAGACAATAACGGGAATTTATGTAAACAATCGGGACGCAATCTTCTAGATGGCTCTGTCGTTACTAGATGTGTCACGAATTCCGCGGCGTGTCGGCGTGTGAGTCGGTGTGTGTG
Organism: Vanessa cardui; assembly: GCF_905220365.1. Taxonomy (NCBI): domain Eukaryota; kingdom Metazoa; phylum Arthropoda; class Insecta; order Lepidoptera; family Nymphalidae; genus Vanessa; species Vanessa cardui. Next base: position 8,353,963 of record NC_061125.1, read on the forward strand.
TCGGTCTTGTCGGCGAGCGCGGCGTCGGTCAGGAAGGCGGCGATAGTGCGCGCGGGGCGGCCGGCGGCGCGTCCGGCCCGCAGGTACACGGCGCCGCCCGCGCGCACTCCTGACGTGTCCACGTGTAGCCACTCGCCGCACACGAAGTGCTGACATTAAGATCTCTTTTTTTTATGGCTTTTCTTTGTGCCAAGAGGGCACAGATTATTTCGCCAATGTCACGTGCGACATAAAGATCTCACGACGTTATCAATTTCATTTTGACGACCTCCATGGTCGAGTGGTGTGTACACCGGTTTTCATGGGTACGCCACTTTGAGGTCCCAGGTTCGATTCCGTTACTTCTGATTTCCATAACACAAGTGCTTTAGCTACTTACATTGGGATCAGAGTAATGTATGTGATGTTGTTTCATATTTATTTATTTTTCATCTTATATACTATACTTCTTATGAGTTCAGTTCGACTATATTTTGGAAGTTTTATTTATAGAGGCAATACCTTTTATATCCAAAAAGAACAGCTACTATCACAATGTTCAGTCAGAATTATACCAGTTTTGTAATATGCAATTACTAAATTATCTCATATTAATGTGTATTTTAATCAAAATCATTCCAAGAATGAAACTAGAACCCACAAACGAATTACTACCTAACTAATAACATCATTACATTACCTTTAAGAAAGCTGCCCCCTTACAAATAGTAGCTGTTCCTGAGCCTTTGTTCCTCAAGTCAACAGATGGATCATCTGAAATTAAAAACTGCTAACTTCGAGTCAAAATCATGATCATGAGAGAGAACCCAACTTAGAATTTTTGGAAACTTTTATTTTAAAACCTTTAATACTCTTAAAGTAACAAGGTCGTATGTACCTCAATCTAATTCATGATGAGATACTTCTTTCTTATTAAGTGAAACCTCTGAAATGGTGAATAGTTAGGAAAAAGCACAGTAGCATCCCATTTAGGAATCTGCATCTAAATCTGATCCTGTTCATTATAATAGATCAGTACTATAATGTCCCCAAGTGTTCTCACTTCTCACCTCGCACTTGTCTGCGGTAGTAGTCCCACAGCGGAAGGCGCCACAGGCGGTCGCCCGTGCGCGCGCCCGCGTCTCTCGCGCCGCGACACACGTGCTCACTATTCGTGAACACGCATGCGCATGCGCACGACGCGCCCACGGCTGACAACAAGAATATATTCATTTGGAAAACTAACCCCAGATAATTTAAATAAATCATATATAACTGATTTCATCGTCTCATTACTTTAAATCTTCTATAACAAAAAATGTAAAGAATAGGCAAATAGAGAAGAAAAGTAGGAAAGAACTAAGTAGGTAAGCCCATTTCGGTATTTCATTATTTATATTTAACGGTTAAGGTAAATATAAAGGCACCATACACAACAAAATCATAGTTCAAAATTGTACAGCACTCAAATAATATCCAGTAATGCGATACCTTACAATTCAGTTACTAAAAAAATCTTAAAGAAGTATTTAGTATATGGTACTTAAGTATACAATTACATACGTGCGAGAGAGGCGACGTCAATTACGAGCGAGGGCTTGTACATAGCCTGTCCGTATACCAGTGCGTCTGCCAGCAGCAACTGACTTTCTAGATCTGTATCCTCCACCTGATAATTGTATATGAAATATTTATTGTATCATTGTAATGTGCCTTTTAGCCATAATCACTCATACTTTCTAGCATGAATATTTCCAATCATACTCCTGCCTTTATCCTAATTTTATTTGGGGTCGGCGCAGAGTGTCTGCTTCCATACTTCTCTGTCACAAGTTACATTATTTCTAACCATATCGTCTTTCACCCAATTCATCCATCGTTTCTCTTGCATGAATATTGATGACTACAAAATTCACTAACTCCAAAAAATAGAATAAAAGCTATGAAACAATTTCTTTGGAAACTTATTATAAAAGTCAGAGTTACCTATACACGTTCACGGGATAAAGACAGTTGTTTAGTTTTTAACTTTTTTAATACTAAGACCAATAAAGACTAATGCAAGGAATATTGGGAAGCGACCTGCATGTGTAAGCCGTTGAGTGCGGGCAGTACATCTCCCGGTTTGAGACAGTGTCCGCTAACAAGCTGCTCGCACAGCGGTATCACGGCGCGCACATGTATCGGCACCTTGGATAACAAAGCTAACGGTCTTTTACTATTCTAGTACATAAACGGAAAGTTATATTATTAAAATAGATATTTCATGATGTTCATGATAGAGAATTATGTAACCTTGAGGATCGCGAGTGTCCGTATCACCGCGAGTACGACAGCCGCGCCCGCCACGCTGCGTGCACCGTGCATGTCACGCGCAGAGCGCAGACATAAACCTCCACTGGAAGATACAAATTTTTTTAATCATTATATTTTAACTGTAGTTCAGTTAGTAGCTAATCTAAATACGATCAGAGGAGGCTAGTCGCTAGTTTGTCTTTTGCTATTCAGATAAAGAGAAAACACATTCAAATGCCGTTTCAAAACGCGAGTTGTTATTGTTTTTTTTTGTTAGTAAATAATAAAAACATTTTCTTCCATACATATTAAATACAGAATTTTTCGCCATTTAGAAATATTTACTTTAATGACATACGTATATTATATTAAAGAATTAGTCAGAGAACTAGTAAAGTAAAGTAACAGCCTGTAAATTTCCCACTGCTGAGATAAGGCCTCCTCTTCCATTAAGGAGAGGGTTTGGAACATATTCCACCACGCTGTTCCAATGCGGGTTAGTGGAATGCACATGTGGCAGAATTTTGATGAAATTAGACACATGCAGGTTTCCTCACGATGTTTTCCTTCACCGCCGAGCACGAGATGAATTACAAACACAAATTAAACACATATATATAGCGGTGCTTGCCTGGGTTTGAACCCGCGATCATCGGTTAAGATGCACGCGTTCTAGCCACTGGGCCATCTCAGCTCAGAGAGCTAAGGTTTCATGCAAGTGAAATAGATTCATATCACCAGTCGAATGTGAGTCCGTCAGCGGCGAGTAGCACTGGCGGGTTGTCGGCTCCACGCCACGTGCACTCCAGGAACAGCGGCGCCTCGCACGAGCCCGCCGCCACCGCCAGCACGCCGCGCATGCGCTGTGCCTCCAGCCAAGAACGTTCGTGCGCAGTCACGTGCACACCCAACGGACACAGTGTATCCAGCGCCGTCTACCACGATAATTTTTTTTTTTTTTTTTATGTTATAGGTTGGCGGACGAGCATATGGGCCACCTGATGGAAAGTGGTCACCATCACCCATAGACAATGACACTGTATGATATATTAGCTTACATCGTCAATGGGCCACCAACCTTGGGAACTAAGATGTTATGTCCCTTGTGCCTGTAGTTACACTGGCTCACTCACCCTTCAAACCGGAACACAACAATATTGAGTACTGTTATTTGGCGGTAGAATAACTGATGAGTGGGTGGTACCTACCCAGACGGGCTTGCACAAAGCCCTACCACCAAGTAAATTTGATATCGGTTTGTTTTATGTCGAGTAACGGATGTTCTCTATCATAATAAGAACACTTTTGGAAAGGTATATGTGGTGGTAGGGCTTTGTGCAAGCCCGTCTGGGTAGGTACCACCAACTCATCAGTTATTCTACCGCCAAACAACAGTACTCATTATTGTTGTGTTCCGGTCTGAAGGGTGAGTGAGCCAGTGTAACTACAGGCACAAGGGACATAACGTCTTAGTTCCCAAGGTTGGTGGCACGTTGACGATGGTGACCACTTACCATCAGGTGGCCCATATGCTCGTCCGCCAACCTATATCATAAAAAAAAAGAAAAAAAAAAGGTGATAACATTCACATTGGTTACCTGGGCGAAATCAACTGGTGTCATTTTATTAGGCGGCATGTCGGTCAGATATCTAGCCCAGTTTTGTGACTGCCCGTACACTACACCAGTGTCCCATTCCTCTTGGCCCTCGGAACCATGAAGAGACAATTGAACCTCTTGATGGCGATCAGTGCTAGATTTGAACTCGTCGAATCTATGAACCATTGAGATTATCTATGAAGTTAAATTGAATTATTTTTGAGACGATATTCAAACTTACTAAGTAAGTACTTTCTAGCTAGATGATATTCTCTCGAAATTTCAGAGCAAAATCTATAAAATCTTAAAGAAAATAATAAATAAATCAGTATTTCGATCAATGTAACTTTGTAAGGATATATTGTTATTAGTTTAGTTAGTATAATAATACTAAATATATACCTACATACAAAGTTACATTGATCAATAAACTTATTCATTTCTTACATATCTTTATAAATTATCATATCATATCAGCATGAGCAAACGTACCGCCAGGCAGCCAGGTGCGCAGCCTCTGCGGCGGCGTCTGGCACGCCGGCCGCGCAAACCGACACGCGCGCACAGCCGCGCTCGCACAGCGCCCGCACGCCCGCACCCACCATCACCCTCACGTTCTCCTACAACGATGTGATGTATTAAGTTTCTCATGTAGGTATTATTTTTAAAAATGTTAGAATTAATTCCGTATAAGTTTTTTGACCAAATGAGGTCGAGTAGTGTGTAGACCGGTTTTCATGGGTACACCACTCCGAGGTCCCTGGTTCGATTACCCACCGAGTCAGTTACAGTTCTCAGATAAAGTTCATTAGTTTTCTATATTGTCTTGGGTCTGGGTGTTTGTGGTACCGTCGTTACTTGTGATTTTCCATAACATAAATGTTTTAGCTACTTCCATTGGGACAAGAGTAATGTATGTTACGTTGTCCAATAGTTACTTACTCATCTATAAGTGAATAACATACCTAAATATACTTAACAAAATCTCTCATATCTATAAAAGTCCAAATAAAATAATTTAATTTGGTTCCTACATACGAAAATTACGGTAAAGTATTGTTTAGAGTGGAAATTACTTACATTAATTCAGAGTTTCTAACACATAATTTTCGCTTTTATTTAGATACTTAATGAAACTACGTATTTAAAGTGTCCATACCCGAGTTTCATCTAACTCTTCCAGTGTGTTGTATCCCGGGTTCTTTTTGCCCAGAGACGAAATGGCGACAGGACCGAACTCCGGAACCACATCTGTCACGACGAATGCCTTACCCAACTTTAGTTGACACGATAGTCTGTAAAAATTAATTAAGTTTGTACGATGAGAATGTGTCCCTTCAACACACAGTCGTCAAAGTCCTATAAGTACCATTTAATTCTTCTAATTAAAAGAATAAAAACTTCTGTGGACTCGTTCGTGAATATATATAGGTATGTTCTTATATTTTAAGTATTGTGGATCTGCGTAGTAAGAGGCAGGCATATTTTCCTCTAAGAAATGGAATTCCTCCTTCCTCCAGTGATGTTTTATAAGGAGTGCTAAAAATATTTACGACAAATGGACAAGACGCGAGGTTTAAAATAAACTAAACAAAAGAGAGCAACACCAACACTAAATGAAATCGTTATGGGTTCATTAATATATGAAATATTAGCAATAACATATCAGCTTACTCGTTTAAATATCCACATATCTTGCCACCACTTCTCTGGTTGATTTCTTCAGCGACGGGTGTCAGCTCGAACTTATCTTTATCCTCGTACACCCCGATAACCAAACCGCTCTACAATTATTGTAAGAACATAGTACTCATGTCTCATGTTGCAATCATAGAATATTTTCACAATATTAACCATACTATCCGCAAATAGGAAAATAAAACAAGAATTAATTTTTTTCGGCAACTTAACATAGATTAATTAGCTTATATAAAATAATTCACTGCTTCGTTAGTTTCGTGTCTAGATATAAGGCCGCAGATACAGAGGTCCTTTGTGCGAACCCAAGGTTGGACCGATCCAAATTTGAAAAGGTTTTCTAGCGAAAAAAATCCACTAGTATCCCCGAGTGTGGAACTTGGATCTAACGTTTCCCAAAAAGCACGTAGTCGTTGATCCTGCGCCTGAACTTTTGCAGTCGTGTCGTACTCGTATTTGCAGTACCATCGGATTATGAGAAAGAGAATAGAGTGCACCTATGTCGGTGCACCACAGCCTGGTATTCTTTGAGATTAGATTTCATGGCCGAAATCGATCAAAACATCATGAAATGACGGTATGAGTGTTACTAGTTATATGCAGACATTTTTTTCTTAACCAAATTTTAGTTCAATATATAAGAATGGAAATTTCAGATGGGGCAACAAGGTTAGCTTTACCTAACCAAGACGTGTCTTGAAACGTATTTTTAGTATATCGATTCAGTGAGATTATATATCTGAATACATTTAGCTTAGTAATCTTTAAAACATCAATGTTTTAATAATTGAATGATCATTCCTACATATTTATGGTAATAAATAAAATAATATAGTAGTAGATGATGGTTAAAACATTTTTAAGTATCCTCTTCATTAAAAATATGACAAGAGATAATTTTTTTTTTTATTTTCATTACCTTGTTTCCTTCAGTGTTGGTGTCCTGTGCTTCATTCTTTGTTCTTTTTTCAGCTGTAGCTTTACATTCACTTGTAGAACCTACACTACTACAATACCTAAATAATCTACCAGAATTTACCCTCCACAAATTTATACTCGAAAATAATTTTGTGTAACCCATTATAAAAAAAAAAACAAACATAATAAATTAAAATTAAACCAACTAGATGTACCACATTGTATTTAAATTTTTGATTTCACTAAAAAGTTTAATCAAGATGGACATGAAAAATAAATATATGGAGCATTTTTTTATCTGTGTTTAATAACTGTACTCATATAATAAATATTTAAGTTTATGCATTTGCTTTTGGTTACATGATGATATAATATGATGATCTTATGACATAAACACCAGTTAACATTATTTTAAATAAAAATTGATAATATTTTGAAAACAAATTATAGAATATACCTAAGTATATATATATTTTTGCAAACAGCAATTACAACCAATTGGAATTATTTGAGGGGTAAAAAAACAAAGCATAATTTATCTGTAATGATATTATTTATAAATACAGTCATATATACACACTTGACATAAGTTCTTCCTATGTGTGAACAATAATTTTCATATTAATTTATCACCCATTTATAAAATGATTTTATTCACCTTTTATTTCCTATATTGAGTTTGAATGTTGTTGTTTTTGGCACGTGTCTTATTGTCAATGATATCCTTGTATCGCGTGACACTGTTGTACCTTTTACATATTTATCAGAACACATGTTTAAGTTTACTACAAAATCATCCAACAAATCTTCACTCACTTCATCAATACTATGTAAATAGTAGCTAAACAACTTATCCTGTAAGACAAGTAAACTTCTTGGTTCCAAGAGAAAAGAGAACACTGGTTTGAATTTAGAACATTCATTAGAAATTGGCTGCAAGAATTTTAATATTGTATGTGAACCTGCAGAGATAGTTGTTATTGTAGGGTAGAATAATGATCCATCTAAATGTGGGAGTATGCCTTGGTCAGGTAAGTATTCATTAACTAGGACATGATTGGGTTTATTTCCATTCATTAAATTTAAACTATGAATTCTTTCATTATATGTTTGCAGCCAATGTGGTATTTCTTCAGCTATCATGCCTTTACTATGAGGAATTCCACCCCAATTCTGTAATCGCCTGTTGGAAAGTTGGGTCCACTTTGGTTTTGGAGATGAGTATATATTTGATAAAATATATTTTTCTTCCTGGGGTGTTATAAACTCTGATACATAATATGCTGTTGGCTCAACCTGTAATTAACAAATTAAATATTGTATACTGATTTAAAGTGGTAATGAAATTAGGCATTACAGTATAAATGTGTACATCCATAATAAATATATAATATATATTATGGTTTTACATTTCAATCTATTTAAAAAATGTATATTTAAAAAGAGCAATTATTATAAAATTAAAAAATTAAAAATTAGATAAGGCTGATAACTATGCGAAGGCAAGATAACTGATAAAAGTATTGTATTAAGGTATAAGGAATTCATTCATGTATTGTATCAAGTTAAAGGTAATTAAAATAAATAATAACTTACAGTGGTTACTTTATAATTTTGTATAGGAAATGTATCGTTTATCATTTTATTTCATCACTAAAATTACAAATGAGTCACAATTATTTTGGTAGTTAAATAATTTGATAATATAAACAACAACGAATTCAAATACGTTTTGAGTTTTTTTTTTAATATATTCCTTACACAATAAAAAATATTATTTGTTCACTCAGAAGTCGGAACCTATTTATAAGATTATCATTTCATTATTATGACAGGTACAAGACAGTTAAAAGTAATATTAACAAATTGACAGTCAGTTGACATTTGACCATGAATCAGGATATACTTAGTCTTAAAATTCATAAATGGTAAAACGAAGGTTTTAATCCAATTTTTTTTAATTCATTTGTGTGTCATTTCCGAATTCAAATCACTTGTAATCCTAGACGTATATATTTCTGGTACATACTTTTTATTAAGTATACAATACCTACTTTTCATGTAAACTTAAAAGTAACGAGATTCTTTTAATACATAGTAGATGCAAAATGAGAATTATCTACATGTGTATGCACCATATTACAAGTTTTTATTATTCTTACTATGATACAAATGTTTCAAAGAAAATTTTGATTTCACCTATTTTTAAACCTAAATAATGTTTAATGATACTACTAATTTAGTAACTTTATTCTTACTTCACGTACGCAAACGATGGGTGTTGTAACACTTGCAATAAGACTGATATTGGCGATAACGTGTAATTGCGAATTTTAACGCAAATTCCAGTTAAAATACCGATTCAATAACTAACTTCCAACGGTGGAGTGTGGCGACTGTTAGGGCCAATAAAAAAGTAAAGTAAAGTAACAGCCTGTAAATTTCCCACTGTTGAGATAAGGCCTCCTCTTCCATCAAGGAAATGGTTTTAGCCAATAATAATTGTATAATAAACATCTTGAAATCAATGATAATGGAAATAGAGTATTTCGTTAAAACACACATATAACATTTATAAATACTTACAGCCATTGGAAATTAAATATTTTGTAGTAATATAGCGCAGTCATTACAAAGTATTAACCTTCTCTAATTTAAATTATATCCATCAGTTATATCTAGCAATTTTCAGGTCTATACGAAGTTTTGTAAATTGAAATGTCTATTTTGATTCGGCTTTTTAATTTAGATTATTCTAAAAGTAATACTACAGTCGACTTGTGCAAAAAATGTAATTAAAGTCTAATGTCCCAAATTTAGATTTTTCTCATTTTTATAAAAAGGGCAGGTGTGATTGCAAAAATAGGTAGGGCATAGATTGCAGATCATGCAATTATCTATAAAAAAATATATCCATGCTTTTGTTATTAGTACCACCATTCCGAATATATCGCGATGGCAAGGAATGAAAATACAAAATAATATACCATGGTCTGTATGCATCATCGGACGGTAGTCGCCAGTCGGTAGGTAAGTAAGAGTAATAGTAAGGAAGACTAGTCAGTGTAGACATTTGATATTTTTTTATAATGATGTATTTATGATGTCCACTTATTCTCAGCACTATGCAAATGATTACAAGCTTTCCATTTTTTTTCGTTTATTTTTACTAGAATCAACACTTTTGAAAACCTTGCTATCAAAGAGGATGACAGCATTTTATTTTAGGCGTTTTGTTATTGTAAATACTGCAGTTTCATTTTATAAGTAAATATAAACTTTATTTTAAAATGTTCAGTATCATTATGCTTATTATAATTTTTTATAATTTATATATTTATCATTCTAAATATTAGCAATTGAACATTTACCTACTTTTTATTTTTTTTAACGAATTATTAAGTAATGACGTTTGCATGAATTCGATGCACCATCGAAACATATACAGCTATCTTTTTGACAGGAACGGACAGGCGATAAAATGTTATTTGTTAATATTTTTTTGTAAATACCTATAAATGAGCGAGCGTATAATGTGATCACGATGGGCGGTTGCATTGGAATAACTAGAAGCAGGAGTGGGCCCATAGAGGAATCTTCGGGAACGGTGTCGCGGCCTAATTCGGGTAGGTCAGCGACTGTCTGTCGCCGTGGAGAGGTGCGAGTGGGGCTGACTAAAGCGGTCTTTGTTTTAGGCGGATTGCGGAAGAACCAGTCACTGTGTCACGAGACGATAAGGTGGAAATCTGATGTGCCGTTAACGGAGGGTCAATTGAGGAGTAAGAGGGATGATTTTTGGGATACTGCTCCGGCGTTCGAGGGTCGTAAAGAGATCTGGGACGCACTACGGGCGGCGGCGGTTGCCGCTGAGGCCATGGACTTTCAGCTCGCGCAAGCTATACTTGACGGTGCTAGTGTTTCTGTGCCAAATGGGTACCTGACAGAGTGCTATGATGAATGGGGGACCAGATATCAGGTAATTTGTCAAGTTTTATTAATTGTTTTGTATTCAAACGTAGAAGTGATAAAATATAATACAGTACAAATGTTTTATTACATGAATAACTCTTAACTTAAAATTCCCTCGTGCCATGCTTCAGAAAGATCACTACTAGATTTAAATTTTGTCTATATCAAATGCAAATAACTCAATTTATACAGTAAGTCCTCTATTTTATACTGTTTATATATAAGTTTATTATAAAAGTATATTTAAAAAAAAATTGTTACTTAAAAATTAATATGTATTATTTTTAGTATATGACTCATACTTAACACTTAAGATTATTTACTTAATAAGCACTACGCAAACAGTTATCTAATGAGTTATTAAGGATTTTGTTATTTATTAATATATTTGTTGCAGTAAGCATTGCTCTGTAATAAAAATGTCTATGTAATATTTTCATTGCAAAGTAAACTATGTACAAATGTTTTAATCAAAAAATACACTATAATTCTGTTTTGGTGGAGCCTTTAAGAATTTTAGAAGGAAACTGGCAAATAGGCCCCCTGGTGTTAACTTAGCACACACTCTATTCCAAACAGTTAGCATTGTTGTGTGAGCAAGGTAGTAAAATTACTGGCAGAACTGGCTTAACACTGTAGACCCCAATTTTTGTTTGTGATGTAAGAAATGGTAAAAATTTCTTCAATGTTAATGGGGGCTGGTGACCACTTACCATTTGTATGTCAGCCAGTGAAATTGCAGTCGCAATGACATCTTAAATCCCAATGTTTGTGGAGCATTGGTGATGTAAGGAATCATAATAAGTTCTTTAATGTCTTTCGCCAGTGATGACCACTTATTTTTGGGGAAAATTTAGCTCACCAAGAATAAGTGTAGTATTTAAAATATTTCATAAAAAAGGCATTTCTTAATGTATAAAATAACAAAAATGTCAATTTTATGTCTGCTGTGTTGCATTTGTGATATTAATCTTTCATTTAAACATTGTGACTGGTCACTGTGCAATGTGAAACTAGCAATTTGAATCCTGACCCCTTTCTTGTTTAACAGCCTGTAATTTGTGCGAGAGTAACAATTATATGAAAATTGAATATACATACATACATTAGTTGAATATATATATACATTGCTGTTGCTCTTTGATTATTCTGTGTATATTTAACATGTAAATTTATTGAATTAATTGCTGAATGACTGTTCTAGGTCCCGATATACTGCCTGTCAGCACCTATAAATATGATGAAAGAGGCGAGCGGACGCGACTCGCCGGCAGAGTGTTCGGAGCCCGTGGAGGGCGGCGTGGCGCTGGCGTTGCGGCTGCGTCTGTCCACCGGCGGACCCGACCTCGACTTGCCCGTCTGCTCGCGACACACTATTGCCCACTGCAAGGCCAAGCTACACGTGAGTCCCCATTCCGTGATACGTCTCTGTCACTTCTGTTTTGTACTTTAATTAGTGTGTCGTTATACAAATTCTTTAAAAACCTTAAATTGATTACTACTCTACTATCCTTACCACACAAAACATTAGTTATTTATCCTATGGAGCGCGTATATACATATAAAAAAAAGCAATTTGCTTTTAGCTCCTATTTCTTAGGTGCTTCAGCAGTACTTGATTAAAATATATTTAATTATAATACAACTCTATTCCACAATACTGTTGCCAATGTAACCACAGGCTCAAGTGACATAATATCTTAGTTCTCATTGTTGGTGCTGCTTGGGCGATGCAAGGAATGATTAAAATTTCTTCAATTCTTTCCAATTTCCAGTTACCATATCCAACTAAAATTTAACATTTCAAGTATTTTTTTTATTTGGCACTGTATCACATAATATTAAAGGTGTAATATATTTTCTGTACCTATTGTAGAAAAAGTACTAAACCCCGCACTTATATTTACATGTTTTAACTGTAAACGAGTTACCGTCTTCACAGGCTCAGGAGAACATCGAGCCGTGGCGGCAGCGCTGGTTCTACGGCGGGAAGCTGCTCGGCGACCGGCTGATGGTGGAGGAGGCGCGCGTGACGCCCGGATACGTCGTGCAGGTCATCGTGGCGCCCGACGACCACGCGCCGCACAGCTAGTCGCGCGGCGGTGAGTGCACACACGCACGCACGCACACGCACGCACGCACACGCACGCACGCACACACACACGCACGCACACACACACGCACTCACACGCACGCATACTCACACGCATGTACACTCACACGCACGCACACTCACACGCACGCACACTCACACTCACACGCACCCACACTCACACGCACGCACACTCACACGCACGCACTCTCGCAATCACGCACACTCACACGCACGCACACTCGCAATCACGCACACTCACACGCACGCACACTCGCAATCACGCACACTCACACGCACGCACACTCGCACGCACGCACACTCTCACGCATGCACACTCACACGTACGCACACTCACACGCACGCACACTCACACGCACGCACACTCACACGCAATCACACTCACACGCACGCACACTCACACGCATGTACACTCACACGCACACATACTCACACGCACGCACACTCGCAATCATGCACACTCACACGCACGCACACTCACACGCACGCACACTCACACGCACGCACACTCACACGCACGCACACTCACACGCACGTACACTCGCAATCACGCACACTCACACGCACGCACACTCGCAATCACGCACACTCACACGTACACATATCCCAACAACGACAAAAACAGCCTATAAATTTCTCACTGCTGGGCTAAGGCCTCCTCTCCCTTTAATGAGAAGGTTGGAATATATCTTACACATAACTATCCAAGGTGGGTTGGTGGAAAAACATGTGGCATAATTTCTATGAAATTAGACACATGTAGGTTTCCTCAGGATGTTTTCCTTCACAGTCAAGCACGAGATGTATTATGAACACAAATTAAGCACATTAATATTATAATAGTGGAATGCCTATGCCTGAATGCATGTGTTTGAACCCACAATCATCAGTTAAGAAGCGCGCGTTCTAACTACAGGGTCATCTCGCCTCTTCGCACACGCACACTCGCAAACATTGAATCAAATCGGAATTGGATTATTACTACTAGCTTACTCACTTATCGGATAAAACATCAATACATATTTAGTATTTTTGTGTTCCATTTTGTAGGGTGAGTGAGGGCCGATGTATAGGTACAAGGAACATAGTATCTTCTTTCCCAAAGTTATCGCGCATTTGTTATTTGAGGGATTATTATTATTTAGTGATGATTGATCAGTACCTTTGTCTATGGACAGTTGTGACCTCCAACTAACAGGTCGATTTAACAAAAAAAAATCACGCATGTACTTGTACACTTCACTTAAATTTTACATTTTAATTCCATAACCTAGTTATATAAAAATATGTATTCATATTCCAATAGAAATATATTTGTTTTCAGAAATATCAAACCAGGAAGTAACACAGTGATGATACCGTGGTCACGACCGACACAGCCGAGACTGGCTCTGATATTCTAAATGTACCCTAACCATAGTCACTATGAGAAGGATCTTTAACGGAATACGTAGAAGTCATGATTTGTCCTTTACGAAAATTTAAATCGCTGGATTTAACCGCTTTTTTAAACAGTAGATTTAAACAGTTTCCTAAAACAGTTATATATGATATATATCAATAAGAGATCATATATTATTCTTGTGCTTTATAAGACAAATTACTAAAGATACAGATAAAAGAAAATTATTACTACATTATTATTTATAATCTTATATATATAATTTGATCATGTCCGTCCGTATGCCACTGCCTCGTTTCGCTAAACATAGCTATACTTAGTTTTTTTTTTGTCCAAAATTGTATATAAAAGTAATTAGTAATTAATTACCGTCGCTCGATTTTTTTTTAGTCCACTTCGAAGCTTAAACAATCAATAAACAAATAAATATTGTATAAGTACGATTATTAGAATTTATCTCGTCTAAAATCTGTCAAATTGAGATACAAGTTAATATAATGTTACCAGTACAATTATTAAATAAAAACTTTTTAATTATTACCTTAAATAATATAAATTCGCAGCGAGAATATTTCTAGCGATTTAAATTGTTCGTCTGAAGGTAAACCTGCATAAAATACACAATGGAATTTAAATTAAAATTAATAATGTGAAAAAAAAAATATCTACAATGATATCAGAAATATGTTTCATACTTAGGGTACTAAAGTAAATAAAGGACCTAAATCGTATTTGTAGTGTTTGTAGAGCTATTACTGTCGCCGAACTGTAAATATAGTGAAGCTAAAATAAGGGTATTTGATAAAAAACGATGTACGCTTTCGTAACATGCGCATGCGTGCATGAAGCAAAGACAAAACATGTAATTAATGTAATTTCTACTTATCCCTATTCGAAGCCTATTGCAAATCAAATAGATTTATTTCAATTGATTATAAATATTAATAAGAAATGCTTGACTAACTGAATCGAAACGTATCCGATTTTCTTTTGTTTATTTTTTTAATATCTATTTATTTAAAATTTCTAAACGAGTAATCTAAGATCTGAAAATATGTGAAGATTACTATGACTGTCAAATATATCTTATTTACAAATAGGTTGATGAATTTAAAAATATGCAAAGGGCGCACGTTCTCATAACTAAAAATATTATCTGTGTTGTTGCACGTTCTGTGTGTCACCGTCATTTTTGTGGTAAATATTATTGTCCAATAACTAATTTATTGGAATTTATTTTAAACGACTTTCCCATTTTAAATAAACTGTATTTATTAAAACAATATTTATGACATATATTTTTCAACGTCAACTTAGTCAAGAAATGTTTTGTGTATATAATTAAAACAATAAAACCAAAACATATTAAAATAAAAAAGTACGAATAATACTACTATGTATCAAATTATTTGTACTAATATTGATATCGGGTAGTGTCTGCCTAATATCTATTTTGACACAACTAATTTCATAGGACTATGATTAGAAAATGACAAGACATTTATTCGTTGATTTATAGCTTTTCACATCTGAAAGTAATATTATTTTGCATCGACCAATTTTCATATTTAATGTAATTAATATCCTGCATTATTATTTCGTTTGCACTTTTATAAATTAAAAAAGAAAATCCTTAAAAAAGAGCAAGATCTTATCCACCAATAGGAAAGTACAACGGTCATGCGTCAAATATAAAAGGACCATATTGGTTGATTTCATCGTCGAATGAATTTTTTCGAACCAATATTAGGGATATATTATTTACTAAACAAATAATATTTGTTTTTAAATCCATTAAAATCTATTTTATGTCTATAATAATTTAGCTTGTTTTGTCTATAAGTGTCGATATTGCTTTACTCTGCATTATGTAATGTAAATTTTAAAATATACCATAAAACTGTTGCTATATTGAACATTAATTAATTAAACAGATTATAGGTACCATAAAAATATAGATGAATTATTTAAATATCTTGATTTTAAACGGCAATATCTTTGAATACTTAATTTTCTTAACTTCTTGTGTTCAAAGCTATTACAACTCACTGCCATATTTGTAATTGAATAAGTATCTTTTATTGTTTATGAAAGTATCAGATTGGTTTCTATAAATTTGAATTGTCATTAGGCAATTTTGTATTTCTTAAAAATATATCAAATACATATTGTGTTACCATAAATATATAAAAAATATTGCTTATTACATTATTCTTAAATGGTCAATAGCTTCGATATAACTCATTTGCTTTTGTATGTATGCCCCAAGACTGACCATCTTTTATTTATGTGATAGATCATACCGAGTTTCATAATATTCTGTCCAGTGATTAGCTTGTGTGCTTAATTAATATCAAATTTAACTTTACTCGGCGATTCTGAAAACAAATGATAGTATGATTATATGAGATCATATGATACTATGATTATGTGAGATGATGATGGTTGCCTATCAGTGCTGTTGGAATTGACTGATTCATGCTTGCATATATTTTATAATTAGGTGACCGTACTAGAAAGGTATACATTTAAGGAATTGTAACGCGTTTAACTTTCGGGACCTATGACAGATATATATCGCGCTTGAGCGATTTGAATTCGACCTTGAAATTACTGCCATCGCATCCAAAGAAATAATCCTATGAAATAAAAAAGCCAGTTCGTTATTACTTGACCGTAAATTATTAGGGACATATATATTTTAACATTTTTTAGTTCATACGGCGACCAATATCAGTAATATGTGTGAATTTTAATGATTATTTTTCTTAAATATGATCGCTGTATATTGATTTAGTATGACTGATGTTACTTCAAGACGTGTGATAGCTTTATGATTATTTTAATTATTTAAAATTCTGCCAGGTGTGACGTTCAAAAATAGCATATCATCAACGAAATTATATCGTTAAATAAATATATTATTTTGAAATTAAAGGTATATAATAAAATCTGTCTTGTGCCTTTTATATTTAATTTAAATATGTGAATTATTTCTAACAACTGAAAGTATGACGCGCTTATTAATTGTTAATAATCTCAAATTATATTATCTAGGTTCCAATTTTAAATATAAATTAAGTTTGACGTTGCAAATTCCAAATATCACATATTTAAAATGTTACAGTAAATTAAAAAATTAATAATTAATTATATATAAATATTATGTATTAAAAAGGCCATTATTATTTTCTATATACAATGATATCACTATTGTAAAGTCTA
Organism: Vanessa cardui; assembly: GCF_905220365.1. Taxonomy (NCBI): domain Eukaryota; kingdom Metazoa; phylum Arthropoda; class Insecta; order Lepidoptera; family Nymphalidae; genus Vanessa; species Vanessa cardui. The sequence goes on from NC_061125.1 coordinate 8,371,160, forward strand.
GATTATAAATGTAAGATTATTATAATTTAAAATACTTAGTGCTAACAGGCTAGCTTAGAAAATATATATCTGTGTTAACATAAAAATGAGGCTTAATTTAATAAATAATCTGTAATTTATTTATAAACAACACTTGGTTACCATAGATAACAAAAGATTATATTCATTAATATCAAATATAGATAAAATATAATACAACATTTGGGTACATCTTAACAATTTTCTGTCTCTTCATATTGGTTTCCATTATTGATATTTAACATGTCTATGTAATTACATAGATTTATTGAAATGATAATAATATATGAAAGTTACGTCGAGAAAATGCATTTCCTTTCAAGACTTAGGAATTACTGTATGGTGCTATGAGGTTAATTTCTCTCATTACCTATGTTATGAATTATTAAATAATATAAAGTATAAAAAATTTCAGTGTAATTTACTAAAAAAAAAAAAACTATATTTTAATTCTTATAGTATATTTAATGAAACAAACATTTAAGATCTGTAAACATTTTTTTTTATATAATTATGCATCTGTTTTAAGTTTCATAGCCAATACATTGTAAAAAAAAACAAACATTTTTCCAATTATGACGTTTTATTATTTGTTATCACGAAAAGTTTATTATATATGTATTTGGCATACATATATAAAGTAAATTTAATTATTTTCGTTTTAATATAAAACTACATAAGTTTTTAATTATATGTTGTGAGTTTCAAAAGCATTTAAATTTTTTGTAAGTGATATATTAGGTTGTACGTTCTACGTATCGAGAGGTTTTACTGACTTAGATTTGAATTTACGTTTTACATCACACGTTCTAAAATAATTAATGAAATGTGTCTTACTTCATATGATTGATGCTAAGTGTTAAGGGAATATTTTTCTTATCATTTATTATTATAAATGTTACTATAGCTTAAAAGACTTGCTGCCCATATTCGTAAACTCATCCTCGAATCGGCACTTATTCATTTTGTTGCAATTAATTTTATTCATGAGGTGTATGTATTCTAGATTCAAATAACATCTAACCGATTTAACATTGTTCGATGGCTAATTTTATTTCAATGTTCTATTCAAAATAAATAATTCAATTAATTGATATTTTCATAAAGTTTTTGTAGCACTGCTTTCTCTTTTTAAGTAGGTATACTAAGCGTAGTGCTGAAGCGCTACGGCGTTACAAGAGGTTCGCTAGTAGCTGTCATCTTGTTCCAAGTTGAAATACTATTCAGGCAGTGAGTCTTTAATGAATCTTTAATGCATCGGGCTACCAATCGCAAATTAATGTGCTTAACAAGTTACAAATTTAAAGCTGGCGACTGTTATATTGCTACCAAAAAAATCGTAATGTACTTTGTAAGGACGTAGTGTTCAATCGTAGGAAATTTTCGTTTGGATTCAACATATCGTTTGCATAGAAGAGCAATAATTTAGATATAACATACAAATTCGAAGCGTTACGTGTAGTAGCATCAAACAAATCATTCGAAACTCGTGCTTGCCGCTTTTGGCTCGGTTCTCCAAATAATGAATGAACATTGAAACATATGTCACTGCGTTCGTTTCATGTTAATCGTCAGCTTATAGTTGTATCGTGCGATATATTGAAAAATAATGTTACCTGAAATTTGTATCGCCTTAAAAAAGTAAAAACGACACCTCGGCCACCAATTTACTCTGTGCCCGCTATAGGTAAACAGCAACACCAACGTCCCATGTGTACATTATACTTATAAGTACTTGTAAATATGCAAGAATATTAAAAAAAATCTAGTTCTATTCGCGCTCAATTTGATAAACGGAACTGAAATTAATTTCAGGCCATATATTTCTCGACTGGTTCATATTGCAACTTGTTTTGACATATAATTTGTAACTATACTGATTTTGTGAATAACAAATACGGGTACAATCCAAAATTTGCTATATTTCGCTGTAAAAGGGCCTTAATATCAATAATATACTTAATTGTGCTCGATATCTAAATCTCAGTATTTATAAGTGTATATAATATTATTATTTAAAAAAATAATAATAACTTAAGTCACTCATTGGATTGATCACATTATATTTTTATTAATAATAATCATAATTAGTTATGATCTGCGAAAGGTTGTAACCCACTGTTCGTCATTTCAAAGGAGTTTTTATATATTAATATATATTTTTTAATTAATTCAATTTCATCTGTTCAAAAACCATCATGTTGCGCTCTTTTTTATTTTTATCTTCACTCAATTGAAGAGCAACAGATAATTATGAAATAAACTTTTTTTTTTAATCATCAAAATCAACCTATTTAGCTGAGTTTACGTACCTAATCTCTATATACATATATAAGGTAATATTGTAAAATAATTATTTTTCAACGTTTAAATGAGGGCGTTTGTTAGAAAAATTGTTTGCAGTATGGACAACATATATAAAAAATATATATTGTTGGTTTTTTAGACTTCTACTGTTCGTTGCATTTATTAAAGAATGCGTTTTCTTTCGATATTTGTTAAACTTTAAGATAAATGATTGGATGCCTGTATTTTATAAGTCTGTAGATAGATACGTATTATATGATATATTATATAATTAATTAAATAACAAATTCACGTTAATCGTAACCATGTTGTATATTTTGGATTGAAATTAACTTGTTTCATTATATTCGTGAATCGTGATCGAATTCGGACAAAAGATGGCGCTGTTTAGACGATAGATGATACATTTTATAGTTAGTGTGATTAACGGACAATAAATTGAATTTTTTTCAGCATATCATACATAATATTATTTTATAAAGTAATTATCTTTAATAGAAGGGTCGATACCCGCTTCATTTATACAACACAAGTTCGGCCTTAACAAATAAAGTAGCGCCATCTCTTGACGAATTCGGAATTCGTGTTTAATTTAAATTATTACCATTTCTGTCACACCGTATTGAAATTTTGAAATGTTTGAACACCCATATTACATTATCAAGCATGTTCGCAACTAATATTAATTTATGTTATTACGTTTGTTCGGTGTGACGGAAGTGATCGGAATGCGACTGCGTTTTGTAAATAAACAACTGTAGAGTGTGTAAGCAATATTAGAATTTTAAATTTTCAAATAAAAACCACTTTGTGAATAACTTTATATGATGTTTTATTTTTACCTTTTGGTGTTTGTAATGATACTGCGAGGAATCTGTCAAAATTGTACCTATCGATCATTTTCTAGTCATGAACTTAAAGAACTATTGACGTTGGTATACACTTTGATACAATATATTTAATTTGTTTGATCATTAAACCATAGACAACTATGGGCTGGGTGCGCGATGACAGCGCCAACTAGCGGTTACAAATACGGTGGCCTCCGAAATGTCAAATGCCCGGCTGTCATTACGAAGAGTTATTTACAATTTTAATTAAATATTGTAATTTACATTTACTCCAATAAATATTCTAAATCTATATAAAGTAAGTCTTTTTTATTTTTTGTCTAAAATGGCACAATCAATAGATTTCGCTTAGTACATTACGGATCATGGCTGTCATCATGAGAAGTAAATAAAAAAATAAGAAAATTTCATTGAATAACGCATTTCATGTAAATAGCAGACGATTATTTATGAGTGATTGTGCTCTCAATAATCCATCCTTTTATGGATTTTCAGTTAAACATGGCCAAATTAATCATAAAAACTGGATTCCGACCAATCGCACACGACATCATTTTCCAACCACAAACAACATTGAAAGGAAAACAATTAGTTTTAGCTCAACATGTGCAAGATGTGAAAGAAATTAAATATGAAGATGCTATGATCCACACCATGTTTATTTACTAAAAACGTAAATCTCGCTAGTAAAAAGTGACAGCGTCCGCCACAGAAAGTTCCTTTTTTGGCCATAACGCGCGCTGCGATCGTTTCGTGGTCCCCCACCTTATACTTCGCACCCAGCGAATACAGATACCATAGACAGTCGTAATTTTATTCTTGCTTTTCTAGAGTGTCCAGCAGATTACTCATGCTCATAATAAAAAGTTTTTTCAATTTCGGGGAAATATTTAACTAAATAAGTATATAATAATTATTAATGGCTTTAAGAATTTATGTGCACTAGTAATCTATTTAACAGTAACCTAATTTATTTTCAATAGTATTTTTTTTGTCAGGTGTTATGAAATTTAGAAGGTTGACACTACGAATTTATTTACTAATTAGATATCCTATGCCTGAATCTCATTGTCTTTGAATAGATAAAAGGTAAAGGTAAATAATTCCTATATAATAATTATGTACAGAGCGTAAATATTTTAGCAAAACTTATAAAATTACCTACTCAAATATTGTAGTAATAAAATAAATATTAGATTTTCCTTTGAATTCCTGAATACGATAAACAAATGCAAAATTAACAAAGCTAAGAGTTACAAACAAATGGATATTTATATGTGCACACACTTCGGATGTTGATATTATGTAATTATGCTAATAATATACATAATGTCACATAAGAGACATTAAGTAGTTGGATTAATATTATGTCAACAAATATGTACAAATGACATTTGCATGACAATTTAAAAATTTTTAACACCAAAAAAATTAAGTACGGTCATGTAAAGTTACATTTAAAATTAGGTATATGCAATAAGTAAGGGTATTTTTTAATAAAACTAAAATAACAAAACAAAAAACTACATTTATTACTTATAATAAATAAATGACAATCTGCAATACTGTTCTCCGAACGTCAAAATATTTACACGTATTGATATAATCACAGTACTATTCGTCTGAACACACCGACCACGTGTTCAACGAACGCGCACCGCCCGTCGCTTCTCACTTGGGGATGTACTTGAGAATCTTGATCTCGTGTGTCAGCCACACAGCCAGAGTCAGTAGCACCAGAGAGCCCGCCTGGTGGCTGGCGGCCACCGGCGTCGGCACGTACGTCAGCAGCGTCGTGATGCCCAAACCCACCTGTGGAGCGACAGTGCATAATTGAATTCGACCACATACTAATAATAATTCCAAAACAAGATTATTCCATATGCTTAAAAAAGCCGTAATTGTTGTAAACTTCCAACTTCTGTGATAACATCTGAAGCTGTAGGCCATGCGATTGAAGTCTGAACTCTTTTCGTGTCTTTTGCCGTCCCATTAGATTTTGAGAGCGAGGCAATGTGAGGGAAGAGTGGAAATGCGTTTCGATGCACACTTGTGCACTATAAAGGTTCGCGCAAACTATAGCCGCGGCGGGCGTCAACGCATCGCATTGCAAAATTGCGCCAAAGCATACAGCAGACGCATCGGGCCGCACCGCAACCCAATTTCTTATAATTAGTCAGGTTTTGGCAATCTAAGAAGATGGATAGTTCTTGTTGATAATTCGGATTCTGTTTGGTAATTCACGAACAACACTCATTCAGATGCTACTTGTTGCGTCTGCTAACGCACACTGAGACGGGCCGCATTGCGACGCATAACATCGCCGCAAAAATACGCCTGGCTAGCGATGCGCCAATGCGTTGCGATGCGGCCCGTTGCGGCCAGCCTGAGGTGTGCGATAGCCCATACAAAATGTATGAAACTGATTCAGGAGAATTTTTGTAATGCGTTGCGGCCCGTGCGTGCGCCTATCTTAATATGTCGTTCTACGTATTTTTCTGGTCTGACCTGAGATTGGCTGCCATGCCCTATATTAATCAGGACATCATCAATCATGTGCACAATACACAGAGTTATTACTTAGCAAATGTAATGAAATCTGTAAATGGAAGGTGAGTGGGCGCGTCACGGTAGCATGCGTAAGCGATCCCGTGGCGCCCGCCGAAAGACGGAGAGGGTACCGCTGGTTTTTTAGTGGGTAAACCCGGTGTACTTGGGCGCACTTTCGTCCAGGGCTCCGGGGAGTCCCACCCCCCCACTTTCCATCAAGTGGGGGAAGCGCGTAATGCGTTTGTCCAGCGAGAAAAAAAAAATTGTTATATAATAAATAGGGTTATTAGCAAATATCATGAAATCTGTAAGTGGAATGTTAAGTATAGTGGGTGGGCGCCAGGGTTATTAGCTAATTTAATGAAATTTGTAAGTGGAATGTTTAGTGTTATATAAGGTGGGTGCGTACCTGTAGCCAGGCGGCGGCCGCGACGGCGATTGCGACGCGGCGGTTTAGTGTAGTGTTATATTAGGTGGGTGGGCTCGTACCTGCAGCCAGGAGGCGGCCGCGACGGCGATTGCGACGCGGCGGTTTAGTATAGTGTTATATAAGGTGGGTGGGCTCGTACCTGCAGCCAGGAGACGGCCGCGACGGCGATTGCGACGCGGCGGTTTAGTATAGTGTTATATAAGGTGGGTGCGTACCTGTAGCCAGGCGGCGGCCGCGACGGCGATTGCGACGCGGCGGTTTAGTATAGTGTTATATAAGGTGGGTGCGTACCTGTAGCCAGGCGGCGGCCGCGACGGCGATTGCGACGCGTCGCGCGGCGGGCGGCAGCGGGCGGCGCGCGGCCAGCAGGCCGGCGGCGCTGGCGGCCAGCAGCGTGCCGGCGGCGAGCGCGCGGTGGTCGAACTGCACCGTCGTCGGGTTCTCAGTCAGGTTGCGCGCCGCCGGACGGAACGAGAGGATGTCGCTCGGTATCCAATCGTCGCCCATCTTCGGGAACGAGTTGTACACGAGACCCGCGTCGAGCCCCGCCACGAACGCGCCTGACACCACACGCATCGAGTGAAACAACAACAACAACAGCCTGTAAATTCCCACTGCTGGGCTAAAGGCCTCCTCTCCCTTTGAGGAGAAGATTTGGAACATATTCCAATGCGGGTTGGTGGAATGCACGTGTGGCAGAATTTCTATGAAATTTTTCACATGCAGATTTCCTCACGATGTTTTCCTTCACCGCTGAGCACGAGATGAATTATAAAGACAAATTAAGCACATGAATCAGCGGTGCTTGCCTAGGTTTGAACCCGCAATCATCGGTTAAGATGCACGCGTTCTAACCACTGGGCCATCATCGAGTGAACGGGCCGCGAGGAATCCGCCCGACGAGTCAATTGACAATTGAATCGCGATACTTTTACTCGAAACCATCGTTCAGAGTAAAATAATTCAAAAATCAATGATATTCTAATAAACATCATATGTAACATGATATGTTATATCCATACTAAACAACAGAAAAAAGTGTGCCGCGCCGGGGACCGTTTATTTTTACATTTCGTTAAAAGTAAAAAGGATAGCTTGATAAAAACAATAAGTAAAAGGGATAACTAGATGTTTTAATTACGCAAAACTACTACGTAATTATGATGTATCATAACGTATTACTACGTAAAACAACTAAGGGCAAACGTCCCAATTAGGACGTTTTCTAGTCTTCACTTTTTGCGCGCTAATAACATATCTGTTTACTACAACATAATTGTCAAGAATATTTAATTTTAACTATATTGATGTAAAATACTTTATTATGGTCAATTTTCAGCTTGCCGCTAAGGCTACTTACCCGAAACAGCAGTGAAGAACACCATGGCTTTGACTGTGTGTGCGAGCGCTGTGAGACTCGTCAGCTCCTTGATTTTCTTAACCGCATAACCCGAAGGGAAGGGACGAAGCATTCTAAGGGATCCGGCGACGAGGGCCGAGTACAGAATGAAGGCCAAGCTGAGATGAGCGGCCAGACGATACTGGGACACTCTAGGAACATCGGAGGGGCCTTGGAATCTGTCTTCAAGACCAGATTTAACCATGTACCAGCCCATTAGACCCTGAATGGAAAATTTTGCTTTTCAAATTGGTCGACTTATATTGCACTGTGCTTTTTATAATAGGCTATTTGACAATGCGAAAAATAAATTGTGAATTATTGTAATCAGTGTAGATTATGAGTTTAAAAATGGTTATTTACTAACGAAACTTGAAAATAATACTTAATTTATTCAAAAATCAATAAATAAAAATGCATTTTTCCAAACGTTTGTAACGTGACACAAAACGTTCCTGATTGGTCGGGCTTATGATGAAGTCACTTTCTTGAAAACCTTGCTTTTCTACTATATGTACCACAGATTAAAATACAGTAAAGTGACGTCACCTATCCTATTGCAGCGCCATATTGTCCAAGTAGCGTTTTCGCGCGCTATTGAAATATGGAATTTTTAATATGAAATTTTTTGGCAAATAGAATTAAAGAAATCAACTATTACTGGGTTCCTTAACCTCTACTAAATAATATAAAATGAATTTTAAAAACCAGTCAAATAGCCTATTAACACCATATCATATATATTATAATAATACAGACAGGCACATACAATAAGGCAGACAATTGTATGACATTATACTGCCAACTTCGGATGATGGAATTTAGCAACATAACTTTTTTCTTTCTCACTTTTAACTTTGGATTTATGTATTTGACATTTACAATAACCTTATTGCATCTCGACCATTTCAAATTAATACAATTATTTTAATTTTCTTTAAATAAACAATTTGGTGTAAGCTTTCTGTTGTATATATAACCTAACCATTTAATTTTGTCACTCACAGTAAGAAAATTTGTAGCAGTATATAATACCTTTTTGATAAATTAGAGTTATCAAATTCAACTTGCACTAGTAACCATAATAATCTACTAATAATCTAATAATAATTAACTAATTTAACACTCATCGAGAGTCGAGATGGCCCAGTGGTAAAAACGCGTGCATCTTAACCGATGATTGCGGGTTCAAACCCAGGCAAGCACCGCTGATTCATGTGCTCAATTTGTCTTTATAATTCATCTCGTGCTCAGCGGTGAAGGAAAACATCGAGAGGAAACCTGCATGTGACAAATTTCATAGAAATTTTGCCACATGTGAATTCCACCAACTCGCATTGGAACAGCGTGGAGGAATATGTTCCAAAGCTTCTCCTCAAAGGGAGAGGAGGTCTTTAGTCCAGCAGTGGGAATATACAGGCTGTTGTTGTTTTTTTTTTTATGGTATAGGTTGGCGGACGAGCATATGGGCCACCTGATGGTAAGTGGTCACCATCACCCAAAGACAATGACGCTGTGAGAAATATTAACTATTCCTTACATCGTCACTGCGCCACTAACTTTGGGAACTAAGATGTTATGTCCCTTGTGCCTGTAGTTACACTGGCTCACTCACCCTTTAAACCGGAACACAACAATACTGACTACTGTTATTTGGCGGTAGAATAACTGATGAGTGGGTGGTACCTACCCAGAGGGGCTCGCACAAAGCCCTACCACATAAAACTGTTGTTGTTGTTATAACACTCTTCTTCCAAGAAATAGCATACTCACTTGCGCAGCGACGAGGACGCAATAGGCGCCGACTCTCATCTTCATGGCGCGGTCGAGGTATCCTCGCGCCCAGAACCACGCGGCCGGCGCGAACACAGCGGCGCCGATAGCGCGACCCCACGTGCGGTGCGCGTACTCCATGTACCAGATCCACTTGAACTCCGACAGCGTTATGTTCATGTTTTTGCTTGACACCCAATGAATAACATTAAACACACACGCAATATACATATTATACTTAGGACTGGCCCGTTTGATTATAGTAGCAAACAATACCAAGACCTTATTAACAAAAACATACGATGATACCGAATTAATTCTGTTTTATAAAACGTAATCAAATCTACTGTAATCTACACATACACCCAACTACACACACACGCACGCACGCACGCACGCACGCACGCACGCACGCACACACACACGCACGCACGCACGCACGCACAGACAAGTATAATATATTTTGATATAATGTTAGTTTACCTGCTGATTGTGAGTTTTAGTATATAGTAAGATATTGTTTATTCTTATAAAGAACATGGACAGAATTGATGTTATGTAAGAGCGAGTCCTTCTGTCATGAGTATTATATTATACTCACTAAAGGGTCCCAACCTTTATTTGATATGTACAACTTGATAAAGAATAAACTATTTTTTCATTTTCATTTCATTAACTACCAAGAAATTATACTGATGTATTTCGATTTGTAAATTGATTTATCCTATGTAAGAGATATGACATCTTAGATGACATGCTAAGGTATGTTTAAAAGTTTAAAGTATTCCACACTTTTTAACCAGCAACAGTGACCTTTTACATTACTACTCGTCTACCTTATTTTGCAATACATAACTTTTCTACAGGTGCGCATATTATTCCTCCATTACATTCTTCCTTAGTTTCTCTTGTAACATTACTTCAATAGCTTCCATTCTTTAAGGTAAAATTATAGCTAAATAAGGGCAGGGGTCAGTTTACATTTCCTTTTGTTTTAAAATATTAGAGTTTTATCAAAATCAGTACCACAATGACGTCACCATACAACATAAAATAAAAATGATTAACAAAAGTGTATACTTACTATTTGTATTCAGGGTATTGTTTATATCTCTCAAATTCTGTCTGCCATTCTTCATCACTTCTAGGAAGCTTTTCCCCTAGTAGCTTCCATGTCACCATTGACAGACCGGACTCTGTTAAACGTGTTACTCCACCTAGAGAAACATACAATATGTTATTGCTTTTAATAAAATCATATGATTACACAGTAGCGTAATACTTTATACACATTTCTTTAAATATACAATATTTTGTTTTTTCAAAATTTTAATATAGAAAAATAAGTATTAAAAAATATATTTGTATTTATTACTATTATTAATGACATCCTAGAAGGCTGACTGACTTATACAATAGAAACTACCTAAACTACTTGCTTAGTACAAAAAGAAACTACCAGTCAGATTTGAAACTCTTTTAATGTTTGCATGCATGTCACCCATTTATGACTATGTTAGTATGAGCACCCAAATAGTAAATAAATGGCCTTGCTTGTAATATATAATCAAATATTAATTAATTATGTAAGGGTCCCAAAGGGAAGAAGCAGGTTGGCGTTAAAAATGTTACCTAATATTTTGAAACTGTTACTTATAAAATTTCAACTATTAATCTGCAAAAATATAAGAATTTTAAAATTTAGAGTATATTAATATAAGGGTTAAATATAAGCTATATATCGGTTTGTTAATTCAAAAGAAAAAATAATTAGTCATATTAAACACATTTATTATATGTTTATTTTAACAAGAAACCATGTTCTACTTAGTATTATATCTAATATAAGATATACACAATATATTACATATATACTTTTGAATTCAATCACTGTCATAAATTCTATTAACAATGAAACATGTGAAGTTTTGAAATAGTTCTGAATTAAAGCTTATTATTTTTATTTTCCATTAACTTAATGTTATTAAGTAAAAAGATTAACAAACAAAGATTCAATTTATATATTTTTAATAGCTTTGTTGTATTAAACAAAGAATAATATTTGACACAGATTTTAAGAATCGTAAAAAAAGATCATAATATACTTCTTCATCACATCATATTATCTATAATATTAGTTTTGATAAAATAAGATCATTAACCACAAAGACTAGAAGACCTACCTAAATGATATAAATTAACTACCTATGTTAAAAGACCAAATTACTCGTCCAGGTCATTAATATATGCACACTGTACAATATATTAAACCAACAATAATACATTTGAATAAAAAAATACATCTAAGACATTCTCAAATTATTTATAGACGCTTATAGACATCTAAAAAATGAATATATAGATATAGCTATTTGCTGCCATTAGTAGTACTGACAACAATATTAATTATATAACAGATAGAAAAAAGTAGCGTCAAGTATCCTGCAACCATACCTAGCACTACAGCCGTAAACACCATTCCACTGCAGCCAAGAAGCCAATACCCAACTACCTTGTTCTGTTTTGGCTTAGGTGATGTAGAGCAGAATCTTGCAATAATGCCATTTGATTTGATTAAGTCACGTAGCTGAAAATAAAATTGATTGAAATCATGAATTATTTTAAGTTTATAAATGCAGTATTTACTTGTAAGCCTTTTTATAGAATTTGTTCAAGGTATCAAAATGTGTGACATATAAAGGCATTTCATTATAACATACATGCATTATGTTTGGTTACATTGATACACACTGGTGATTGTGCCAGTTGAATCTCACTTACTATCAAAAAAAAAATTATGCATACTATTTTAATAATGCTCTTTCACTGTAAATACCAATATTTTTTATTCTTTCAATTATTATTGGTCATATTATGTATATTAATGTTGTGTAGGAATGTTCCTACTCACAGAAATGCTAATAATTTTTTTTAGGATTTAAAAGAAAAAAGAAATAGTTTAGAAATATGTATGATGCAAAATGGTCCAATTATAGATTCATAGATTTACATGATACTTACAGTAAAACCTTTATTCAATCCTGTATTATTTTTTATGGTTCTAACTGATGTAATTAACTGCCTTGAGGCCAAATGACTGTGTACACTTGTGTTTGATCCTAGCAGCTTACTCGGAGCTACTTTCAAAGACTGAATGCAACGACATCCTTGTGTTATCCACATTGTCACTGGAATAGTAAATTATGTTCAAATATAATAAATTAATAAATAAAATTGGTTACAATAATATTATGTTGTCAAGTACTTAAATTAACACTATATTTTAGGTTGGCAGAACACAACCGATAAGAATTGATTTTATTATCACAAATGAGTACCCCAAATAATCAATATTTTTATCGATTAAATAAATAATTAAACCTACCTAATGTTATCGTCGGTTTTCACAGAAATTATTGTGTAAGTATTTTACGGTACGACAGTATACCAATTTCAGTACACTCACAAATAAAAGAGATATTTTTATTATAATTTTGCACTCAAATAAAAGTTAATTAAAATATTTTTAATATTGCGAAATTTTTAAAGTAGTCTTAACTCTTACTTTTTTTGGTGCAACTTGATGCAACTGTAATGTCAGATGCTGACTTCGTTCGCACCAATAGCACGCGACACGCTTTGGGAATTCGGATTATGGAATAGTCAGAATTCCGCTAATGTCATTTACACTTTTGACATTGACATTTTATGCCTTTTTGTCATGAATTGTCAATGTCATTAATTATATTTATTAAATATTTATATTGCCTTGTCGGTTTATGAGTTTTAAATCTACTTCTTCAAAATATTATTAATATTTCTTAACTGCATGTCAATAATGATATACATGTATTAAAATTATAATAATTATTAAAAATTAATAAATAAATAGTCTTTTATAACCACCCATCATAACACTCACATCACACCATAACACTCACTCATAAACTATATATACGTAGTTGGTCCCAAAGTTCTGTCACTGGCACATTATTTTCCAATTTCAAAGACGATTTAAAAAAAGTTTAATTGCATTCCATTTTTGAATGTTTGTCAATGATTAAAAAACAAAAAGTTATCATTTGCCGCGATTTTTCACGATGGAGTGGACCGTGAAAGAAAACCGAATAGCAGTTTTAGCGTTTCACCGCTGTGGGCACTCGCCGAAAACCATTTTCAAGTAGCTTAAAAATTTAAAAATATCGCTTAGGTTTGTTTATCGTACTATAAATAGGTACAATGAAGTTTCAAGTGTTGAGGATAAGAAAAAAAATTGGCCGGCCACGCTCCGCAAGAACACCAGCAGTGATCAAAGCAATCAAGGCACGCATACGAAGGAATCCTGTCCGAAAACAGAAGCTGATGGCATTGCAGATGGGGGTCAGTAGAAAAACTATCAAAAAGGTGTTAAACGAAGACCTTAAGTTGCGAGCTTACAAAAAAAAGAGTGGACACCTACTTAATGCTCGTCTAAAAGCAATAAGACTCAAAAGATCCCGGGTGTTGTTGAAACGGTACGCAAAAAATCGACATCGTGATATACTCTTTACGGACAAAAAAATTTCGATATAGAAGAAAAGTACAATAAACAGAATGATAGAGTGTATGCTGGGAGCTCTGAAGAAGCAGCAAAAAGAGTTCCGCGGGTGCAACATGGGCATCATCCATCTTCAGTAATGGTCTGGTTAGGAGTCTCCTACTACGGACCAACTGAGGTTCATTTTTGCGAAAAAGGGGTCAAAACCAGTGCAAAAGTGTACCAAGAGACGGTTTTGGATCAGCATGTCAAAGACCTGCCCAACACGTTATTTTCAGGTCATCACTTTGTGTTCCAGCAAGATTCTGCACCTGCACATAAAGCCAAGACCACTCAAGCCTGGTTCGAGCGTCAAAACATCGACTTCATAAGACATGAAGATTGGCCTTCCTCCAGTCCGGACCTTAATCCTCTGGACTATAAAATTTGGCAAGTCTTAGAGAGGAAGGTTTGTGCTAAGCCCCATAAAAATTTGGACAGTCTAAAGTCAGTTATAATAAAAGCAGTCGCTGAAATAGACATGAATATGGTGCGTGCTGCGATAGACGACTGGCCGCGGCGACTAAAGGCCTGTATTGAAAATAAGGGCGATCATTTTGAATAATTTTAAGTTAATATAATTCCTTATTAAATGTTCTTTCATATAATATATAATTTATAAAAAACGGATTGGTACTTTTCTTTTTATCACTATTTTCATATATGACAGAACTTTGGGACCGACTACGTACAATTCAAATTTATAACAATGCAAAAATTGTAAAATAACTGTTAGGTGTGATTTTGTCCATTTCCATTTGACTTGGCGGCTTATCAACAATTTCACCATGTAGTTGTCATATCATCCTGTGTGCTTGCCAAACAAAAACTATTTTTTTTATAACTCACCAAGGGAAGAAGAACTTCAGTAAACACTGCACTTAAGAGTAATTAGTGTTCTTAGTTTTAATACCAATATCAAAATATATCAATAAAATGGTGACGAGGAATATAAAAATAACCAAAACATATTTTAAGAGATCTTGTATGGTGTTTCACAATATGATTTAAGACTTTTTGGCGTGATCCAGATTCTACACTTCTTTAATCTTAAATTAAGAAAAGAAAACAAGTGAATTCATTTAGAACTGTTAAATAACCGTAAGTTAATATTTCATGTATATTCCGTTAAATGCTTTATTAGTATTCCTAGTAGCTGAAGGATGACTTATTAAGGCAAAGTTCTTAGATAGCAGGGAAGTGAAGATGATTGAATGCTCTAATAATTAACAAAGGTTTGTTCAAATCATTTCTAAGAAAAACATTATAATTGGAAAAAAATGCATAGAGTAATAAATTCTGCTGTTCCTTTCCTGCTGATTGATATTTGTAAATGTTTCACAATCCTTTTACAATGTTTTATGTAAGTTTATAAATACTATCAATAATATTACATGCCTAATAAATATTCTGACACACGGTTAACACTAGTTCAGAAGTCAGGGCTGCACTATTGTAAGATGTAACAAATAGTTAACAATAAAGCATTTTTATTATTTATTATGTACAGTACTATTAAGCGTGTTTGTAGATAAACGAAGTGTTTTTTTTGGGTAATTATATAATACCACATTCCACAAAAAAGTATGTCTGCAAGTTGACAGTTATGATGCGTTTTAAGCATTTGGCCCTGTAACCCATTTCTAGTCGGACTGCTGTACCATAGGGCAAGAGTTTTGACCCCTGAATTCAGCAAGAGAAATTAGACAAAAATGACCATAGCAGGTCACCCGACAACTCATTTTTTGTTACGATTCTTTGAACTTCTTCAAGTCGCGAGTTTAGCTCAAAGTTCAAACACAACAATCAATTACCTTTATTCATTCTAAATGTTTTCAAATAAAATTGGTAATAAACTACAAAAAATTAGCACGCAAATTAGCAATTAATAAGTATAATTTTTCTCTGTGATGTGACTGATTCCAATTACAAAATAATCTTTCACGTAAAGACAAAACTCTAAAACATATAACCTTCTATAAAAAAAATAATTGAGCTTAAGCTTTACGAAGTTGATATATTATAATGTTTAAGTTTCCAACTCTCTGTAATCCTTTGAAAGGGCTTTGATGTTTTGTAATGCATATTTAAATTCTCTTTCTTCTAATCCTTCACCAACGTAGTGATGTACAAAAGCGCGTTTGGCATACATTAAGTAAAATTTCGTGCAAAGTCGCTCCCAAGCGACACGCACAGCTGACGAGTTGGATACCATTACAACTGCTCTTTGCATCGCAGCCAAATCACCACCAGGGACAGTTGTTGGTGGTTGAAAATTGACACCAATCTGCAATAATGGGAAAATTAAAGTATTTTGCAGTAACTATCAAAAAAATACTATCATAGCCCCATTTTATTTGGGGCATAATCTTATATTTCTTTTTATTCCAAGAGGATTCTAATATTTTGAAATAATCCTATCAGACGTGCTTGTGAATAACATAGAATAATGAATTAATATTTACGAATGTTGTAGTTTCTAGTTACTACTAGATTTATATGTAGACATAAATCCAAACCTTAAATCCCGTTGGTGACCAAGGTACAAATCTTATAGAGCGTAAACTTTTTATGTGAGTAATAGTTGTATTGATATCATTTGGATTTACATCTCCTCTGAATAATAAACAACACGACATGTAGCTGCCACTTCTCGGGTCACACTTGATCATCTGATTGGCAGGTTCGAAACAAGACATCATCAATTGTTGTGTGGTCATAGTTTCGTGCATCGATCTAGACGGCGGAACGAATGGAGCGAAAGTAACTAAAGGATAATGGATTCTTGGATAGGGTATTAAATTTGTTCTGAATTCTACCAATTCCACATTTAAAGAACCTTCAAATCTCAAAGATGTCGTCATACAGGATACTACCTGTAGAAAATAATAAAATATCTTTAATTTAGTGATTCTAAACTTAGACTGTCTACTTTTATGCTTATACAATGATTGTCATTCCAACTAAATATTCACAATCATACTGCAACATGACCTGTAGTATTCCTACTTTAAAAACGTCGTAAGGAGTTTTCTATCTCCAAGTTTAAAAAGGGATCTTAATCGATGATCGATATAATCGGAGCCAGAATCTTTGGTTTTTCATCGGCTTAATCTGTGTTCATATTTTATCTTATACTAGGCAGTAATAAAAGCATATTGACATAATTAGGGTTATAGTAAGGATTCAAACTGTCAGTCAGTCAAACTCAGTCTTTTAAATACAATGTGACGTTTAATAATTTCTATATTTACCTGGGCAATAAGTCTGTTTAAATTTGTGTAAGTAGGGCGCGGTACGTCTAAAAGACGGGCTAAAATGTCATACAAAGCTTCATTATCAAAAATGAAGCACACATCTTCTGTATCCATACATGCATGAGTCGTAAAAACAGCATTATATGGTTCCACAATGATTGGTGATATTTTAGGAGCTGGATAGATCGCAAATTCAATTTTCGAGAGTTTTTTGTAGTCCCTTGTCAGTCCATCTAGTAAGAGTGCTGTAAAACCTGATCCAGTTCCACCTCCAAAAGATCTAAATATTATGAAGCCTTGCAAGCAATTACATTCTTCAGCTACTAATCGAATTCTGTTTAAAGCTACATCAATCATTTCTCTTCCGATACTGAAATAGCCTCTTGCAAAATTACTAGCCGCGTCTTCTTTACCGGTAATTAAGGATGTCGGGTGAAAAAGTCTTCGATACGTTCCCGTTCTTATTTCATCTAAAATAAAATATCAGATAATTAAATTTTCTTTACGTAATATGCTTAATCAACACATCTTGAAATACCTATTGGCGTAGGTTCTAAGTCAATCATGACAACTCTTGGAACAACTTTTCCACACCCAGTTCGGTTAAAAAATGCTCCGGAAGTCGTATCATTGCTGTTCGCCAGTATACCGTCAGGCCTAATGCCATGTTCCAGACAATATAATTCCCAGCAAGCGTTTCCAACTTGAACTCCAGCTTGACCAATATGAATGTGTATTACTTCTTTCTGAAATATTTTTAATAATTATGTTGCAATACTTTTTATTTATTTGAAACCTAAAATTTTCATGTTAGTAATTCGGTCTCACGATTGCCATAACTCTCGTATTTTACAAAAAATTTTGAATAATTGAATTATTTTTATTAGTTATTTTTTACATATTTTTTGTTATCTTTTTTGACGGATTTAAAAGTAAACTGTCTCCGTGACAATAGTTTATATTTTTTTAAAATCAATATGGTTTAGCTTAGCTATTACTGAGTGTAAGTATTTTCTGAGGTACATTTTTTCATTATAAATTTTAAGAATTAAATTTTAGTATTACTTATTCCTTTTTACTACATACATACAGTACCTATACATATTATATTGATATGTATATGGTTCGATACGGTTTATCATACTCGGTATATCAACTGTATCTACTCGTAAATGTATCGAAATTAAAGTGGAACTACAATTAACATAACCGCAAGTGATATAAAATCTGAGTTCTTGAAGTTGAATGTATGGCGGTTGTTTAAGAGGAGGAACAACACAACAGGGTACTGCAGCGGCGCCACAGCAGCTTGGAAGAATTGGAGAATTGGAAACGGAAACTGGAGAATGTTGGCCTGAAAATCAGTAGAACGAAGACTGCATACACGTTCTGCGATTTCGGCGGTCTCTCCGGTCCTGAAGCCATAGCGCTTGATGGCGTAGCTCTTCCAGTCTGCTCCGACTTCCGGTATCTCGGTTTACTCATTCAAGGCGATGGCGAAATAGATCGAACGGTGAAGCACAGGATTAATACAGGATGGATGTAACGGCGGCAGGTTACGGGAACAATTTGTGACCCCGTATTCCCCTTAAACTTAAGGGGAAGATCTATAAGAACATGATCAGACCTGCTGTTCTATATGGATCAGAGTGTTGGGCTACAAAAGGGATGACTGAAAAACAGTTGGAGAGGAATGTGTGGTGTTACGCGAATGGATAGAGTAAGGAATGAGTACATAAGAGGAAGTTTGAAAGTGACACCGATAGCCGAGAAGTCAGGTGGAAGGCGGCTATCATGGTATGGGCATGTAATGCGGAGGAATGAGGAACATATTAGAGGAAGGCATTGACCATGGATGTGGATGCATAGGTACAGGACGACCAAGGAAACGATGGATGGATTGGGTGGATACGATATGGTTAGAAAGAATGTTACTTTTGAGATGACGTCTGACAGACAAGTATGGAAGGAAAAGATATGCTGCTCCGACCCCAAATAAAATTGGGAAAAGGGCAGGAGTAAATGATTTTAATTCAGACCTCCTTGCCCTGAAAGTTAACGACACGTCAAAAGCCAAGAGATGCCAGTATTAGAGCAGTTTTAATTCGCTTAATTTAGTAATGTATTATGTTTATGATTCATTGTTGTGGCTAATACAACATACAAATATAATATTTATGAAAAATTTGCTATTGAAATGTTAAAAAAATATAAAAGAAGGGCTACTGCAAGGTTTATAATTGATATAATTTTGTTTTTTAATAATACTTACGAATTAAAATAACGTAACGGACGTATTTAAAAACACTGATATAGCGTGCAGTGACGTCACTCCTGTTATGACTACTTATTTGAGTTGTGAAAATTAACTGCGTTTTTCGAATTAAAATGGAAGTTGGGTTTGTCAAAGCAGGTGCCTCTTTTCAGCTTGACACCACTTTTATCTCAGTTTCGTGTCAGAAGGTCCAGTCAAAAACCATTTAATTGAAAACTTTATTGTAGTAGATGAACAAAGTGGCACAAAAGATATGTCAACAATGCTTTATTTCGGAGTATCGATAGTCCGTTTTAAATTTTTACAAATGTATGTTATATATGTATATTATATATGTATCTCAAAGGTCGAAAAAAAATGCATAAGTATGAAAGCCAGCGAAGACAAGTACGATCAGAGAAGCATTAATAGAGAGCAGTGACGTCATACGAAATATGGATCCGTTTTCGCGCGAAAATTGAAATTAACATTTTGTAAACGCAATTTTTGGCGTAAATTACAGCGTTTTAGATTTTTAATGTCTTTGTGGTCTATTCTATAAGGAGTTCTTTAAAATAAACACGAAAATAAAAATATCGCATCTTCACTATTTTTAGTTGTTGCTATTAATTGAAATAAGGAGTGAGATGCGCCACCCGTGCCCTGAAGCGTGAGCTAGTGGACTAGTGGTACTAAGCTATCTCACGTTTTATACCTCTGTTAGTGTCAAGAACTACGGGTGATGATGTCTGCATATTATTAACCTTAAAGCTTCCGTAGTTCTTCTTATAATAAATTCAAATATGTAATATTCATGTAGTGTACATCTAAATTTAAAATGTTTACTTGACTGTCTGCTGCAAAATCATTGCGATTCACAATTAAAAAAAAAACGAATACTAAAGTGACATTTGACATAATGTGAAGTAATATGTAAACAAGTTTCATTTTTACATAATATTAGCTGTTATCTATTTTTACATTTGATAAGACTGTACTGTATACACTATATTTAGAGAGTTCGTGAACTAAGGAGTGAAATAAAATGAATTTTGCCGGAAAAGTAGTAATTGTTACTGGCGCTAGTTCAGGAATCGGTGCTGCAACTGCTGTGTTCTTATCTAAACTCGGCGCCAAGTTATCTTTGACTGGAAGAAATGTGGATAACTTGCAAAAAGTCAATAAGGACTGTGAAAAATCAACATCGACTTTTGTCGTTCAGGCTGATTTAACCAAAGAGAATGACATTGAAAAAATTGTTAAAAGTACAGTCGATCATTACGGAAAGATCGATGTTTTAATCAACAATGCCGGCATCATCGAAATGGGAACTATTGAGAACACGACTTTGGCCCAATATGACCGCCTCATGAATACTAACGTGCGTTCAATTTACTATTTAACAATGTTAGCTGTTCCACATTTACTTAAAACTAAAGGCAATATTGTAAATGTATCCAGTGTGAATGGAATTCGATCATTCCCTGGAGTCTTGGCTTATAATATATCTAAAGCTTCTGTTGACCAGTTTACAAGGTGTGTAGCATTAGAACTTGCCGCTAAAGGAGTAAGAGTGAATTGTGTCAATCCTGGGGTAATTTTGACTGAGCTACAAAAACGAGGTGGCCTAAGTGACGAGCAATATGCAGCATTTTTACAGAGGACGAAAGAAACTCATGCTTTAGGCAGGCCTGGGAAACCTGATGAAGTAGCTGCAACTATTGCATTTTTGGCTAGCGATCTAGCCAGCAATATTACTGGTGCAAGTCTGCCTGTTGATGGAGGTCGCCATGCAATGTGTCCTCGTTAAGATATGTTATACTTATTCTTTAAGTATAATGTGGGATGCAGGAATTCAATTCTACAACATGCCTTAATTTTTAAAAAAATTAACTCTTAAGAACTATATTTTATAGCAATTTTTTGCATTTTTGTTTGTTTTGCATTTAATAAAATTTTTATAGTTACAATTTGTTTTATTATTTATTTACATTTCTAAATTGTATTTGTACTCATTTTATAAATGTGAAAGTAACTATCTGTCTGTTATGCTTTCATGGCTAAACTACTGAATTATAATTATTTTCACTTGGTAGGAACTCATTGGGTATTATTCAACTGCCTCAGCAGTACTCAGTATTGTTATTCCATATTTGAAAGGAGAGGGAGCCAGTGTAACTACAGGCTTAAGGGGAATATAATCTTAGTTTCCAGGGTTGGATGCCCATTGGAGATGTAGGGAATGTTTAATATTTGTTACTCTGCCATTGTCAATGGGCGATGAGGACCACTTACAATCAGGTTCTTAATTTGCTAGTCCGTAACATATATCATTAAAAAAATGGTTTTTCATTAAATTGAACTCTAAGTAAGCTTAAGCTCCATAGAGAATTGTTGGGGTAAAAGGGTTATGTACAAGTATTTGTAATATTTTCCCAAACTGAATTCCAAAAAAGCATACCGTTGGTACTTGTGACAGATTATATTTTATTTGAAGAAAAATTAAGTATTAAAAGTAATTTAAAATAAAGCTTTTTTTTCTTTTACATACATAATTTTAAAAAGTTTTGTTTAAGATCTATGTAAATATCATTTTTTTATATTCATTGAAATGTATTTCAAATAAAAAATAACCATTTTTTTTTGTGGCTTTTATTTGTGCCAAAGAAAAAAAAAATAACCATGATCGCAGATGTAGCAGTATGTCAAATAGATTATAAAATATGGTGCATAGAAATTATATTTCCTCCACTGGTCCTCAGATAACGTCAGTTAAAAATGGTGCTTAGATACTGTATGCAATATAAAAAATTACAAACCGTAAATACCTAAGCATTGGGGTGAAAATCGTAAAAAAAAATAATTTATAGCACTAACTTAATCCATATTCAATTTTTAAACAGATCTTAATATAGATTATCAAACTGAAGTAACATGAAATTAAATCTTTGCTTTTATTTTATCTCTTGTATTCCTTGTAATTATTTTCCATATTGTTTTTTTTTCGTGCTGTTTATAGGGCTACGTTTTCCTGAAAACGTAGTCTCCTGCCAATAACATAAATAATTATAATACGTAGACAGCTGGACTTATTATTAGTTCAGTACATTTATGCCTATATTATTCTAAATTGTATCAGGTCAGTTTATGTTATTATGAACAAATAGATTATTATTATTTTGTCACATTAAAACTAAGAATAATATTGACGATGATTCCATTAAAATTAAGCTGTTCAATAAAGCTATACCTTAACATTCAACATAAAAAGTAATATAAATTGTGTCATCAGCAATGATATTGTAACAAACAGATATGTTATTCCCATAATAAACAACAGAAGAAAGTGTGCCGCGCCGGGGACCGTTTATTTTACATTTCGTTACAAGTAAAAAGGATAGCCTGATAAAAACAATAAGAAAAAGGGACAACTAGACGTTTTAATTACGTAAAACGTATTACTACGTAATTATGATGTATTATAACGTATTACTACGTAAAACAACTAAAGGCAAACGTCCCAATTAGGACGTTTTCTAGTCTTCACTTTTTGCGCGTTAATAACATATCTGTTTACTTGAACATCATTGGTCATCAGCATATTTAACAAAATTCAGAGTCATCAAAGGTTTTTTTAATTTATTTGTCAATAAAGATAGTTAAGATAGGTTAAGACAACGTTTTGTATCTTTATTTAAAAGGTTAAAGGAAAAATACAGAACCAAAATATATGAAATGTTGTGTTTATTGCATATTTCTTAATATCATTAACTTAAATATAATTATCACAATGTCTTATCATTAGTGTTGAACTGTTTGCAAACACAGATAAATAATTTATCTTGTTTAAGACTAAAATGATTTGTCATAGTAATGAAAACAATTAGATTTTGAACAATGTGCGTCTAGATGCTAATAAAACTAAAAGTTATGAATTTATTTAATTTAAGTCTTACTAGTTCAGACCAAAACAATATATGTTAATAATTTGAAAATCATATTTATACGACAAAATTTAACATAAAGTATACTTTGTTTTTAATAAACTTGGTAGGTATGTCCTTGGTATAACAATGACATATAAATTAAATATGTTTAATATTAATTATGAATAAGGTCAATACAGTTTGTCTTAACATCACCAACACCAATTGTGATAAATCAAAATTTTAAAGTTATGTTTGAAAGAGTCATAAATGGTGTTAAGTTTGATTTCAATAAGGTGATAAAACTATTTCTAGTAATCTACATAAAATATGATACATAGTGTCTATTTTATTACTAGAAATTGAATTTTTTTTTTCCATACAACATATTAACTAGGGTATATTACAAAAAATAATAAACAAGGCATTGCATTCAATCAATGAAATATGCTAGGAAATTACGTTACTGTTTCGGAATATTGCCACAACTTGGTATTGGATATTAAGTAAGACTATTTATTCGCGTTAGTATAACGTACAAAATTTAAAATATAATTTTTACTATTTATTTCTATACTAATACAAATAACCAAATAAATAGAATCAAGACAGCTTAAAATCGGATGTCGAGTCCTAGTATATTTAATATTTCAAACTAGGTCTCCACGTCTCTATTGTTGAGCCACTGGGTCCATACTATTTATTATGAATTATAACCTGTTGGAACAGTTTAATTAACTAAATAATCGGAACCTAAAAATACTATATAACAAATTCAGAAAGAATTTGGTATGAAATTGTTGCAAGTATTACAAACAATATTATCTGTTTCTCAACAACTAGTACAAAAATTATAACCCTTAACCTCAATAATTCTTAGTAAATTTAAAAAAAGTTAAATTTGTTTCTTTTTTTTTTAAATTTGAAACAGCACGCTGTCATTTGCTTTACGGTAGGAGAAGGTGGTTGGCTGGAACAGAAGCGAATAGTTTCTTTGCTTCATTAACACACGCATTGATGATTGTGTCGAAAGCTGTGGGTGCGATGTCTTTGATCACCGGCTCCCAGTGCTCATTGATCACCGCGTCGATTGTGTCCGCTAAAAAATATAATTTACTCTTTTGATAGATTCGATCATAGATTATAAAACAAAAAAGGTAGATGGAGCGCAGTATGTTATAGTGTAGCAACAAAAGCGAATACACTATAATGTTTAAAGCGCTTTATCTATTTTTTGTTTTATAATCTTAGGATTTTATGTTAATTATCAAGATTCTTCAGAAAGTATTTAATTAAATCCCACTGCTATGATGCCTTAAAAAACGGTTATTATTATTAGAGTACAGAAAGTTATGTTATTGAATAAGAAAGAGTTAACAGTAGGTAGTAGGTTTTATTAACATTTGTCGAAGAGATGTTAGTAATGATATAAATCGTGTTAGATTGAGTTTTATGCATTGTTTACAGTTTGGATTGGTTATTAAAATTTGTTAATTCCCTTTAAGCTATAAAGATAATTGTTAGATTATGATAAAACAATTTAAAATTCACCATTCACTGGGATAGCAATTGATCTGCGGGTATTGCCAAAAACAGTTTCCTAACTTCTTCAACGCACGCTGCAATTACTTGATCGATGGCTGGTGGTGCTATTTCTTGCATTATAATTTCCCAGTTTTCGTTAAGGAATCTTATTGTTGTGTCAGCTGTAATGTAACGTGGTTCGTAATGCTTTGTTTGTGTGAGTCAAAAGAAAAATAGTTGGTTGTAATTTGTGTAGTACTTCAACACATTGTATTTTTATAACAGTATAAAATTGATACATATTTATTGGACTTTGTATTTATTTTGAATGTGTGTAAGCTTAAGAATCTTAACAATCGTTAATGTTTTATGCATCAATAAAATAAGTATAACATACTTAACTAAATGGTAGTAAAAAAAAACACCACATCAAACATAAAAATTATATATATAGATAAATCTCTCATATCCCAAATCAAAAGTAAAAAATACTATAACGTATTAATTCCCATAAGTATGAGATGTTAAATCATCCTGCCATTTATTGATAAATAATTTTATATTCATTAAAATAAACAGGGTAACGTTTAGACATAAACAAATTTACCAAGATCTTGTCAGATATTATGATTTGATGTTCTCTGTTCTTTTATTTTTGTTTAAGTATCTTATAATTATTTTATTGATACATATGATAAAGGTAATTTTTTAAGGTTCTTACGCTTAAACGAATTAAAAAGTCATACAAATACCACTAACTAACGAGCCTTGATTTGTTAAATAAACTTTATACTCCGATTAAAAATAAACACAAAATTATTAATTTTACTGACAAATGGTTCAACTCAGTTTATTTTATAAGAACAATTTAGTATTTTTATCCGTAATTATATTTGTACCTATAAATTTTATCTAGGTACACATCATCGGCCTTCGAGAGTCATAGCGTGTTTATTTCTTAGAGTATTTTTACACATGAACTGTCTCAACTGTTATAAATCTAGACGAAAGAAAGAAAAGGAAAAAGAAAGGCTGTAATATTTAACTTAACTCGTTCATCTATTAAATAATTCTGTAATTAAGTTACCTTTTTTAATTTTACTAGGTCTTCTCAGATTTTGATAAATAGCAACTTAAAACATAGTTAATTACAGAAAAATTATAGAACTTAAATCTAGTTGAGATCTTCGAGAAATATTATTAATATTCAACGTTTAATTGCGAGTTTTGCGTGTGATATGTTAATATTTTATGAACTTTTATAACTACAATTATGAGGAGGATAAAAATCATAATTCAATAAATTGTTATTGATTTATCTAATAACTTCAGTGTAAATAATTAATGATGCTAGTACTAAGAATAAGTGCTTCTAATACTTAATTCATTTATACGATTAAATTGTGATTGATTGGTAATATACTAAACGATAATTGCAGTTCTAATTTGATAGCGATACGTCAGTGACTCTCTTTAACTTTTTTTTAATTCTTTATCTATCTTGTATCTCAATCTACAAGATTTCCGGTAGAAGCACAGTCGATAAATCGGTTTGTCCTCCTACTAAGAAATATCAGTTTTAAAGATCATTAAAAGTTCAGATATGTTGTTAAAAAATTAAATACGGGAAATGAATATCTCACCGAGCTCCTTGTTTCCGTTGAACAAGTTGGTGAACTTGAACTGTGCTCGGTCCATTTTGTAACTGTCCTTGTGGTCGGTGACAGTCCAGTGACCGTCGACTGTTTTGAAATCGTATTTGATCACAATGCGGAGGTTTGCTGTAAACAAGTTGATATCATTTCAATCAATGTGTTTAATTCCTCCACGACTAAGATGACAGACCGTCTGATTTTTGGTCGTTCTACAAAATGTCCAAAAAAGTCAGTAACAGCATTTCCCCTATCATTTATAAATAACTTGCAGTAAACATATAAGACTATATTAAAAAAGTGACAGATACCGAAAACTGTAATACTTTAGTTTAATTATTTTATTGTCACATTAAATAAAGTATAAATTGTAAGCCTTTTACGGGGCTAAATATTGCTTTGCAGCTGGAGTTAATTGGATATGTGAATTAAATGTTTGAAATACGCATAGCACAATATTGGGGAATAGATCAGCTGGAGAGATTTATATGAGTGTATCATATAGCACGGATTGGAATTAATATTTTACCTGTAATAAGTCAGAACAGACAGCTACTTTTATAATAAAGGTCAAACGTCAGTAAAGTGGCTAGTTGGAAAAGATTCCGAAAATTCCATGGAAAAAAAATCGAGCCTCTTCATACTATTTATATACATGACGAATAATCATTAAACATGAACTTAAACTTTATCTGCTTGAATTTCTATAACTTTTACACCAGTCATATTTGTCATCGATAGTATGTCAATACTATCTGGTATAGATGTGTTGCTTATGGGGACTCAATTAGAGCACATGGTGTATTACATATTTTGTTTGCGCTATAATAGCTACGTCACCACCAGAAGTTGAAATTTTAATTATATGTATAAAACACTCACTGATCTTGATCTTGGCCTGGCCGTTGCCCCTGATTGGCACGATAAGCACCTTTCCGTCCATATCGTAGTGCGCCTTCAACGTCACATTGGCTGTGAAGTCCAGGACAGATTTACCCTTTTCCGCGTTCATTCTTTAAAAAATAATTGAATAAGTGAATATTATGTATTATTATTTCTAATAAAATATCGTTGTCAAATGACGTATACCTATATAAAAATATATGGGAAACAAAAGCCACTTATAATGTTCCCATTAATTGACGATTGGTATAAATTACTCATCAATTTTATAATAATAAACCATGTTCCTTTATCATGATTGTACTTACTTAAAGGAATTAATCCTGAACCCTCCTAATCCAGTCACAACGGTATCGTCGAGGATAACCTTCAAGGCGGGATTGTTCACAACCACTCTACCCAGTTCCGCAGGGTCTAAGGGTTTGATACCCAGTTCTGGGATGCCTTGGGCAAACTTTGGCCCGGCGACGGTTATAGCGGACTCTATACATTGATTGAGTTTTGGGTCTGACACTGAACAGGCTTTGATGAACGGCGCTAGGGAACAAAAATATGCATTATTAAAATAAAACCTATTTTAAAATAAGCAAAACCATTACATATAAGTACGTTATAGTTAAAGTTAATTGTAGTCAAAAAGCGCTACATAACATTGCACTGCTTTAAATATCTTTAGTATGTGATGAAGTGCAGTTCCATCATTTCATGATTAGATTAGTGTATAGTTTATTTAATACAATAAAAGTACAAAAATTAAACCACGACATTTATTAAAATAAACCACACAGACACATATTTTATTTTAAATAAATAAATAAATAAATAAATATGAGACAACATCACATACATTACTCTGATCCCAATGTAAGTAGCATTTGTGTTATGGAAAATCAGAAGTAACGACGGTACCACAAACACCCAGACCCAAGAAAACATAGGAAACTAATGATAATCTACATTGACTCGGCCGGTAATCGAACCCGGGACCTCAGAGTGGCGTACCCATGAAAACCGGTGTACACACTACTCGATCACGGAGGTCGTCAATTTATTTTAATCAATCATTTTATATAAAAAAAAACATCCTAAGGTAAATTGTGCATATGTGTAAAAAATATATATATATATTTAGAAGGTTTCAAAACAAATGAAGTATCCTTTGATCGAGGTAATTCATCGAAGCGAATCCACAAAGAAGGAAACGTTGTAACACGATTCCATAGCAATTATTGAGTATTCTTATTTGCAAATATAATATTATTTATCATTCAACATTGAATAAATTAATAGTCGATATAAACAAGCTAAAGCAATTGTCAGTTTGTGTATTGTAAGATTTGCCAGACTTGTTTTATAAATAAATGCGGAATTAACTTTGTTAGTCACTTTAGCATTGCCAAATCACTGACATGATAGTAGAAAAATGGAGTAAAACATTTCATATAACCAAAATATAAATTTACGACTAACTTCCTTCTGTACTATAATCATAGAATAAGTTATTGTATGTGCAAAATCGAACTATATACTTAAATGTACTTGACTCGTATAAAAATATTATAGGTATTGAAATCTTCTTTGATATAAGTTTTATGTATATTGGTTAACTACATATATAAGACTTAAATCCAATCGAATTAACCATTTTTGTAGATTCCGCAAATAAAAAAATTCCTGGAAGTATACTTCCAAATGCATTAAGTAAGGTATGTAGATACCTATCTAAATATGAAATTAATTTAAATATCGAATCAATTTGTTTTGTTTCGATTAGCTTTGTAATGACTACGTTAATCGATCCTTTTTTGTATTGTTCGTCCACCAATTTTATAATCGATTATCTGAAGTAATTAGCAAGTAAGTCGAATATTACGGTATATATATAAACGCTCATCTTTAGTAACAGCGTACGTAATTAAAAGGATTTTAAAATTATTAAAATAGAAAAATATTATTTCCCAAGCAAATGACAGTTCAACAATCAAATTCTACAATAATCCCTAATGACGACTACAAGTGGAAGTTATACTAAATTCTTGTTACAACCTTTAAAAATTTGATGAATTAACTTGGACTTATTATATAATCCACGCTATCTATAAATTAAGTCTGCAGTCAATGATTTTGTTAGAAAAATCTCACATTAACGAAAATCTTCATCTGTTTATTTTTTTTTTAAATTAGTGTTCTCTACCGGCTCTTAGTAGGACAGATAGATAGATAAAATCTATACATATATTTTCTGTATGAACCTTTATATTCAGTATACATGAATATATTCATATCTATAAGCTAACATCGTTATTTAATTATTAAATAATCTGATCATTTGATTCATAAATTAAAACATTACAGGAAAATGTGTAATGGTACGATTATTGGAACAGCACGTTTTGATGATTATTTTTTATAAATCATCATTTGACGTGACCGTGGGGAATATACAGTGGGCGTATATTATAATAAAAAGTTATTTATTTATCCTGTATCTATTAGCATATACATCCGATCAATCAGAATCAGAATGCCGATATTAATTAAAGTAACATGTTCGGTCAGACGTAAGCGTATTAAAAAACCAGTTGTTTGTTTTTTGTTATTTTATAAACATATTATCTATGCTGGAATTATGAAGCTGAAGAGTTTATTTGGTTGAACGCTTTAATCTCAGGAAACACTTATATATGATAGCCCATTTGTGAGGAATGATTTATTCTATTTGCTATCACGAATAATATGAGATTATATTTTTGGGAGTTTTGACTTTTGAGAATTGCGTGCCTTGCGTAAACAGTTTCTTACAAAAGTTTCTCAAAAATCAGGCATGACAGAATCTGTCATCTAGTCGAGCGAAGTCAGGACTAGTACCTTGCAATTAATATTTCGTTTAACTCACTGAACATGACAAAATATATATTTTTAATAACTGTTATATACTTAGAAAGCAACTTGACTGTCTGGTATTTTTATCTAGAATATATTAACAGATGAATGATCATAGATTAAAGCAATAAATTCAAATAAAAAAAAAATCGCAAAATAAACGCTAAGCATGAATATTGACATATATGAATATTGTGTCAGAAATGTCCTAATGTTTCATGCTTGATTTAGCTTGACTGAAGCGTAACTTTGCATGTATGATCGTTACAGGATTTATTTCGAAAACGTACTTCAAACAAGCAATCGTAGTTGTCATTGCTCAGTAAATAAAACACTTGGTTCACAGTTGAAGGTTACAGGTTTGTATACATCTCGTAAACCGACTAAAAAGTTAAAGTTTGAGAAAAATACGATTGTACGAAAACGTGTTCGTACCGGATAAAAGTCATATGTCAAATCGGAGTGTGACAAAGAGTTCCTTATAAATATTCAATAGTAACTTTATTATCTGCGATATTAATTAAATTGTACGAGGATACAGTTAGCAACTGCTTACGTATATGATCATATTATATACTAAAACCTGCTTCAGAACGCGCTGCGTCTTCTTATACATATTGGTGTAGTATTTTACATCTCATTAATTTTATTACAGATTATAGTGTCTTATCCAATACAAGGAATAAAACCGGAAACAATGGATAACAATATCATGGTCATTTGTTTATTAAAATGTTTTTAATTTGTTTAAAGACATCGACCTTGATATATAAGATATATTTATTTAAAAATCACAACAAAGAGTTCCTTCCTATCCATGTGCAAAATATCTCATAGAGATAAAAGGTTGAAAGGGACAGGAATAGCTCACTATGTATCTTTTAGGGTTATATCTTACTAGACAAAAAGTAGTAATTGTTTATAGGACCATCTAAATGCTTTTGATTAAAAGGATAATGTTGGTCAGTCTAACAGTAATTAATACGTACATAGAGTATTAAGAGATACAAGAGATTAATAACGAATATTGATAGCAATACAACATTATGTACGCACTAGAGCTACTTAAATAGTACGCCGGTAATATTATATGATGCTCAAGGATCCTTTGTGTTGTCAAAAGCAGAGTAAACATGTATCTCGCAGTAAATACCTTCGTAACGTATCAAGGTAACATTGACATTCCTATGTATACATACACAGACCTAATTCATAGACCTCAAAATATTAATTATATGTATATACATATCCATCTATTTAATTCTATATAAATCATATAGCTAATTTTGCAATTGCTTTAAAATAAGATGGTATAAGAACTCCTTTAATTTTTTTTAATTTTTAAACTATAACAGAAATAATAAATAAGGAAGAATAGAATAGAAATAAAAAAGGACTGGAGGTTATGATCACGTCTGGCACTTAAGAGAACTATAGATTTTTAATCTTTGAATATAATCTTAAGTGATAAGAATGTTTTTGTCTTCTAATTAATATTTATCTATGGAAATCAATTAATAAAAAATCATCAACAAATTAATCAAAACCGGTTCACAGGCTTTTGACAAACATATACCAAAAAATAAATTTCCAACTTCCTTTTCTAAGTCGACCAAAAACTTAGGAAATTCCATAGAGTTCAAAACTATTTTTACTATTTTTTCATTATTTTTAGCCAAAAACAATTTAAAAAAAAATTACGATATTTTATAATAAGTTTAAATATTGTCGGTATCCTGGCATTACAAGATTAGTCATTACTATTAAAAAAATAATATACTCACGAAGCTTTCCTGCGCACGCGCCGGCAATAAAATAAGCTACTGCTAATAAGCACAATGACACACGCATCTTGACGTTGGTATCCAAATATGTATATTGTAATAAAAAAAATTAAAATTTAAGTTTCTTTAACCGTGGACGACAAACGACTGAGGTACCGCCATTCAACGCCTACTTATATATGTTGCGCAAAGGCAATAATTAATACAGCAAAAGAAAAAAAATCAAAGTGCTAATATTATTATCATTGTCTCATAGATGTATTTTTTATTATTATAACAATAAACAATAGATATAGAGATAGTTGTCACACCTATTTGTATTTTTAATCTAAGTATTTAATTATGTATGAATATATAATACAGAAATGATGTATTTCTAGGAAGGCGTCTAAGTAGTCATTTCAAGAGTCCGTTAAATAAATTATTATTTCAATACCATGCCAATGTATTGTTTATTAATTTTAATAAAAATGTAAGCATGAGAAAACTTTATTTAGATACTACTATATATATATAATACATATATGATGTTTTATTCGTACTCGTTACTAACGCTTTTCTAATTAAAATAAAATAAAGTTTATGACAAGGTTTGGTTAAGTAAAATGTGTTAGATATTATATGGCAAAAAGCTTATAATAATTATACTAGTATTATAAATGCGAAAGTTATTCTGTTTGTTTATCTGTGTTATGTTCTTTCACGTTCCAATCACTGAATTGAATTCTATGATATTTGCTATGAATGAAGCTTCAAAGAAGGACATAAGCTTATTCTATATACGCCTAATATCAGACGACGAACCCATAAAAAGTGATCGAAGTCAACAACAATCTATTAATAGGTAAAAATTAAAAAGATTTATTACTTCCATATATTTAAAAAAAAAAAATTATGCGAAAATCATAAATTACTTACAAATAAAAAATTATATGTTACGAGATGAAAACCTGACTTCGCTCGGCTAAAGAACTAAACAAATACGGTTTATCATTAATGATAAAGTAAGTAAGAGTAAACTCTTACTTAATATATAACTTTTCACAAGCATTGTAAACAACTATTTTTTTTTATTATGGCTTTTATTTCTGCCAAGAGGGCACAGATTATTTTGCACTATAACAACACCCATAAATATCAAACATGGCAGCCCGTTGAACTGTCATGTCATTGAATTTTATAGATTGAATAACAAAATATTTGGATTATACGAATATGGTGGATCTATATATTGTCGGATAAATATCACAATTTTTTAACGATCTATACTTGATGTTAGGTTTCGATCGGGTCTATCATTGACAAAATTATTAGGTAATATAAGTTTATATTAAACACGGTGTGATGTTTTGATACTGAAATAGCTATAAACACAACATGCTTTTACTGATAGTAATTTTTTTACATAATTGAAATTGATAACGTGTTCGCAACTAAAAAAAAGCGATTAGGTATACACATGACATATTCTTTGTAGCGGAATTGATTTAGTATAATTATAGTGTCATGTCATTACTTAAAATTGAATTAGGATAATGACGGGTCTTGAAGACATCTGTCAAGTGCCGTGTAATTTGTTAAGATAGATTGTAGTTTTTTTTTGCTACATGAAATTGCTTTAAGCGGAAAAGCGACGACAATCATAATGAAATAGTTCTAAGATTAACTAACTTACTTATAAAACAACATTATCTTGGTAATTGAGATGCTATCTAGTTATTTTTTATTGTTATGTAATAATGATATAATACACGATTAACTATGAACGGTTAATGCATCTAGAAAATCTAGATCTAGAGAGCTACTTCAGAATATCGATTGAATTTATTTTGGGCTAGTTAATTATATTAGGCTAGTTTTTACTATGATTATTTTTTTTTTTTTATTCACACTCAATTTTGTTTTTTTTTTAATATTTAAATTGAAAATATCGTCAACAAACATCCAAACTTCGGTTGATTTGAATATCTAATCCGTATTAAGTAATGATTTGTGAATATGATTTCATTCCTTACATCTAATATTAAACGAAAATTTTATTAATTACTTATAAAAATATATATTTGGGGAATTCGTCAGGTAATACTGCGAGAAGTAATATTTTACTAAGCGACATAAACACGACATGAATCCAAGGCTGATATGTCTTATTTCTATTGTACTGAAACATCCGCGTTTCTAATTAGCTTATTAGACAAAATTATCCAGCATTTTGATCAAATGATATGTGTGTTCCGTTTTACGCGCAATAAGTTCAAATTAGTCGAAAAACAACATTATCCGATCATTGAAATATCGTATCGTATCGTATTGAGAAGAGTTAATTTAAATATTCAAGCATCCATCCGACGTGGGGTTTATTAATAATACCTAAAAAATAGAGCTTATCGAGAATTTTCCGTGAGATTTAATATTGTTGATTTATTGGGGTTCCTTGCGTGAAGACTCATACAAGACAACATAATAATGTATTATTATATAAATAACTACATATGGTTGTCTTAGATACCTATGTAAATAGGCAAAAACAAAACAGCCCAGTACTGTTTTTTGTTCTTCATTCGTCAATGTATATTCTTTTTTATTGATTGGTACTAATACAAAAAAATAATTTAAGATTAAACAAAAATACGTTCGAAACATGTCATGAAAGGCCTATATTACAACAATGTTATGTACATAGAAACTATTATTATTATTTAAATAGGAACATCGAACTATTACATTTAATAAAATTTGTACAAACAAAAAAATCTGATTAAGTATATGTTGAGATGTTCATATAGGATATATAATGATTATATGTAATACTTACGTAATTCACTACTTTGAAGGCGGAGGAAGCTTTAACCCAGCACTGGGAAATTTACAGGCTGATGCTGTTTGGTAAATACAATTATTTATATGATTGCATTATAATATATTTTTGCAACAGATAAAATACTACTCAGTTTAAGAGCTTTCTTTTGCACCGAAAATAATATGTTACTAATAAACTTATTTTTATGAGTTAAAAGATTCAACTGCAATTTGAGCAATTTAAAATTTAAAGTTAATGTTACCTGAGATGAATATTTAAATATTTTTCTTTGTCAGTTATTTATTGATTACATTTCATAAATTAAATAAATTAAAATGTTTGCGGTAAAAAATATATTATTCTCCTGTCAACACGTAATAAGACTACCAACCTGTTCTTAAAAATGAGTAGTAAAAAATAAATTGAATTAATTGGATGTCTTGTGATTAGCGAGTAGGAAAATATTTCAAGGGAACTGGTTAGAGACCGAATTTTTCGAAAGATTTCAATCTTAATTTGCTTTAGTATCATATGTCGAGATAATGAAATGGCTTACGAATTCTAACGACTTCTGACAACGAGTAACCTCATGAGATCAGAACGGTGACCGCGACATCATTTACAAAGAGTTCAAAATATAAATAAGAAAAAGCTTATATCATATTATTTATACATAATAAAATGGAATAGGAACGGAGCCTTTCTTAGTAGACTTTATTTTCGAATGGCAAAAGTATTGTGTTCCAATACTATCGAATACATTGAGCTATTTCAATAGGTTTATCTTGCAGTTAATCAAAAAGATTCCAAAAAGGATTTCATCTTTACAACTAACGAAATCAATAATGATTACCAAATACTTAGTTATTGTGGTTCTCTACTATGAACAAGTACGAGATGAATTATGTAAAGTTCTTTGATAGTAGATAGGGATAGGGCAGTATCACTCGCCTTCAAATCTCTATTAATCGTTTTGTTGACAATTATACGAGACCTGTCTTTTTTTAGTACTGAGAGCCTAACCGCTAAAGTAGTAAACGACTTTGTTCTTGATTGATGGTGTCACTAAATCCATTCATCCAGTACTTATGACTTTAGGTCAAGTTGAACATTAACCTTTAAAAAAAGTCTCAGTAAATATTTCCGAGCACTTCTAGTGTAAGAAGGCACTTGTAAACAACTATATTACATTTGTATGCTTGTAAATAAAAATGTCAATTTGTTTTTTCATAAGTAGGGAGTTCATTGATCCTAGGAGACTGACATTGTTGGGAGCCATCACTCAAAATAAGATAAATTTTAACTGTTATTTAAAACACAATGGATTGTAAAAGTCAAAAGTACGTTCTTTAAAAAGAGGAAAAAACGCTTAGAATAAATATTTGTACGCAAACAATGTTTGATTTAGAGAATGACCTAGGTATTTGTTAACGCTACAAGCTACAGAATAAAACTGGCTTATGGCATACGTACATAATATCAATTCTTTAATTTTTATAATTTTATTTATTATGTAAAAAAGTATGATCAACTTATAGTACCTTTGGTGCCTAATTATTTCGTTCTCCGATGGTTTTCAAAATAGATAAATAGATATACATTTTTTTTACCTTTAAAGCGTTTTACTTGTATTGGGGTTTTTTCCTTAAGTTTCGGTGTAAGTATTTTTATCAACGCTCTATTCTTCCTCGAGACCCAGACGGTTATCACCTTGCTTTTATCACGGAGGCATATCTTTCTTATGAATTTCTGGTCAGTGTGTCATTATTACTAAAGGGTTCCTGTTATCACCCTATTTCAATATTACGTCTTGTTAGCCTGATCTGTATGCAACTACTTGGAGATTAATATAGCTTAATTTAAAGACCGTTATGGCAACAACAACAGCCTGAAAAATCCCCCTGCTGGGCTAATCGCCTCCTCTCCCTTTGAGGAGAAGGTTGGAAACATATTTCACCACACTGTTCCAATGCGTGTTGGTGGAATACACATGTGGCAGAATTACTATGTAATTTGTCACATGCAGGTTTCCTCACGATGTTTTCCTTCACCGCTGAGCACGAGATGGATTATAAAGATAAATTAAGCACATGAATCAACGGTGCTTGCCTGGGTTTGAACTCGCAATCATCGGTTGAGATGCATGCCTTCTAACCACTGGGCCATCTTTACTCATCGATCAACCGTTGTGGCATTCGATCAATTTTGTTAAAAATATCTAAAGACATGTATGAAGTATAGGCAGGTAACATATGATAGAGTTAACTAGAAAAGAGTTGATGAACTTTGAATAGCATAATAGTTTTAATAAAAGCTGAGCAACTTCCATAAAAAAAAACTCGTAGAAATAAATCAATTCGTTTGGAATTTAAAATGCCACATGCAGACCACAGAACCAAAAAAGATAAACAAAATTTTGATAAAACTCACCTATTAAAATTGCATACCGTATGAGATCTGTTATATTTATAAATATGAATTTGTGACTAAATTAAGGAAAAATTTGAATTTTGTTAAATATTTTTGTGTGCGTATTTTATTACACCGAACCTCATACATCATTCATACTATAAACACAGCGCCGTCTAGATACTTTTGATAGCCATTAATGAATTACGTCGACGTTTGACGTCACGGCATCCAGGTTGTATGGGAATTGTGGCAAAACATTTCTTAGAAAGCCAAATGAGTAATATTAAATAGTTTTCTGTTTGTTCTTTATTCGTGTCGTGTCGTATAAATAATAAAATCTCGTCCATAGGTATCATAAAAACCACTGACAAAAAATGTAATAAATATCATCATCGTAATTAACTCCAAGATTAATCAAAGTAATAAATCGTCCAATAAAATACTTCAACTAAGTTATATTCTATTTGGATACGACGATAAACAAGATTTTGCGTTGCCCTTTTTCTATTAAATTTGACAATAAATTAATAGTAATTTGATTTTTCTTTATATATTTTATTTTTAATATTTTCCGCATTACGTCAATTTAATTCTGTTACTAAGTAAAGGTAATATTTATAATCAGAATTTCCAATAGATATATACGAATAAAAGGATACCTATCGGATCTAAACTAAAACCACTCAAAAACACTCGATTTTTTCGCAATAAATTTAGGAGGGGTTCAGTGACGCAGTTAGGTACATAAAAACGTGCAAAATTATAACGCATTTAAGATTAAGATTAGTAGATTGTACGTTGCTGTCTTTAGGAAAGGCCACACGAAATCTTAATATAATAAAATGATGTTATGATAAGGATAATAAACAGAATACAGATACTCTATTTTAACCTTAAGAGGAGTAAAACCAAATAAACAACATCTGACAGCAAATCGACGCGATATCATTCGATCATGATTAGTCCAAAGCTTGATTAATTTATAATATTCACTATGGAAATTGAAAATTAACAAAAATGAACCTTTTTAAACGTCAAAGAAACTGGCTTCTGAATTTTGGAAGTAAAATTAAAGTAAGTAGTTAAGTGTAAGAGAATAGAAAAAATGTAATATAAAATATTATAAATAAAGATATATGTGTTTGTTTTATTTTGTTTATGGTGTACATTTCATTTCATTTAATAGTCATCCTAGTTTTTATAATATCTAATATGTAACTTCGTGTGAGCAAAATAAAGTTTTATTCCGTGATATATAAACCAATCAGTGATGAAATTTAATGATTATATGTTAATTGAGGTGAGAAATAAAAAAATTGTATAAAAACCTGGTCAAAAAAATCATACTCAGATGCAGTCTCAGGTTTCTTGCAATTAATTAAGAAACCTTAAGAAAATTTCACTTAATATTAATAATAATAATATTCAATTAAATATTAATAAGTATTACTTTATTTTATAATGTTTATTTAAATGAATGTTATAGAATGAAATTCGTCCACGGCACATAGATTGAAATTTGGATTATTTTAAGGTAGACGATTTTTTATTGCAAGTTTTACATTTTTAGGAACAATATTTTTGTGTAATAATATTGAAACAAAATAAATGATACCTATAAAAATTTACTATCTTTTTATAAGTAAACAGTTGACTGGTTGAGAAGAGGTTAGCGGAGACACAGACATGACAGACAGCAACTATATGATATAGTTACTGAGGTGACTTTAACATTTATTAAAGGTTAACCTTGTTCAACATCTTACAGACCTTGACACTGAGAACAGAGTTCACGCATGCTATCAACAAAACACATCTCCATAAAATATACTCGTAGTAAATTAAATCGAAATGCTTAACAAAAACAAATATGTATTTTTAAGCTATGCAATTTGTTTTATCAATGAACTAATAAGTAATTAGTGTCTAATCACATTAACACTGCGTTACAAATGAAAAAAAAAGAGTACTGGGTTTGAAATGTCATTTTTTTTTATTTAATCTAAATACATCCAATTTTTTTTTTCATTAGGTACAATAGTTCGTCAGACAGTAGTGTGCATTTAAGCAGTTGCGACGACCACTTAGTATTCATATTGGATTTTCAAATAAATTTGTACATATTTATTATCGATTAGGAAAGATTTGTTGCCGGTTCTTCTCGATAAACCCAAAAAAGTGCCCACAGCATTAAAATACCGGCTATACAGAGTGTAACAAACTTTGTGTACTACAAGGCGTACCGATTGCGCTTGTATAAAAATGATTACTTTTTTAAAGGAATTATGTCATTATAAACAAATATATAAATCATTTACTATTACTATAATGGGCAGAAAAAATATGCATAATGTTTTTTTTTTAATCAAAATTTAAAAATATTCCGATGCATTTTATTAAATAATCGAGAAACAAATAATCAAATATTCCATTGCCGGGAAACATTAAGCTAGCTTCAATGATGTTCTAGTAAACAGATATGTCATTAACGCGCAAAAAGTGAAGACTAGAAAACGTCCTAATTGGGACGTTTGCCTTAAGTTGTTTTCATCATAATTATGCCAGTAATACGTTATAATACATCATAATTATGTAGTAATACGTTTTGTAATTAAAACACCTAGTTATCCCTTTTACTTATTGTTTTTTATCAAGCTATCCTTTTTACTTGTAAAAAGTTTTAAATAAACGGTCCCCGGCGCGGCACACTTTTTTCTGTTATTTAGTATGGGTATATCATATCTGTTTATTAGAATATCATTGGCTAGCTTAAAATTTGACACGGAAAAATGAGACGAGACATTGGTAGTCTAAAAACATATTTTCATGTTCTTACTTAGTTTTTATTTTATTTTTCATAAACAAGTCATCGCTGATTAAGAGTTATTTTAATTGTTAATTTAATAAAGAATGATAAATTCGTAGAATATAGTTAACATTTGTAATCATTAATAACTGGACTTAGGAGGTTACGTGACGTTCGGTCGCAATGCCTTCGTGGCGTGATGTTAACGTACCTACACAATTGCCTGCGTGACTAATAACGATAACGTAATTAAGAAACTGATTTAGGGTTTCTAAATTCTTAGGATACTTAATCACACACAATAAAATAAATTCTCCTGTGATTAGGAAATTGTCTACATTGATATAAATTTTTTGTAGTCCTATTTTAAGCTTATTATTATAGTATTATTTGAACGTCATATGATCATCAGTAAATAGGATTTAAAATAGCTAACATCATATGTATGACTAAGGCATAACAAAGTGTAGTGTAGTGTGTGTGTAGTGTTTTTGGTATAGACAACAGGTGTATCTGTAATATGTACCCACAAGGTCTGAGCAACTGGACCACTTTTTTAGGAATATCAAAGCAAATAGAGGAAAATGTATAGACAAGATAAGAATAAGCAAGGATAAGAGTTGGAGGCATTTACCAGCAATGACATATATTTGAAGAAAAAAATAATAGATCGTATGAATATTA
Source organism: Vanessa cardui (assembly GCF_905220365.1). Classification (NCBI taxonomy): domain Eukaryota; kingdom Metazoa; phylum Arthropoda; class Insecta; order Lepidoptera; family Nymphalidae; genus Vanessa; species Vanessa cardui. The sequence goes on from NC_061125.1 coordinate 8,411,949, forward strand.
CACCGAACGTTAAATATTGAATATCTATATATCTTGGATATGTTATTTTGTCGGACGTGTAGTATCAAAAATCTCTTTATTTTTAATTATTTTCTTATAGAATAGCTCACATCAATAAATAATGATTTATGGTACAACATACATATATAGATGTTATTTTATATTGTATCTACGAATTCCCGAATTAAAAAATCGGTATCGTTAAATTTTAGAATATCGGTTGATTAATTATATTGCTTGTAATTAAATTAATTGTAATTAAAATAACATAATATGTAAGCTCTATTGTTTTTGATCTTCACCGTGTATATTAAAAAAAATACTGTTTCCATTATTTTTTTGGACGATCGCAGTGTTTAAAACGGAAACAGAAACTAATTCTTTAATTGTCATTTTATGTTACAACATTTCAATATGTTGTAACTTAAAGATTTGTATCTTATATATAGTTTAAATATCCGCCTTTAAATTTAACAATATGTATATTCTTTAAATTATACTACGAGGTTAAAATGGCTAAATGTTTAGGGAAAAATAAAAACATTCTTATAATTATTCATGTTTAACTCTATCTAATCATTTGTAATGCAATGAAAGCGCTTGATAAAATGTGTTACAAATAATAATTGGTATATAACGAAAGAGCAATGAAATTTGATATATTTTAAGGGTAGTCTTATTTGAGACATGATATGTATAAATATAAAATATAAAAGTTCAAAACTAACGTATCTAATTATAGTCTCTAAATGTCCTAGTTGCGCTGGATCCTCCTCTTCTCTTTCAGGAGGATATGGATATTTTTAATAAATAAACACGCATGAGATTGAATAAAAACACATATTAACACTCTTTAAAATATTATTGAAAAGTGAGTCTAGCCACATTAAAATATATATAAGTTTGCTAAATAAACACTTTTTTTTTAAATTAAATTATATTTTAAACCTTTTTTATTCCCGCAAAAACGCTATGAGTAATTTTCGTGACGTCATAATGATAAAAAGCAACTGTCGTTTTTTAACTAACAATTATACGCCATACAATCAATGTTTATAGTTATAAATATTTGGTGTTTTTTGGGAAAATAAATAATAATAAATTAACATCTTTGCTGTGTAATTTAAAATCAAAGTGTTAGACGATTTTAAAATATAAATTTTTGTGCATGTGATGCGATATCAGGGCAGCTCTTGTTTTCAGTTACGTGATATACAGACTAAAAATTACTATTTTTAATTTTAATTTTAATAAAATAATAATGCACTTTAATTAACTCAAATTATATATCTACATTTTTTTTAATTTGTATCAAATTTCATACTTTATTTTTCTACACCCAAAGTACCGTATCATTATTGCATGCTAGTGACATTCAGAATATGAATGCACTTCGACATTTTTTTAAATGTCACAACTAAATTTGCAATTTAAATAATTGTTTATTTTATAAAATGTATATTATTAAAATTAAAATTTATATTTTGCATTTGAACTTCCGTTAATAATTGAAATATATCAATCTCCTTCCTCTCCTGAAAAGGATTTTGACAAAAAAAATTATTTCATATTAACCAAAATAAAGAGTCGAGATGGCCCAGTGGTTAGAACGCGTGCATCTTAACCGATGATTGCGGTTTCAAACCCAGGCAAGCACCGCTGATTCATGTGCTTAATTTGTCTTAATAATTCATCTCGTGCCCAGCGGTGAAGGAAAACAATGTGAGGAAACCTGCATGTGACAAATTTCATAGAAATTCTGCCACATGTGTATTTCACCAACCCGCATTGGAACAGTGGAATATGTTCCAAACCTTCTTCTCAAAAAGGAGAGGAGGCCTTTAGGCCAGCAGTGGGAATTTACAGGCTGTTGTTGTTGTTACCCAAAATATATTACGAATACATTATAGTATAGTAGTAGTATAGTAGAATATATTAAAGTCAAAATATATTAAGCTATACATGGAGTGATTAACGAAAAACCTCCTTAACCTTTTCAATACGATAAAATGCTTATTGACTTAATTTAAATACATTAAAGACATTTTTTAAATTATTTATTACCAAAATATACACTACATTTTTAAGATAAAATCTTACATTATACATTCTGTTATTATAGACAAAGTCTGTCAACCAGTAAAAGATATAGCCTTTTGTTTAATTAAATAAGAAATTGTTTAGTGAAAAGCTTCCGTGAATGTAGTATTTTGTATATGTTTATTATTAATATACACACATAATTATTATGAATTATTGACTTAGATTAGTGAATTATATAATATCTTGGTTTTTAAATTGTTTGTGTTTTAATTGGCCTTGTGTCTTCTAAAAACTATAAAATGTGTTCAAGAAATGTTATAATATTTATTATATGGCTTGATATTACAGAAATTAGTAAAATAAAGGAATTATTTTTTGTACTTTGTCTTTCTATGATCTAGAGAGAACCACGGGTTGACTGTAAGACCGGTGGATGGGTGGTTCGGTGAATGAGTCAAGTGCATATGTGAAAATGTAAATTGAAAAATAATTAAGTGACAATTTATTGACTTTGATCAATGTCTCCTTATCTCAATGGTATTCAATAGCATGACTGGTTCCTATCTCTACCTCGGACGCCCAACATTTGATTACAATGTATTGCAATCCGCCTTTGTGTAAAACAACGCGAGGAAACCTGTGTGAACCGCATTCGATCAGTGTAGGAATAAAAGCTACATTTTAATTTTAAATATTCGGAGGAGTCGTCATATGGGCTGTCTGATAGTAAGTGGTCAATAACGGCCACAGAAAATCGGATTGCAAAAAATATTAATCAATCCTTACATCGATTTTGAAAACAAATATATTATATCCCTTGGACTTCCTTTATTTATTTTCATAATACCAATATACTAATAATATAAGATTGTAGAAACGGCTATAAATATGCGCCTGACAAATAATAATAGTGTTTAGCATATACAACAAAGTGATTGTACTATTTATAATCAGCAGGCGTTAAAATAATTATCATAACAATTTATACCTAACATAAAAAAACAATCTTAAAGAATATGTTTCAGTCGTCTTATTTTATGATTGTGATTTGTAAAAATACTGAAACAGTTTCAATTAATAAGAAGTTGATGATATACATTTCATTGAACTTAAATGAAGGTTTGTATTTTATAATGCAATTTACTTATATGAAATATAAACATCGTATATACAAACCTTATTAGAAACAGCTTAAACGAAAATTTGGTAAGTTCGTCCGTTTAATTTTGAATGCAAATACGATTTGACTATTTTCGGCTACTGGTTTATTCGTAAGGAATATAACGAATTGAAGTCTATAAATAAAACATATAGCTATGAACTTTTGTAACATTTTCATTCTATTTTATTTTATGTACATAAGGCACGTATTATTTAGCCGATATGGGTTAAAGAACTTTTCGTCAAGACTACTTCATACAGGAAGCTAAGATGTCCTTTTTCACGGTGCAGCAATTTACGAATAGCGGAATACTTCTCGAGTTATCAAAAATAGCCCCTAGTGCCTTGTTTCTAAAGTTTACAATTAAATTATCAGAAGCTAATACATAGCGCAAAAGATAATTTTCAATAAGAATCTTAATAATTGCGCAACTGACAAGTGAGGAATTTGGTTTTAATTGATTTTGTCAGTTTAATGAAGCTTAATTCCAACATACAATCATTTTTTTTTTCAAAGGAAAATAAGTTACCTGTCTTATTTATAGGTTCAAATTACGATAATATATTATTTACCAGGGGTATTATAAAAGATATTTATCCCGAATCTGATTTTGAAATGCTAACAGATAGGTGGATATAAATAATATCACTTGTTGTTTATACAGACACAGAATAAATTTGAACAAAGAGTTCTATTATATCAACTTAATCGATAACAAAGTTAAGAATACTAAGTTGATGGAAGATATGGTTTGAAAGAACGCGACAAACCACAATACCTGATGAAAATTCCCTGTGATTCCCCTCGATTCAACCTTTACAGGCTTTAACACACGACCCTATTCAGTTATTGCAGTCTATCAGGAAATATCACGGCCCGGAACAGTAGCGGAAATACTAAAAGACGTCGCAAATATTCGTAATTTTCGCGCCCTTTACACTTCTTGGACCGTTAAGTGATAGTGCGAAAACTTAAAGATATAACACCCCGACATATTGACCTTCACTGGTGACAGGGGCTCGTTTCTCATTGATCAGGAAATCATTATTGCGATTCGATGGGGAAATGCCAGCTCTTATGGAATGTCTCTCAATGTATCCACGAGGTCATGACTTGTAAACCAGCTATATTTTCAATTTTGGGTTGTACCTATTAACGCATATTTAATTACTAAATGTAAATAATTATAATGTGATCAAATACGTTTAATTTATTGAGTAATAATAAAATGTATGTATGTATATTAAATAGAGGTTTTTCTAACCACTCATTAATGTTATCAAAAACTATATAAGTTAACCACAGGCCATTTGTATCACATTTTGTTTGAATCTTAATTTGAGAATAGATTTAGAATGAAAGTATTTGTGTTGTTGTTTTGTGTCGCATTCGCCAGTTGTACTGAATATGATCGCATTGGTAAGATTTGTAAAAATACATCAGTAATTTTCACAGCATCCACATGATTGTTAACATGCATAAAACAGGTTTTCTATATTGACACTGAAAATATTAAAGCGTATAAACACTTTTTTACAAGAAATTAATATAGGTATATTGTTGATTTATTTATTTTACTAATTTTGTGTACAATAAAATATATTTCGTTCATTTCCTTCATATATCTATGCTTAATAATAAATTAATTTTAATCCAAAAATCAGTTAAGATCGCATAAAGATAGCTGAAATTTTAGAAATCGAATATACTTAATCGTCGATCAATCGATTGTATATATCGTACCTAATATAAAGCCACAACGCTCTAAGTATGCGCTCATATTATCAATTTGCTCATTATACATTTTGTTCATTACATTCAAAGCTCCAGTGGAATTTTCATATATGATCTTTGGCTGGTAAATTCGGGTTCACACAAGATTAGGATAGTAATTCTACATTGGTAATGTTCGTTTTATACACACATAATATGAACCGCCATAAAGACTTATCATTCAGTAAAAAAAAAATGCTTAGGATATTTAATAAGTATTTCAATTTAACGGAAGAATATCTGATGTACAGTCATCATTGCGACACAAAATGTCTTTCTCAATCGGTAAAGCAGATTATCGCTCATACTGAGCACACGAAAATAGATCTTAAAGTGACGAACCTTTTCTCACTCTGACTGTGACGGGCTTGCACAAAGATTTACCACCAAGTTCAACTCACCACTCTGTATGTTTTTTACAATGTTGGCACACATACAGTGCTTCACAGCTATTAGGTATAATTTACAATATCGTTACCATAGCTACTACCACGATAAAATAGATTATTTCGATTGAAACGTTGACAAACATCTTCTTCCATCCATCTAAATAAAGTGAATTCATCCCTCCCTGGGCAAGATGTATTGCTTCTATAATAAAATTAAATTCAATACAATCTATGAGAATAGCAACAGCAATGACAAAGTGTTTGCTAATTGCAGCGCTGCTATTATCTTAAATTAATTTAAATGTAATAAAAAAAAGATTGATCAACTATAGTCTATTCTCTCTCGATAAAACATTATTCAAGGCATATTAAAAAGCGTAGAGTAAACATTCCCTGATTGACTAATGAGAAAAATAACATTTCAAGTGAATTTTATTATCTCTGTAGGTAACTTAAATATTGGAAAATACTTAATTAATTATTTGGGTTTCGTGCCGGATTTTCTCAGTATAATTCCGAACCGGAGGAAGCTTTTATTTAATCGTTTTAAACGACAATTCAAAAGTACTCTCAAAATCCTACCTGAACTGAGTTAATAATATTTTGACTTTAATTATGATTTTTTTAATAATATTTTCTGGCAAGTCCCCGGTGCAGCGGTCTGTTCCATTCTTTAAAGATAACAATGTCATTATAGTTGACGGTCAAATTTATTATTAAAACAAAAAAAGACTTATCAACTTAAGTAGGTATAATTACTAAAAAAAAATTAAAAACAGAAAATCAAGAGACGATAATTTGAAACCTTGTGTTGACAATATGTTGTAAAGTTGTTTTGTTTTTTTTATTTAATACTTAATATCTTAATTCTTCAATACACACGTATTAAACATTATACATTTTACTCAGACATCATGTCTTTCATTTACTTATTGTATTTTATTTGCCCTTTATATACGTCCACTTTTACTAGGGCTTGGACAGAATTAGCAGCAGAGTGGTAATTTTCCACGACACATAATGAGTCATCATTTGGAGCTCAAGTTAATTCTCTCGAGGAGAAGTCTGTTACTTCATACTTTGACGCTGTAAAGGCCAAAAGGGCCACCAGCAATTACTCACTTAAAAGAAAAAAAATCATGCTATGTCAAAGCCTTTTTATGAACAAAGTGGACTTCTTTATATATTTTCTTTTTATTTTTATATTCTTTCGCATACTTGCTTGTAAATAAATACATTAATCGATCCATATAGTTGAGATTGGCTCGACATCAATTGTAAAACGCTAAATAAAACCGGTTATTACAAAACGTATTACATTTAAACATAAATTTGACAGTTATCTTGATAATCTGTTATAATTAAGATATTTTATTTCAAGACTTATTAGATATATTATAAACATAAACACATAATAATTTAATTAGGGTAAAGACAGATAACTCTTTTTAGGATGATGCTGTCTTTGGTATGTGTCTTTTTCAACCGACTTCCAAAAGGAGGAGGTTATCAATTCGTCTGTATTTTTTTTTTTTTTTTGTAAAAAATTAATTATATTAAAAAAACAAGAATTTACGACACCTACATGTACTCCAGTCAAGAAAATATGAAGATTGTATTTTAAATATAAATATTCTAATTATTATTGTAGGTTTCGTAATAAAACATTTTTATTGCTTTTTTGTGGTTTGTTCGAGAGTTAAAATTATATATCATAAATGATTTATAAATGTTAAAAGATATGTCAATAATTTAGTTTTGGTAATGAATGTTATTTAGGATCAAGGAGATAAATATTAATTTATATGCAACATCTATTTTTATGTAATGTTCTAGCTATAAAAACAGGCAAATCAGATGTAAAGGAGTTTTTTTTTAATATTATTTTCACATAATTTTATTATTGCATTTAATAGAAAAACACTTAATTGCTGAAATTACGTTTATGGTAATTATGAAATAAAAACGGACTAGTCCGGGACATTGTTATAGAAACTTTCAAGTTATTTGTTACAAGAACCGCCACCTTTCTATCTATGTCAGATACATACATAGTTCATATTACGAAAATATTTTCGTTGTTTTCGTTGAATCGTTTTGAGGAACATCAAGAATATTTGTTGTGTGTTTAGCTAATTATAATATTTATTGGTTGGATATAAAGTTGTTATATATTTTAGATAACACGACTTAACTAGATGTCTAGCGTTGGTAAATGAATTTTACACATTTGGTAAAAGATATACCGGAATCCTTTTAAAGCACAAAACACAACTTCCGTGAAATTGTAATTACCATAAATAATGGATCACAGGATAGACAACCATATACATATATATTAGATTGTGTATCCTGTGATCCAAAATACATCACGATGACATTTATCATTGTTTCAGTCTTGCACCAAATGATTTAGCATTTTCTGTCTCTATTTCCAGGTCTATACACAATAGCGTATGTTTAACACGTGTATACTTTAGTATATTGTTAATATGTCTTAATATACCTATATTATACATTTATGACCAGGACATTACTGCCGTGGTATAACTAAAACTAACATCTGATCGATTTCCAACGTCAACTTTTAATCGCATATTAACAAAAAAAAATATTTATCATATTACTATTTCTGCTACATTTCTCATAACATTCATAAGTTTCGGAAATGAAAGCATTATAAAAAGTGTATCATTTATAGAAAAAATAATTAAGGTAAAACTTTTTAAGGGCAACCTTTTTAATAAAAACTTATTTGCAAAATATTCTACACTATAAATTACAGGAAGGAAAATTGGTAATATTACCTATTAGGTTAAACAAGTTACAAACCTCATCTGAATGAATGTATGTGTGTACATATATTATATATCATGTTCATTTATCATATTGAATATCGAATAATTGATTCATCTGTGGCTTTTTATATATATATTAATTCATCTATAAGGTGTTTTTATTTATATTTTAACATTATTCACTACCAGTGACCTGCCCGTCTTCGCATGGAAACAATTCTGATACTAAATATACTACAGAATTTGTTTATTTATGACATCACATTAGAAACTTCTAAAATTATCAGTGTTTCTTTACTATATTTTATAATATATATATATCCATGCATTATATTCAAAAACCTTCCTCTCGAATCACTTGATCTATTAAAAAAAATTGCATCAAATACTGTTGCGTAGTTTTAAAGATTTAAGCATAAACAGGGATATAGGGACAGAGAAAGCGACTTTATTTTATACTATGTAGTGATTTTGTTTAACGATTGAATTCTCTAAGGGTATATTACCTAAAGATCTTATTAACCTATACTAAGCTGTAATAAAACTAACAAGTATTTTAACGATATTATGAAATAATATTTAAAAATAAGCGAGTAGATAGAGTCGAGATGGCCCAGTGGTTAGAACTCGTGCATCTTAACCGATGATTGCGGGTTCGAACCGAGGCAAGCACCGCTGATTCATGTGCTTAATTTGTCTTTATAATTCATCTCATGCCCAGCGGTGAAGGAGAACATCGTGAGGAAACCTGCATGTGACAAATTTCATAGAAATTCTGCCCCATTTGTATTCTACCAACCCGCATTGGAACAGCGTGGTGGAATATGTTCCAAACCTTCTCCTCAAAGGGAGAGGAGGCCTTTAGCCCAGCAGTGGGAATTTACAGGCTGTTGTTGTTGTTTGTTGTTATTGAGTAGGTAATACACATTTGTTAAGCTGTTGAACCTGGATTAATATTGTTTAATTAGATTAAATCAATGTTATAATTAATCTGTGGATAAGGTCAAATCAATTTAAATGTTTGTCTGTACGTAATCTATTATTTTATGAATCTATGCAACCGCATTTGACAAGAGATTTTTATTCCTTAGCACCATTTATCGCGCGATGCCACGCGACAAACTCTACGTGCCTGAGGTTATCATCCCAGTACGCTCTGCCCATAATAGCCGCTGGGATCCCAAGCCTGGGAATGAGTTCACTGGACCCGATGGCAATGAAGCAAGTTAAAGCAGTTCAATCAGGACTTAAGATGGACTTCAAAAATACCACTGTTAGAGGATTAAGGAATTGCAAAGTCTTGGAATTGAGGTACGATTTTTTATATTAATTTGTTGTATAATTGATTTTTTTTACTTTTAATGTTAAGAGGTGAAATGTGGCACGATTATTGTATAAATGAATACAGCATTTATACCATAATTAAGTTAAACAACAGCCACATTTGTATATCATCTTATTTACCTCTCTTTTATCAATATAACCAATAAATTCGTACTTATTTAACTTCAATTGACATATAACTAAAAATAACTCGCTATAGCTCCAAGAGAAAATTTATTATTGTGGTGACAAAGTACTGAACAAAAATTAAACCAAAAAAAATGCCCCTATCCTAAGTTAAAAGTTAAAGATTGAAAGAAAGAAAGATAGAATGATAGAAAGATAGAAAGATAGGGAGATAGGGAGATAGGGAGATAGGGAGATAGGGAGATAGAGAGATAGGAAGATAGACAGATATAAAGATAGAAAGATAGAAAGATAGAAAGACAGAAAGACAGAAAGATAGAAATATATTTAGCAATATAAGCCTTCAACAGCAAGCAATAAAAGTCTCTTCTAAATTTAAAATCTCTTTATATTTATAGTTTATGTTTGATGTTCAGAATTGATAAGTAAATAACCCAAATGACTTATTCAATGTCACGTTTATTTTTTGTTTAGTTTAAAATAAAAAATTAATCGGTTTTTTATTATATCATGGTTTGTATATAAAATAATTACTTAATCATTATCTTGGTAATATAACGTAGGTATTTTAATTTAATGCAATTAATAAAATTAAGGCTCGTACCTAATGTAAAAATTGCAAGTCAACCCTATATAATAACTTGTTAGTTGCTAATAATCAGTCTGTGAGGATAATGGCTTTTACATATATAGGTAAATATGTATTAATATTATAAATGAGAAAGAGAGAATTTAACTTCAAGAAAGGATATAGGCTATTTTTTGCCTAAGATATGACAACCAACACCCCAAAACGCGAGCCAAGCCGTGGGCCTCTACTAGTATACAATATATACCAGAAATATTCCTGCAAGTTGCTTTTTACAACAGCGACTTAATCCTCTAAATGGATGCTGAGTCGACACTAATCTTGAAATGAAACTTCCGTCGTTGCGACCTCGATAGACTTAAGTAACCGTAAATCCTAAAAATATTATTTACTTCAAACCACTTAACTGAATATTTATTCACGCCTTTATTATTGTTAAAGTATATTTAATAATTTACTCTTTAGTTATTATTTTATTAGGTTTTTTTAGAAGCCATTTAATTTACTTTACGAATTATAGGTATTTAGATATTGTACTTCAAAAATGCTATATACTAAAGAGTATATCCATGCAAGAAAATATGAGGAAAATTATTTCATTGTTTATATAATATGTTCCATTGTTGATTCAGGCGAGTATACCTTACAATGTTCTATGTACAAAAGTTTTAAGTGCATATTAACCGTTAAGTATCTGAGGAGTGAGGACAATGAGCTGTTACGAATGGAACTTAACTTATATAGCAGATCACAGGTTTAATCATACTAGTAGATAACGCTGATTTTACAAGTGTTTCAAATTACTGTCATCTGAAATATATATGTATGTCGATGGGCTGAATTCTCTTCCTACCTTTGACTAATGCTGGGAAATCTAAGAGGTTATACTATTTTGTTACCTTAAGAACAGTAGATAATAACACACAAATCAGATACATCATACAATCCCATTGAGTCGAGATGGCCCAGTGGTTAGAATGCTTGCATCTTACCCGATGATTGCGGGTTCAAACCTAGGCAAGCACCGTTGATTCATGTGCTTAATTTGTCTTTATAATTCATCTAGTGCTCTGAGGTGAAGGAAAACATCGTGAGGAAACCTGCATGTGACAAATTTCATAGAAATTCTGCCACTTGTGTATTCCACCAACCCGCATTGGAACAGCGTGGTGGAATATGTTCCAAACCTTCTTCTCAAAGGGAGAGGAGGCCTTTAGCCCAGCAGTGGGAATTTACAGGCTGTTGTTGTATACAATCCCATATAAATATAATACCAACTAGAGCACACAAAACTAATATAAAAAGAATAAATTTAAACATAAATAATAGGTACAACGTATAAGGCATATGTTAAGCTAGCTAGCTTTAGTAGCCATTCAATTTACAGCCTAGCCTTTTTACTGAGCGACGATGCCGTTCAATCAGCGACCTGTAACGGCTGTAACACCTTTTCAATATGCCTTTGTAGAATAGAATAGGTTATATGTTTTAAATAAAAGTATTTATTTTGATTAGGTTTTGTTAGAAAATATGTGATTCAATAAAAATTTAATAAATTAAAATTCCATCATATTTTTGGTGATGGAGTATTTAAGTCTTAAAATAAACCTAGCTGTTAATTAAAACGTAAATTTTGCAAACAGTTGCGAAATATAGTATACCTCATTAAGCTGTTAATTGTGGCCACCTGTTTATGTGCCATTTGAAATAAATAATGAACTGCAATCTTATTTCTAATTTAATAGGTTTAATTGGTTCATTAAACCAATAAGTGTTTGTTGTATACTACATTGTTAGTGAGAGTGTTAAGAGTAGTAGATCTGGTTAGTTGTCTATTACTATTGAAACATAATTTAAAGTAATACATTATGTCTGGAGATAAAGCTAAAGTAAAATAATGTTTCTTGTTTTTCTTTTAATATATTCAACAATCAAATTAAAGCATCAATTGTAACATCATATATATAGAAATGATTTGAAGAATACTAAAATACTGACGACATTTTTATGAAAATTAAGCAAAAAAGGCGTGGTCTGTGTGAAAAATTTTGTTTGTTTGACAACTCATATAAAATTTATAGTTTTAAAGGATAATATATTTTTATCTGATATTTAAAGATTCCGTTAAAATGTTATGTACAATATTAACTAATATAACAATAGATTCATAAATTAGCTGAATAGTGCATAAACCCATGATTTTAAATCGAAAAAAATGAAAAACAAATTTATCCAACGATTTTGAAAATGCACAGCATTATTGGTCTATAGTTCAAAACGGACAGATTTTAATACTGGTTTAATATTTTCAATATAATAATACACATATAACGCTTATAAAGAATCCATTTTATAACAGCAAAAAATGGGTAATGCAAAAAGACGATAATATGATAAAAAATTGAAGTGCAAAAAGTATGTATACGGTATATGTTTATAATATTTATTGTTAAATTTTTGATTGTATTTTTATACATCGTTTATTAAATAAACTATTATATATTTTCACATTTAATGCAACAGACTCTTCTATGTTTCTATGGTTTGAGGCTATAAGGCATTAACAACTCGAATTTTTTTGTTTTTCATGTGCCATTTCATTTGTTTGATAACCGTTTATTTTTCAGACGTTTCACCCACAAAACAGAAATAGATCTGAAGTGTTCCGTGACTCTGATTGGTTATTATTCTTTAAATGGAAAGCTACTTGTATTACCCATTGAGGGCCAAGGGAAATATAAAATCAAAATACGTAAGTGAATTGTTATAGAAACTATTCTTTACCCTTAATTATCGGTTTTATAATTAAATTCAACTCAAGAATAACAAAGAATTCAAAATCAGCGATTAAATTGAACTATTTTTAATGGGCTGCGCGCCTGATATTTAATCTCAAATATCGAATCAAAATATCTACATATATTGATATGATATAACAACCATATGTTGTTCTAAACATGTGATACTAACAGTCCTCTGAATAGGTAGTATTCTGTATAGCTATTCTATGTATTGATACTTCGTATTGCTATTTTTCAAATGAGTAAGCTCGTGCCATTGCGGGTACAAAACATACGTATATCATCTTAGAACCTATGCGTTGTGCATTGAATTCAATATTTCTTACCGTGCCCATATTTGTAGGCAGAGGTGCTTATACCATTTGCCTATCTACATCCTAAATTATCTTTCCTTATTTCAGAGGACGTTATAGTAAAAGTGGTTCTGGATATTGAAGAGGTCGAGTCTGATGGTGAGCTTTACTGGAAGGTGAAAGGTTTCAAGCAAACTGCTGATGTCGTGGGCCGGGCTCAATTCAATTTCCAGAATTTGTTTAACGGGAACCGACAACTATGTGAGTATTATTTTCAAGTTCTGCGACGTACTTAGGCAAACGAAAGTGATATATCGGTCTTGGAGCTAAAAATTACTTAATCTAATTGTAATGTCAAGATTTTTACTGCTTTTATTCACCCGCTCATTCATTGAAACACCAGTACAATGTATTGCTCTTTTGCAAATTGAAGGCCTGACAAATATTGGTACCTAATTGTAAGGACATATATTTATATAATAATAGAAATATTTTCGGCAACAAATATATCTTAAAATAGAGTCACTCCATTGCAGTTCGGTGTCAATGATCTAACTATAAACAGGTCACAATATCTGTGGACACCGTCGGAATGCAAAACCTTCTCATTTCTTCGCTCGACTTCCTTTTCTATTGCCTCAGTAAAGTTTATGCCGATATGGCGTCATCAACACCAGATCCACATATATTTTGACCCGGTTATAGCTACCTCACGTGATTGAAAATAAGTAAAACAATAAATATACATTTTTTTTACAGCTGATCCGGTACACGAGTTTGCTAACACAAATTGGAAGGACATATTTCAAGAGGTGGCACCTCCGATTGTGAACACCATAGTATCGCAAATAGTTGACGAAACTATTAAATTCTTCGATAAAGTACCGATCAGACAGTTGGTTCTTTAATTCGATGGACATATCTATCTACTGAATGAATAAATAAATCATACAAACTAAGTGTATAGTTATTTCTCTAGTATACCACTATATAAACATAAACATTTTGCAAGTAGTGCCAAGCATCAATCAAAATTGAAGATGGCCGATTTACACATATCTGTGAAATCAGTGGCACAGTACTGCCAACGTTATATAGATAATGTATTCCTCAAATTTATGAATATTTCTTTATTATCACATTCACACCTTTCAGCGTCTGTTGTGATACAATCCTTTCAGTATCAATCATTTCCATTAGTACATTTATAGGCATCTTTGAAGGAATAAAGAAATAGGTGAGCAGAGGCTGCACGTGATGGATCCGTCTGTCGATGCTGATCGTTGCTGATGCTCTGACTGATTGGGCTACTGTTATTTGGGCTGAAGTTTAGTTTACATGCACGAACTTACCCTAACTACTGCCTACCGGTACTCACGACTTTTTAACTTGACCTTTTTAACTTTTTTTTCGTTTAATTTAGATACTATTGGTATAATGTCATGAATTCTCTTTTTTTGTCTTTTGATTACCATGCTTTATTTACCTTTTTCTTTTTTTTCTTGATGCTATTTTTCTATGTCTAAAGCCATGGATATCAATGCTAGTTTTCTATTGTATAACAGAGCTATCATATCAACAATCAGGATTACCACAGTTTGTCGCATACGTTTTGTCTGAAGGTCGGAAGAGAACCAAGAACCCACATATATGAAATTAAAAATTGCCGCTGACCCTTATATAAAGTTCTCGATCTGTCATTAATTTCATTGATTTGCATGAATCGGTCTTTATAAAACAGATGATATTAAGTATTTTTTGTTGTATTTATATATATGTTAGTGTATATATATATTATAGGTGATACATTCAGAGCTCATTTTTAATATCAAACAATCTCAAACCGAAAAATAAACTTGTGTAAATAATACAAACTACTACAGTACCACACCAATTCGGTAAATAAAATATAAGTGCATACTATTGCTCTGATATTAGATTGACAATTACTATTAGCTTACAGTCCACTAGGTTCACAATCAACGAGGCCTGGCAGATTTTGGGATGAATCGTGAAGAAATCTTCGTGCATATTAAGAATTACTCTACAAAGTTGAAAGATATGGCTTTAGATTTTATTTCAAGTGTATAGATTATAGTGGTTATACATTTAAACACAAATACGCCCTTTTATAAAAACACTTCTTGATTTTTCCTAATATTTAAATAATATCTCATTTAAGTGTTATAGTTAATATTATTAATAGCTTAAATATAAAAAAAACGTATTTTTTATATTTTACTCTACAAAAAATAAAAGGTAATGTATAGTCGTTTCCGTGGGCACCGGGCGTAAAAATATAATTAAGTACAAATAGCTTAATAACACATTAATACATAGTACATCATTTAAATTCATATAATATAGCCCTATTTTACACAAGGGAGTTGAAATAGAAAAAAATAAATTATATAAGAAAACACAAATAAATCCCTTTAGCCTGTTCCAACATTTAACCTTAGTTTAGATCTTAGATATATGTATACCTGCGTAGTTTTATTTGTTTTGATTATAGGTTTAACTTGTAAAATATATTTGTGTATTTGTTTCCCTCACTTTTGCATACAATTTTTTGTCACTTATTTGATCATGTAGTCTCACCTTAAGATCTATTTTCGTGTGCCCAGTATGAGCAATAAACTGCTTTACCGAGACGAGAAAATATGACACTGACAGACATATTTTGACAAGTCTAATTTTAATTTGTAATGACTAATTACGCCATTAAAAAGGTTCCATGATGATTAAAACTAAACGTAGTCCAAAGATGTTACACTAGTCTGAACCAAGTTATCATACTATTTAAGTTTAATTTTATATGCAGTTGTCAGTTTTTTATTTTTATTTTAATAGGTTTTCGGAAGGGTGTATGAGCCACCGGATGGTAAGTGTTCACCGTGACCCGTAGACAATGACGCTATAAGAAATATTAACTATTCCTTACATCGTCAATGCGCCACCAACCTTGGGAATCAAGATACTATGTCCCTTGTGCCTGTAGATACACTGGCATACTCACCCTTCAAACCGGAACACAACAATACTGCGTACTGTTGTTTCACGGTAGAATATTTGATGAGTGGGTGGTACCTACCCAGGCGGGTTTGCACAAAGCCTTGCCACGAAGTTTGATGCTTTAGTTTCAAAAGGTACTAAAAGTAAGACATGATAAAGGAATGAATTTGAAAACCGGCGAAGGTTTTCTTACTCTGACTGTACCTAATACTACTGCACAACACCTGATTTAACTAGCCAAGTAAAATTCAATTACCCATGAGTTAAATTGGTGCCTGTACTTGTTAAAACATCGGGCACCTTGCATCCATTCTAAAATAGAAACAGCTTAATAGAATATGCTCGAAATTCATATTATCAATGGAAGAGTAGCTTTCATAGTTATTTCCATGCTCGTAATCAGATTCTGTTTGAAGAAATACGAAACTTACCGCATAACACATTTTAACACACAAAATTGCAACATTGACTAAAATTTACAGGATACACATCTTAAAATAGCGTATCACAGTAAATTAGTTTTTAACTGTCTACATGAAGAGGTTGCAACAACAACAACAACAGCCTGTTAACTCCCACTGCTGGGCTAAAGGCCTCCTCTCCCTTTGAGGAGAAGGTTTGGAACATATTCCACCACGCTGTTCCAATGCGGGTTGGTGGAATACACATGTGGCAGAATTTCTATGAAATTTGTCACATGCAGGTTTCCTCACGATGTTTTCCTTCACCGCTGAGCACGAGATGAATTATAAAGACAAATTAAGCACATGAGTCAGCGGTGCTTGCCTGGGTTTGAACCCGCAATCATCGGTTAAGATGCGCGCGTTCTTACCACTGGGCCATCTCGACTGTCATGAGTTCAATGAAGAGGTTGGTAAGAAGTAAATTCTTACGGAGTTGCATTGCTGAAACTAAAATCTGACAGACATCAAATTTATTCTTTTAATTAGTAGCTACATATACACCGCTAGTAGTTAGGTAAGACTAAGTTCTTTAAACTTTTGATGAACACATATTAGCACAAAAACTAATTAATAAAAAATCGAGTTATAAAACGTATACTGCACAATATCATCTTATCAAAAATTAAAATAATATAATTGATTGCGTTGATAAAAGCTAACATTCCAAACTAAATTATAATAAACTTAGGTATAATTTAAAATATGTATGGGTTAGAACTCATGTATCAGTAAAATCAGCACTAATTTAAGTTACACGATAGAAATACCTTCTTGTGATAAATGGGCTATAGCCCATTGGTTAATATTTAAAGTATTGCTATTAATATAAAACTGAGCCCCGGCAAAGTGGTGATGGTGGAGTAGATAAAGTACAAAGAAGTAAATCTGAAGGGAAGATTGTGTATTCAAATTCGGACAATCATTACTGATTTTTTACGTGTGAATTATTTTTATAATTAATCTCGTACTCGGTAGTGTTAAAAAATATAGTGAAAAAAGTGTAAAATAATCTCTTGACCATCTCCTCAAAACGCCAACCCTAACTTTACTTTAGATTAATATACAAATATATCTGACTAACCGTCTCGGCCGTAAGGTACTCCGTATACGTTTATATTATACATCTTTTAGTCTAAAAAACATTTTAGGTCCAAACTAAACATGCAGGATTCAACCCAGAACACACACAAAAAACCTCGATATAGGTCCATATTCAAAGATCGTACTTAAAAAACAAAAAAAGACACTTTATAATTGAATAAAGCATTATAGTGATCTTTTGGCTTTAATTTTATATACAAATTCAATATTTTTTGCTCCGACTCATTACAAAAGCCAAAGAGTTATATATTTATAACAATTATTATACTGACGTGTCATATACTAACGCATATAAATATCCTCAATCTTCATTTCAATTCACAGTTGAGATCCTTACCTCGGACTTTAACTATATTTCAAGTATATAATAATATCTACAATGTTAGGCATCGTCTGTTTGTTATTTGCTTTAAACGCTTACACGATCTCGGGTAAGAATTTAATATTTACTTTAAATATTTCAGAAATTTATTTACAATAACACTGATTGTATTTATTTGTTTTTTTATTTTATATATTAGTTTATTATCAAATTATTTTGTATCTTTCGAATATATACATATGTGTATTTTTTGTATCGATATTTAAGAAGATACAATACAAATATAATATGGGTGTCTAAAAGGAAGTTTTTAAAAACTAAACGATTCATCAAAATCATTAACTCTACAGAGTCGGATTATCTATTGGCAATGTAATGCTACTAGACCTGTAGCCAATACGAGGTTAGGCAGGTTGAAAAGTATTAAAATTAATCAATGAAATTGAATAATTTCAAATGGCACAAATTCATAATATACCGTTCAGAAACGGAGAGACCAAATTAAAAAAATAATAATAATGATTCAGATTAAAACACTCGAGGAAATTTTTAAGTTAAACTATAGTTATCGAGATGTTAATAAACTTATATCGTAATATTTCTATTAGAAATATATATAATAGATAGATATAGAATCGATTAAGAAAATGAGATTAAATTTTTCGAGGAGGAAAAGCGTTCTCAATATTCGCAAGAACGGTGTGAATTTCCCTAAAACCCTATTAAAAGTAGAATGTACCTTTACTTTATATAAAAAACAAAATGCCAAAGTGCAACTGAAATTCTTTCTAACAGATAGATTAAGATTAAGTTAGCTAATTGTCAATTTTTTTTTCTTATAAGACCATTTGAACCTTGAACTGTTTTGTTTTCATCAAAATCCATTTTGATTTTTATTAATATACAGTTAGTCAGAGTTATTTTCGCATTAAAATAAATCAACGTACAAGGGAAGATTAACGTAAATAAGACAAAGATTAATACACCAATTTTTAACAATATATTAATGGATTATAATTTATATGTAGAACGTAGGGTATCTAACATCTGAAGGCCCCGAAACTGCTAGAATTATAAAATTACTTATCAGTGTATATAAACTACTCAGCATAAAATATCATGAAATTAATATTCATCAAAAAACATTTATCATTCTTTAAACGAGATGTAACATTTGGTTTAGACTTGTGTACAAAGTTATTTACATTTTTCAAAGCTTCCTTCATCAAGCCATGCAAGCCCGAAGATTCTGCCTGTATCATATCTTCAGCAACCCAAGCTATTCCCTTCTTTGCTAAGGGTCAGCCAGAGATGGGTATAGAGCCCATGGATCCTCTGAAGCTAGAACTCATTAAGAGCGACCAGGGAGGTCTTAAGATTATATTCAAGGACTCCACCCTAACTGGCCTTAAGGACTGCAGTGTCGAAAACATCAAGTAAGTTTTATTTTAATGTTTTTGTATAAACCACATTTTTCAAAATCAACAATATATTGGTGTGAAGTGAGTTAATGGTAGCCAAGAACCTGTACTAAGGCCTTACATCGGTTATGGTTGTTTTTCAGCCGTATTATTATACGGCTGAAAAACTACGATATTACGTATGAACGAAGTAGAAATTTTTACCATTTTACATTACTAATAATTTATTGATTATAATATTTAATTTTTTATTTAATATTATTATTTATATATATAATAATGTCGCATAAGGTAAAATAAAAAAAATAAGAAAAACACATAATCTCCTCGAATTACCTTCTTTTTTTTAAATTGGCTTTTATTTGTCACATCTTGGCACAGATTATTTCGTCAAAAATTACCTTCTTACCTGTTACTCTCTCATACAGATTAATAAAGTTAAATTTTCAGTATTAAGCACATATTAAATGATTCCTGACATTTCATATGTAATAATAAAATATTCAGACATAATCCATTTGTATATGTTATATTGCAGTAATGAAAGTTGATTTAAACGATAAATGCTAACCATATTTTCCTTATAACTTGTCATTACCGTATTTAACAACCCATTGTCTGTATTGATTATTATGTATACATATAATTATGTACTGAGTACTAAATTAAGTGTGTTGAAAACATATACATATTAACACAGCAATTAAATCCAGGTTAAGTTCTAATAGACAATTGTAATATCAAAATAGACTGTGGTAGACATTTATTTCAAACATGTCGTCGTTTTTCTCTTTCGATCATATTTAACATGTACCTAATATTATTAAATGAGTATACGTACCTATATACCTTGACGACCTCCGTGGCCGAGTGGTATCTACACTGGTTTTCATGGGTACGCCACGCCGAGGTCCCAGGTTCGATTCCCGGACCAGTAGAGATTATAATTAGTTTTCTATGTTGTCTCGGGTCTGGGTGTCTGTGGTACCTTCGTTACTTCTAATTTTCCATAACACGAGTGCTTTAGCTACTTACATAGGGATTAGAGTAATGTATGTGATGTTGTCTATAAAACTTACAATTATTTTGTTAATATGAAAACTATATATTATCTGTTTGACTTAGAAAAATACATTCAAAGTAATTTTCCTCCCAACATGCAATAATCGCATTACGAGACGGCACTTTATAAAAAAAAAAAAAAACAATTTAATCACAACCTTTAAAAACATTTATAATTTGCGAGATCTTCTCAGACGTAACCTGTTTCAAAAGATACGAGATTACAATAATTAATTGCATTATTTATTAACCTTCATAGTCTGCATTGAAAAATATTGAGCTTTTTTTTCAAACAGTCCCAAAATCGAATCTCAAAAACACTGTCAAATCATTGTTTCTTGGATTAATCTATATCACATGGCATCCCATCGTGGTGTAAGTTTACACTAAGATCTTCTAGGATCCTCCTTTCGAGATTGACTGGAACCGTTTTAGTCTTTACTCGATTGAAGGACGAGATAATTATTAAACATATAGGAATATAACATCACAGTTCCCAAGTTCGATTGTTCGGTTCGATGGCATTGGTCATTTATGTAATGATTAACATGTTGGCAACAATGATGACAAGTCATCATCAGCTTTGCTGGCCTATTAACCTTATATATGCCATAAAAAACGGACGATGATTAATCTGCATAACACGTTTCCTCGACTATAAAAATCACTTTCCCTAAAGCTATTGTATGAATACTATTTCTTTAAACCTTTGCCTTTCAAAGTTGAACATTTCCGTAATTATTCAAAAATTCGCATTAAAATACATTCCCAATTTCATCAAGTTATTAAGTTTAAGTTGGCAATTTTTATATTTTATTAGAAGTATATTTTCAAGGTAACAATAGAATACTAGCACACCTGTTATCCCTTTTTAAATGAATTAAAAAAATTAGCATACATCGTACAAAATTTTAGTAAAAATAGATTCTGTTATTTTACAAATACACATTTATAGGTCATTGCAATTTGTATCCATAACATGTATATTTACAACAAAAGCTCTTAAAATAATCTCTAGAACATTTTATTTAGGGTATTTAAAATAATAAACAGTAGCTACCCGCTTATTAAATGCTTAACGTGATTGCCTGCAAAGACAAGATTTTCTAAGCGAGGCCAATTATATTTTCAACTACATAATAACGATATTATTTTCTTGACATGCGTTAATTATAATAAATGTAATAAAATTACCGTTATTAATATTAGTTTTTCCTTTTGCTATATCTACCTGTATACAGCATACACGAACAATATCTTATTTATTAAATACGAATTATTATTATTGATCTGCGACAGTACGGACAAGTAACCATCGGATTTATTTTACCCGGAGTTTCCGTAATCACTTTAGGCATTAAAGCTATTAATTTCGAGATATTTACCATGTTTTTTATTTTTTTTCGATGGACCTCGATATTTCGACATTATCTACGAATGTCTTGTTCACGAGACTGAACTGTGAAATCAATAACTTTAATAATAAAAATAACCATGTTAATTTAAAAATCTTTAAAAAATGTTAGTCTTTTGAAATGTATATGATATCTATTACTATTCAGAACTGTGATGTACGAAAGTAACACGATGTATTCAGACATACGAGGTGTATGGCTATACGACTTTTCACTAAATAAATAAAATATTATATGTATTACTCTTTTAAACTTACGTATTAAAACAAGCCCATGTATATTAAAAATTACTTTCCATACTAAACAAAATTATAGTGAAAACAAAAAGATCATAGAAAATCAATTTTCTTAAATTCCCGCGAACTTCTTATCGCTTATAACACGCAATAATGCTATGCAAATAATATACTTCAATTCGCTAATATTATGATTTGAATCATAATAATGGATAATTATTTATGTATACTGTCCAGTCGGTTTTAGGGTTCAAACCTGAAGCATAATAGAGATAGCTTGAACTAGATCATATTTTATTAGAGCAAAAACGCTTATATTAAAATAACTTAGCAAATATTTGGTAAGTACTCATTAAATTACGTAAAAATTATCACGTATAATATTTTTATAGTAAATAAAAACAGAAGAATTAAATATAAGTATGTTTAATAAGGAATATAATATACTACCAAGGCACAAACTTTAATAGATATATTTTATGTAGCAACACTAGGAAGTACAGTTTTGTAAAGAATAATTTAAAACAAAAATAACCTTAATGATATTTCTCCGTGATTGTCGTAACAGACTGAAATTAAATAATTCACGTGATTATAGAGTCGGTAGGAACAAAATTATATGCATTTGTTTACTTCGTTATAATAAATGATACAATAGAAATTATATTATGACAATAGGCTATTACAGATAATTAATGTGTAATAGTAGCTTAGACAGCTACCACTTATAATTATACGATACCACAGCGACGCAGTCTGTATTCGAAGCATTCTCTACATACTACAATTAGCAAAAATCTAATGTTACAGTAAATACATAATATGTGACTAACACTATAATATATTTTAGAGTGATTTATCTTTAGGTTGAAAGAGAGAGGTCACGCTTTGCAAATGCTGGAGGCTCAGGATAATACGTTTTTTAAAAAGATCAAAAACCAGTTTTGTAATTTTCATGAAGTGTAATGTTAATTTTGTACTTTATAAAAGTAAAGTAAAGTAACAGCCTGTAAATTTCCCACTGCTGGGCTAAGGCCTCCTCTCCCACTAAGGAGAGGGTTTGAAACATATTCCACCACGCTGTTCCAATGCGGGTTGATGGAATTCACATGTGGCAGAATTTCGATGAAATTAGACACATGCAGATTTCCTCACGATGTTTTCCTTCACCGCCGAGTATGAGATGAATTATAAACACAAATTAAGCACATATATATAGTGGTGCTTGCCTGGGTTTGAACCCGCAATCATCGGTTAAGATGCACGAGTTCTTACCACTGGGCCATCTGAGCTCGTATATAATATACACATATTTATACTGTCAAACAATAACAATAAAGACATAAAATTTTAGTTCCTCAAGGTTGATAGCGCATTGGAAATGTACTTCTTATAGAGTTAATATATCTATGAGTGATGGTTAGTACTTACCATTAGCTGGCATTTTTCATTGTCCGCCTACCTTTTATATCTATACTAATATTATAAATGTAAAAGTAACTCTGTTTGTCTGTCGCTCTTTTAACCAAACCACTGAATCGAATATGATGAAATTTGGAATTAAACAAACTTGAACTCAAAGGACATAGGCTACTTTTTTCAGACAACCAATCCCCTTAAATGTAGGCAAAGCTGCAGGCTACAACTAGTATAATATAATATATGTTAGATCCTCAAGCACAACACTTTATATTTTAAAAAAAAATTATCTCGAACTTGCGATTCGCAAATTGTATTTTGTTATGTATTCGACTATATTTTTGTGCATATCATTGGCATATAGATGATGAATGGATAATTTATTTTCTTTAAATAAAATACCGCGCAAATGGTTGAGTATTATAGCATTATGATCGTGACATATAAGAAAGCCAATAAGTCATTAAAAGCATTTAGAGTACCATCATAGCAAAAGTATATGAAATAAAGATCATTTAAATCATCATCAAATCATTGAAACTTCACGCAACTTTAAGTTACAACTACCGGAAATGTTGTTATTTGAGAGAGCACATAATGCCTTAAAATTTTAATAATTTGAAAATTATTGTAATCAACATGTTTCCGATCAAAGGAGTGTTTTTTTTTAATATATACTTATATATTTTGTTAATACAGGTACGACACATCTAAAATGAAACAACATGTTGCCTTAAAATGTAACCTGGTACTCACGGGAGATTACAACATTGATGGACAATTATTAATTTTGACAGCCCAGGGTGAAGGCAAATATAAGATTGATATACGTAAGTATATGCCCAAAATATTATAACAACAATACTATACTACTAGGAGACAATTTTTGTGAGGGATTTTTGTATTTTGACTTTTTGTGATGCCAATGTAGATATCCAAGATATTTATCCCAGAGTACGCAGTGCGTTTCGAAGAAGACTTTAGTGTAATATAAACATTATTAAAGACACCTGCAGACAGGTTGACTGTTGTTATCATTACATAGTACATATAAAACTAAGTCTATCCTTATGTATGCTTATTTTTCAAGCCCGTCTGGGTAGGTACCACCCACTCATCAGTTATTCTACCGCCAAATATCAGTACTCAGCATTGTTGTTCCGGTAGGCACAAGGGACATAACATCTTAGTTCCCAAAGTTGGTGGCACATTGACGATGTAAGGAATAGTTAATATTTCTTAAAGCGTCATTGTCTATGGGTGATGGTGACCACTTACCATCAGGTGGCCCATATGCTCGTCCGCCACCTATAACATAAAAAAATGCATACTTAGTATCAGCATTACAGCCGTGCGAAGCCCAGGGCGGTTCGCTAGTATTTGCCTAAAATAAACGTATATTTTAGGGGACATGCTGATTAAAGCTGTCATCGACATCTCTACGGTTAACGGTAAAGATGGAAAACCTCACTGGCATATTTCCAAGTGGACCTATACTTTTGACGTTTTAACTGGCACCACATTCGACTTCGAGAATCTTTTTAACGGAAACAAGGCCCTTGGTAAAGTATTAAATATAGTTCTGTATATATAAGTAATGATTTTGATTTGTGCCGAGATTTGAAAGTAGGTAGTTGATTAGTTTTTATAACAATCACGATACACATTAAATAAGTTAATTGAATATAATTTAATATCTTGTTATTATATCAATCTAAGTAATGCTAAATAGAATTTAATTATTCAATTGATTGAATTGTTTATAATTGCTTGGACAAAGCATTTAAAACTTCGATTGAAACAAGATAGTAGGAAAATAATATTTTGTTAAAATTTCAGCTCAGCCAGTATTAGATTTCGTTAACACCAGTTGGAAGGATGTTATGCTAGAAATAGCACCACCAATCGTCGATGCCATCGTTGCTAAAGTTGTCCATAGTGTGGAATCCTTGTATAAATTTTTCCCCATTGACCAACTGCAAGAATAAAAAAATCTTTATCAAAATTAATTATGTACTTAAAATTCAAGATTTGTGTTTATCTATATAATTAAATAAATGGTTTCAAAGATAATGATAGTTATTATTGAATATGTCTTTGCTCTATGTAGCATTATGAGATACCTAATAGACCGGGAAATTATGACACAAAATATTTGGTCATTTGTACCAGTAAGGCGGTTCTTCAGGGGTCTAAATTTTGCATAGCTAATCATCGTCGAGTAGCCATTCGCGAAAATCGCCTTGCCATACTTTTCCGACAGTTCCTAATGGCCGCCATACCAGTATAAAGGAGTAATTTTTTTTTCGCCTAACGATTTGTACCAGTTTTGCATTTGAAATTTTAAAAGTATTTGGAAAAATGTGACCGTTATTATTCAAAATCAAAATCAAAATAAACTTTATTCGAGTGGGCTTTTACAAGCACTTTTGAATCGTCAATTAACAATTAAGTGAAGCTACCACGGGTTCGGAAAGTAGATTCTGCCGAGAAGAACCGGCAAGAAACTCAGTGGTTCTCTTTTTCAACATTTAAAAAATACAAAGTCATGTTAGTTAATACAATTATTTAAGTTAATATATCCTACGTGGAAGTCAATCGGTATTAATTCCACGCTTTTTTATCATCTACCAAATCTTGTATCGAGTAATACGCCTTTTTTACCAATGTATTTTTTATAAATGATTTTAATTTACGAAACGGCAAAGTTAAAAATGTCTGCGGAATTTTATTATAGAAACGGATACCTTGTCCCAAGAAAGATTTGTTGACTTTGTGGAGTCGGAAACTTGGCGTTATAAGCTTATCTTTACTCCTAGTGCATATACAATGATTATCACTGATTTTATCAAAGTGATCAATGTTACTGTGAATATACATAATATTTTTGTAAATATATTGCGACGCAACAGTGAGTATTCCTACTTTGTTAAAAACATCCCCAAGAGAGTCTCCAGCTCCAAGACTATAAATAGACCGGATTGCTCTCTTTTGTAAAATAAAGACAGATTCAATATGTGCAGCGTTAACGCAAAGCATTATGCCATATGACATAATACTGTGAAAATAACCAAAATAAACTAAACGAGTGGTATCAATATCAGTTAGTTGTCTAACTTTTCTAACCGCGTATGCTGCGGAGCTCAGTCTTCCTGCCAGGGATGATAAATGGGGACTCCACTGAAGTCTGGAATGCAATTCTATTTCCACCGAACACCGTCGTATCGGCTACATCCAGCCGGCAACCACTTAAAGATATACTATAATCTTGCCTTCTAAAATTGGGTAGGGTAAAAACTACACTTTAAACCAATCGTGTATCTGTGATAATGCACCGTTCACATTGTCATATTCAGTTTTTTTCCTGTCGACCTTAAAAATTAGTGAAGTATCGTCAGCAAACAATACTATATCACAAATACCTTTAACATAGAAATAGAAACAGAAAGGGACCCAAAATTGAACCTTGTGGAACACCCATTTTCAACGTAGATCCAGAAGACTTTATTCCGTTAATGAAAACTTGCTGGATTTTTTGACTTAAGTATAAAGCAATGATATCAAGGGCTTTACTTTTAATACCGTAATATTTGAGCTTATAAAGACGAAGAAGAAGCGTCTCGTGTTCTACACAACCAAATGCTTTAGATAAATCACAGAACACTCCAATAGTATTCTGTGATTTTTCCGAAACATCGTAAATATGTTTAAGAAGCGCAATTCCCGCATCAGTTGTTTATCATAAATATTATATTTTTTTCATAAATATTATACTTGCATGTCCCTATTTGTGTTTGTCCCTCGCAACATCATTTTTATTTTTCCGTAATATTTCAGAATATTTATTCAGGGGCAACAGTTAATATCTTGTTTTACTTAAATGTATTCCAACGTTTCTTGAGCCGAGATGGCCCAGTGGTTAAAACGCGTGCATCTTAGCCGATGATTTCGGGTTCAAACCCAGGCAAGCACCACTATACGTATGTGCTTAATTTGTGTTTTTAATTCATGCTCGGCGGTGAAGGAAAACATCGTGAGAAAACCTGAATATGACTAATTTCAATTTCCTTTAGCCTAGCAGTGGGAAATTTACAGGCTGTTACTTTTTTTAGGTTTCGCGAATAGCACATTTATCCAGCACCAATTTCAAAAATATATAAGAAATTCAGCTGACTCCAGTGCATCCATTAATTTCCCATTGATTCATCAGCTTTCAGATTTTATGTACTAAATTTAATGATTTTGGTTTTTTTTATTATTTAACCTATTGCTGGGCTGATGTTGAAGATAATGAAAGTCACTAACTGGTTCACGATTTATTAACGAGACGCTACAATTATACGGACTGTAACGCACTTGATAGACTTTTTATACATGATATATGCCAAAGAATATGAGATACACAGATGTAAAATATTTTAGTCATAGAATATGTAACTTTACGAACTGTTTACTTTAATACCTATGTGCATATACGGCAGAAACCTAAGATTTATTACGCTAAGCGAATGCACTATATTAGATATAATAATGCACCTGATATCTATTATTTTGCAACATCATGATTGCGCCCAACTGTTCATTTATGTATATAAGAAATTGAAAAGGTTTAATTCAATTCAATTATTGGTTTAATGAAAAAGATTTAAGAATTCTTACATGAATCTTCCCAGGTCCCACACCCCCTCAACTTCCGGCGATGCTGATAGCGGTCAGAGAATGTAGGCACCGCGTAGTACTTCTCCAATCACCTATAACTTATCTGATCAGATCTTTTTCCTTTAACATAAAGCCCCTTAATTTTATAAAATTTTAAAATATAAATAAAATTACTGTAAAAGGTACTCATAAATTTATTAAACTATGAAATTATTTTAACTAACAGATTCCTCGTCATCATCAATAGTGTACTTAACTTTTCCTAATATATTCGCAATTTGTCTAAATTTAGGTTTTAAAACTACATTTTGATACTTTTATATTTATTATATTACAGATGCAAAATAAAATAACACAAAATCCACAAAATTGGTAATGACAGGTGTCAGATATCAATGTCAAAATATGCCCAATTCCCATACTTTCAATTTGCATGCACTTCATTTGATTCCTGAGTTAATATTTTAAAACCATTTTATTTATATATTATTTCATTTTGTATCAACTAATGAGCAAACAGTAAAATGCTTTGCCCTGAAGTTTGGAGTTTTCCTCCACCCAAAGTAATAACTTCATATAAGAAATGTGCAAACTTGGAAACAGTGATAAATACAGTTGAACGAAACTGTTTTTATAAAAGTGCGATTGTAACATGTCCGGATGAACTACATACGCCGCAACAAATTGCTGAAAATTTTCTAGAAGATACCGATTATTACAAGGTGTTCGATTGTCCTTTAACTGAATTTGTAGAGCCATCATTTATACAAAATTTTGTAAAAGCGGGAAAACTATATTGTCTTACAACAGATGTTAACTGCATTGTACAAAATTGTGCAGCTATAACTCCTGATGGAGTGTTAACATTGAATATTCTCGAATCCACGTATCAAACATTAGGTCTGGAAGGAAGTAAACGCCCTCATAATTATTATCAAGTACAGATTAACCTAATAGACTTGAAAAATTTAGAAAGAACCCGACAAGCGCTATCTAAAATTAAGCCATTTAATTTTAATGTGTCTTGGGAACCAGCTAAGAATAACATTTGTCCTTCATCAATTGCAAAGTATTTCTGTGACAGAAATTTTGAAGTGTCATGCCACAGTTTAGAAGTGCAAAAAATAACTCCAGATGTCCGAGAAATACCAACATTAGTAGATTGTGAGATAGAAGAAATTGTAGAATGGATTGGCATGCTGGCACATGGAGCAGAATTATGTCCGACAGAGGATTATGTTAGCTCATATAGTGAGCCTGAATGTGTTTCACCATTACAATCATCTAGGATATCACTGTTAATTCTTAAAGGATTTTTAAATCCAAATATAATTTCAAATGCATGTAAATCCTTGGCAGATTATGTTGAATCTCGAGAACTAAAAGATTATTGGTCTTCAATAAGCATACAAAGTGTAGAGGATAGTTTATGGCAGTGGAGTACTAGTAGCCCTAAAATGTTTCAGCCCCAGAACAGTTCATGTAATTTTTTCTTTTCCGAAGGTGGATGTGCAATTTATTCAATAGGACAATTAAAATATTCATAAATAATTAGTGTTTTTTGTTCATCTACATAGAACAACATGAATACCTAATTTTATATGGCCTGTTGCCATATGCATTGCTTTAATACACATATTTTAATATGTTAATTACTGTTACAACTTTTTTAAAATCTTATTACTATAGCTGAGAATAGCCACAGAATGGTGTGGAGGAAGCTAGTCCACACATCGGTAAAAGCATTTTAGGATAACCATGACCTTCAGTATAAACGCAAACTAAAAAGAGATAGAGATTAACAGAAATACAATTTATATAATTTAAACAATTAATTAAAAATGAATTACATTAGTCATACCTATAATATTATAACCAACTTTAAATAAATTTATAGCTGCTAATAAATACTTTAATAGTTGAAATATTGCACTTTTTTCTTCTGTATTATGAAGTTCCACTTGCGTGGAACCTGATCAATTAATAATCAAGAATTCTGGTTGCATGCTTCTGAATATTTTGAAACAAATATTTTTCAGTAGTGTTTATGCTCCAGAAAGGCATGATTGTCTGTTCTGATGTTTATGTAACTTTCTTTTATATAGAATTAAATTCCTAACAGTGCTATTAAAAAATCATTACACAAACACAAAATGAGGAGACTTATTAACAAACTGGTATAATAACACAGATTTTTTTGGAAGAAGTATAGGTTATTTGTTAATTTATTTTAATTTTAAAACCAAAGTATAAATTATGGTAATATTAATTAACATTGACGTAACCCTTCTGCTTAAATTACTACTAAAATCGGAAACATTTAAATAAAAATTCAAGTCAATATAAGTATTTATTTAATAAACAAAACAAGCTGCAGTTTGATATTTCATATATCAACATTCCCTGCACCAAATAAAAATTAAACCAATACAATCACATTTTTCACTGATTCTGAAATGCTACACAGGCTTTGAGAAGTAGTTTGGAATATAATGTTTTAACTTCATCTTATAAACTACATAATTCTATACCACTAAATATTAATAGGACAATAATATTGAGTGATAAGATAATAACAAGATATAGACATTGGTACTAATATTTCCCACTCAGCATTGATATTAAAAAGGACAGGTATTGATTAAATAATTGCAAACATCGGAAAACTACCAACTACTTAAGCAGATTTGGCTAATCCAATGACTCCACAAGCAATACGTGCCCCAGCATTTCCTGTGGTCTTGCTGAGTTCATGACCTCCGACACCAAGATCATCAGGATCTGCGTGCACTACCAAGGTGCGTCCAATGATACTGTTAGGTCCCGCAAGTGAGATTTGGGAATCTTGAATGTTCACCTAAAATGAATATAATTAGTTTCAATAGAATGTACCACATTAGACGGAACGAAAGTTTTACAAGCCAACTAGTTACCACTACCTCTATAAACTGATTTATCTTAACCATGTAACATTATTCTAGACAACACATGTTGAGACAAGCACCAATATCATAAAGAATAAAAATTTTAACAAAAAGAAAAACCGACTTCAAACAAAACACTATTTTAAAACAAATGAATATGCACGAAAAAGTAATAAAAATAATTGCGTATTCAACATATTTTTTAGAGTCTTCCTAAGTTAAATGAAATGAAAAATATTAGACTACTTAAAAGTCGATTAACGATTATATCATGTAGTTATAATTATTGGTATATTTGGAATCGGTGTCAGCCAATAAAACCCTACAGTATTCTTTTTTTATTATAAAATATATACTTCAAGGGTAATTTGGTGAATTATTATTATTAAATAAAATGGTTGGGAAGCACTACCTTTCAAACAAAAAAAAAATATCAAAATCGGTCCACCCAGTGAAAAGTTATGAGGTAACAAACTTAAAAAAAAAAAAAAAAAAAAAAAAAAAAAAAAAAAAAAAAATACAGACGAATTGATAACCTCCTTTTGGAAGTCGGTTGAAAAAGAATCTTAATCTTGGCGTTTATGTATATATTATACAATCCCCTAAATAAAACAATAAGTCAGTTGTTATTCAAGCAAAGTATTAATTATCATATTACCTTTGTGACACCACCATCAGTCGAAGCTTCAATGTTACCAAGATCTCCAACATGGCGGACTGAGGCATTGGGAGCTCCATGATCTTGTTTCAAAGGATTGAAGTGAGCTCCTGCAGACGTGCATCCATTTGTGTTGTCACCAAATTCATGGACATGGAATCCATGTTTGCCCTGGAATTCAGTTACATTATTATTAGTAGAATAAATATTCACATTTTGAAGTGATAAAATAAATAAAAACAATAAGTAAAAATAGATAAAAAAAATAGTGTAGGGAATAATTGTTAAGAAAATTAATGATTGATAACATTCTTTGACCCAATGTTATGAATATGCATCATAGTTTAGGTTTATATAGGAAAAATATTTTTAATAAAAACAACATATGACATCAAGTAAATGATGGTAAAAAATAATATACGACAACATAACAGACAGAGTGACAGAAATTAATTTAGTATTTCACAAGCATGTTCGTAAAATCTAATGAAAATAAAGAAATACAATATGAACACATAATATTCTGGTTTCAGGCAAAAACAATTTAATAGAAGTGGTGCATAACAAAATGGGAAAATTTATATCAATTCAATCAATAAGTAGCACCTATAATTATACAAAGCAATCTACAATTCTACAAGCATACTTATTATGAAATAACTCATTATCATGAAAGCAAGGTCAGATGACCCATGTATGCATATAAGATAGGCATAATAATAGAACAAAATGAAAATATTTTAATTAACAATAATGTTTTTAAAAGCTAGTCATAACTGTAAATAATGAAGAAACCTAGATAGAATTTTTTTAAATAAAATTATGTAATTAATTTGTATTCCATGTTGAACTTGCTTACTTGTTATAGATATATTTATTTTACATGTTTTAATACGAATAAATTGTACTGTTTATAACTTTAAAATTATAAATCTTCTGTTGTGTATTATACATTAGTCCTAAGCAGTTGTACCAATTTTAACAATTTTTTTATTGTATGTGTAGGTCTCTCCAGTTTAAATTGGCCCCCATAGGTGGCTATGCTGATGCATAGCCACCTCTATTTCCTGATGGAAATAAATAAAATTTTAATTTCATCCAAAGTTCTGATGGGTAGTTAGTTACTTTATATTTATAAATTGTCACCAAAGTATATACTATAATTATAATAAAAATTACATTTCATAGGACTTTGGTAGCCAAGACACACATTAAAGAAATATATATTTGAAGGATTTTAACATTCAGTTCAAAATAATAATAAGTTTTATTATTATACATTAAAGCCTATCTGCATAAACATGATCAATAATCTGCAAGTCATTGTTACATACAAATACTAAGCAGAACGTATAAGAGCTAAATCAATAACTGTGATTAATTGATTAGGGAATAAAATACCTTTGATAGTCCCTTTACTTCTCCGGAAACTACAACAGGGGAACTGTCATCCTGAAATGATAAAAAAAAACATAGTTAGTTGGAGATGTAGTTGGTCTGCAGTACCAATATCAAGTGTCAACCTGCTGTGGTAACCAATTATCATCACCATCGCTAATATAGCAATGTCATGACAAAAAATACTAATTTATTATTTTGTTCCCAAAAAAAGGAACAACATGTATAGTAATATACCTCGGATGGCTGTTGACTACTCGTAAAGACGTATATTTATAAGTAAATCGTACTAACTACATTATAGTTGAGTTTATGACCTACAGAAAAATATACTTTTAAAGGAACATATAGGAATGTACTTAATAGTATGAACAAAGTTCTGTAGTTATACACACACGTGCGGTAGCTTCTAGAAAATACCAACATACTTCAAAGTACATATAATAATAATCATACACATTCCTTTTTTTAACAAGTTTTAGTTTACCTTGTAATATATCTTACTATGAAATTACGTCAATCTCAAGGTTATCATGACGAGCAATTATAACATACCAAATATATTATATCAAAAATACCTTCTGATCGAAGAAGACTGTGCCACTTATATCACCATTTAAAACGCACACTGCTTTGGCCGGCATTATTATGCAATTGATTATTTAGAAAGAATAACTGCAGTAGATAATGTTTACAGTTAATCTAGACTCTTATGATATGTGAGGCAAAGTGACTTAAGCTTAATTAGGTATGTAGAGTTATAGAGATAAAAAGTACAGTCAAATACAGATGTTCACTACGCTGCAGTTCGCTAGGTAATAAAATAATTATTTGTATTTGTTAAAACTTCAAATGTATAGCCGGGTTCTTCAAATATTCTGACGTACCTATATGGGTAACTTTTCAAGCTATAACTTATCTGTGGTCATGTAGTGACTTTTTGTTGAAATGCTTATTTAAGACTTTAACGCCGATAATTGTTAAATACTAAGAAATTATACACCAAATACTTGGACGACAAGAAAGATAGAATTTATTAGTTGTTTAAATATACAATTAAGTTACAATTTTTTTCTTACTACTGAAAAGAAGCACATTACACAATATCATTACTCTTGGATCATACATTGTTAGACTAAGTATATCATACATAAACAACAAAACATAAGGAAACTTTTCTTTACTAATTGAATTATAGATCATCATTTGACAAGGTAAAGAAATAAATGTAACTTTAAAGACAGGTCTCACAATCTAACTTAAAGCGTGTTCCTAAGGTATTAAGCACGTTGCTAATCGGCTATCTGTTTATATGCAAATTATACATTTAAAAATACAACTGACGCTCTTGCAGCAAACTTTGCATTTATTTGGACAAAAAAGTCGAGCGAGTTATATTTATATTATTATAATATTGTACCATTTATATATATGAATCGTATTTTTAGTTATTATCATAAGAATTAATAACATTAAATGCTTAAATATATACAAATATGAACTAAAACTTGTTACTGTATAAATGTTGACCACGTGGAATGGGGGCAAGAATGCTAGCAGCATTGTCCCGTTGAATCGCAATTTCGATCTTCTGAGCAAAAAACGAACCAGCCATCGGGTAATTTAAGAATAGCAACACCGTAATTTTGACACATGAAGATTGATTGATTGTCATAATTGAAAATGGCTTATGACTTTTAGTTGTCAGTAATTCAAAACATAAACCTAACCTACCTACTTTGATTTATAGTTAGTAGTTACATACTCCTTGTTTCTTAAAGAAAAGGAAGATTGTTAGCGCCGGCGCAATAGCGATCTCCATGTGTCTACTGCCAACAAAATTTGGTGTCGACTAAAATGAATATTTTATTTTATTAGAATTACATTTTGTCTATACATAACAAATTTGCATTTATAAAAATTATGGAAGAAAATGTTACTATCGCAGCAATGCCTTCTCCGGTAAATATAACTTCCAAATAAATGAAGTTGCCCACATGGTAAATAATAAAAATAAAAAATGATCGTTTTTAATTTGCAGGCAATATCTGCTGAAGTAGAATCTACGCAAATTATAGAGGAAGGCCCTAGGGTAAGTTATAAAATGATGGAAATACTGCATTTTTTCCCTATTTTTTTTTGTATTTAATCTCAATATTTTTCATTTTAGGTATGCCCACTTTGTTCTTCTGAAATAAGATTTTTTTTCATAAACTTCAATGAAAAAATGTTGATGTGTGAGAATATTGAATGTGAATTTCCGTTTGGGTACGAAGACTTACAGTTTGTACGATTCGAAAATGAAGAAGACATGAGTGATGTTATATCAGTAAGAACCAAAAGAACCCACATCTCACCTGTAGCAACTGGTTCTGTAATATCTACAGCTAGCTGGTCTGAAATAGACAAAATCAATAGAGTTTACGATTCAGAGGATAGCCAGCTAGAACAACGATCATATGATATTCCATCTCAGACGGATAAGAGAAAAAATAAGAAAAAAACAAAAGAAAGTGAAATTTTAATTCAGAAACATGTCGAAGATATCAAAGGATTGAACATGGAACTAATGGAAATATCTGAGACCAACAAAATAATTAAGAATGAGAGGTGGATTAAAAACCTCATGACACTGCAAGGGAAGTCAGGTGTAAAGCTTTTAAAACCAGAGGAATTAAAACAAGTGAAGAAGGACAATAAGGATATCAAAATAAATATTGATACTGGTAACAGCTCTAATATATCGACAATTAAAATCCAAATTGCTGAGACTGATGTTTAGTTAACCGAAACTGATGTACCATCAGTATCTGTGTTCAATTTACATTAAAGAATGTAAATCTAAATTATACTGATAAATGTAATTTGAGAGGTGATTGTTATTAAGTTGCAGTTCAATAATGTGTAAATGAGATCTTACCTAAATTTTGATAAAAAAAATAGCAATTCTACCTTTTTCATTTGAATAAATTAAGAGGGTAGTCTTATTATTGTAATTCAATTAAAAAAATGTGTAAAAATCTTCAAAGTACAATTGATACAATCAGTTTAGTGTTTTTTATATCTATTTAAAACTGTGTTTATTTATGTAAACAAAGTGTTATAGATAGCTTTATTCTATACTACTTAACTATGCTATGGATACTGGTAAAAGTACCTTAGAAATGTGGATTACATTTGGGGTAATCTTTTACTTTACTGGTGTTTATTTAACTAATATAAAATTAAAATGTTATTGTATTTCAAATTTGGAATAAAATATTACATGTAGGTCTACTATCTAGCAAAGGCTTCCTGTCCAATTTTGTGTTTAATCTGATATATTTCTACTACAGGAGAAATGGTCAGCACACAAAATTATTATATAACTTCATGCCAGGCCTAAGTTCTCTATATTTAACACAAAAGGAAGTTCTTGCCTAGTAGTGGGACATTTTTGTTTATTTTGACAAAAATGAATTTATAAATTAATTTTAATAACAGTCAATTGTGCTTTCTGTTAAAGTATAAATTACTAACTTTTTTTGTAAAGAAAATCAGACTGAAAATATGATTTACATAATTATTTTGGTTTTACTTTTTGTATAAGAAGGAAGATGGGCTAATGCACTTTCACATAATAGAAGCATTTCCCGTATTAGTAATTAAAATAAATATCTGTATTTCGAGTTACAAGCAATTGTTATTAACAAAATTACCAAAGATATGGCTGAAAACACATATTTTTTCCATTTTCATGACGTTACGAGAGAGAGTAGGATGTAACTAATAGATCAGACATAATATTAGTTCACATTGTGCATTGTGGTACATTGTGGTACATTTGCAGGATATAAAATGTTTATCGCCTATTTTACATCTTCCTTCCAATTTTGAATATTCTAATTTTATTTTATTTTTCTTGCACATAGAAGACCACCGTTTTTGTTTTTTTTTATTTTGTTATTTATTTTTTAAGTTATGCCTCGCATGTCAGGCCTTTAGTATTCTTGTTAATTGTGATTAATAAATTATTAATAATGAATGTTATGTGATATTAGAGTACTAAAGTACAAACTCATAAACTACTTTTTGTATTGTAATATTTGTTTTATTTTTATACATTTTCTACAAACTCAAACTCAAACTCAAATAACTTTATTCAATATAGAAGCATTACACTTTCTTATTGATGGTCAATTGAAATACTACCACCGGTTCGGAAAAGAAAGTACCCTGACCTGAGAAGAACCGGCGAAAGAAACTCAGCGGGTTTTTTTTTGTTTATCTCATATATTATATAAATAAATAATTTAATATAAGATGAAATAGCCAGGAGGCGATCGTTTCATTCCCAAGGTGTGCTATCGATCATAAACTCATTAATTGTATAATAACCTTTTGCACACAAGCGTTCCTTAATAATTTTTTTTGAATTTGGCAACAGAGGCATTTGAACGCTTTCTGGGATCCTGTTGTAAAACCGTATACATTACCCCACAAAGGAGTTACTGACTCTATGCAGTCGAGTAACAGGAGTAACAAGTTTGTGTTTGTTCCTTATACCAATGTTATGAATATCACATTTCCCATGAAATCATGAATATTTTTTCGTACATACATAACATTACAGAATATATATTGAGAAGCAGCAGTCAATATCTTGATTTCTTTAAATTTATTCCTTAACGATTCTTTAGCTCCTAGGTTATAGATTGCGCGAATAGCCCTCTTCTGTAGCACAAATATGGTATGGATAGCGGCTGCATTGCCCTACAGCACAATACCGTATTACATTATACTATGAAAGTAACTGAAATATACTAAGCGAGCCGTATCAACATCGGTACATGATCTAATTATTTTGACCGCGAATGCCGCAGAACTCAGTCTACTCGCCAATCCGTTAATATGGGGGCCCCATTGCAACTTGGCATCAACAGTGAGGCCAAGAAACTCAGCAAAATCAATTGGGTCCATCGATTCCCCGTTGATGAGTACATCGGCTTTTACATTTTGTACATTTGGTGTACGAAATTTCACAATTTTAGTTTTATTATTATTTAGTCTAAGATTATTTACGCTAAACCAATGTACTATATCAGCTATAGCATTGTTTACGTCGTCGTACTGTACCTGTTTTCTATTAAAAAACTAAGGAGATGTCATCAGCAAACAATACTATATCATGTTTGTTCCCAACAAGAAAGGGCAAGCCATTTATATATGTGAGAAACATAAAAGGTCCAAGAATTGATTCCTCAGGGGGAGGTTGTTATGGGGATATCAACTGAGACCCCAGGAGACCTTGAGAAGGTCGAGCGCACATTCTCTAATTCCATAGTGATAAAGTTTCCTGACCAGAGTCTCATGTTGAACACAATCAAAGGCTTTGGATAAGTCACAGAAAATCCCTAAGGCATCCCGTGACGAAGAGTCTTCATACTGATATTCTTAATAAGCTCGATACCAGCGTCTGTAGTCAAGCGACCCCTCGTGAAGCCAAATTGTTTACTATGAAGCAGATTATGTTTGTTAAAGTGTTCTAATAATTGATTTAGAATTATTTTCTCAAATATTTTGCTCAGGGTAGGTAGAATTTAAATTGGCCTATAGTTGTTGGGGTCTGAAGAACTACCAGATTTAAATATTGGAATAGCTTTACTATGTTTCATAAGGTCAGGAAATATACCACGTTGGACACAACTATTAAATATTAAAGCAAGATAAGGTGCAATCACATCAATAATCGGATTTATCACCTTTAGAGAAATACCCTATAAATCAGCCGTTTTCTTGATGTCTAGTGACTTAAAGGCGCGTATTATGTCGTTGGGGTTTACAAGGGTAAAATTAAAGTTAGATTTGCAAGCTCTTACATTTTCTTTCATCAATGACTCGGCAACATCAGGAGAAGAAATAAGTAACTTAGTCGTCAAAACTGGTATGTCAGGAAAAATTTTTCAAAAACTGTAGCAACTTCGTTTTGGCTATTTACTACTTTACTTTATTTACTATTTTTTCTGCATTATAATTCAGGCTCAATTCGGAGTTGCAACTGCCAACTCTACCAGTTTCACAATTAATAATATTCCAGGTCATTTTTATCTTGTCATGTGCATTCTTAATTTAATTTTTATAGTTAAAGATTTTGCCGAAAAGCACACTTTTTTAAATAATCTTGAATAGTTACTTACATAATTGGCAAAAGTGGCACTATGATTGTACGTCCTTTCATTGTAAAGCTCATACATTCGTTGCCTACTTTTATGAATTCCAATAGTCGCCCTATCATTAAATTTTAAAAAGTTTTTTGTATTGACTGTTTTAGAAGTGAATATGGATTTAAAATTGTTTCTAATTAATTTGAATAAATTGTTATACAAGACATTGGGATTGTCACTAAAAGATAGGTGAGGGAGATATTACTTCTAAACTTCTCAATACGACTTGTGGTCAAAGGAACAAACATTATCTTTTCAGAAGTATTTACTTTTTTAACATGAAAATTAAATATAGTTAATAATATTGTTTTCGACAATGATCTGAACTTAAGTTATTAATAATAATTTTGTGTTGTGGAAATATATTATATAGGTAGCAAATATATTATCTATGCAAGTTGCTGTGGAATCTGTTATTCTAGTTGGTTCTAAGAACAGATTTACCAGATTATATGAACTTAACAAAGTTCTGAATCTAATACTTGTGGTTGAATTATGCAATAAATTTGCATTAAAATCTCCACAAACTATAATTTCTTTATTAGATCCAGATAATTTCGACAAAACATTGTCTAACATGTTTTCAAACAATTCATATAATCCACTAGGGGGCCTGTATACGCATACAACAATGACACGCTTAAGCTCTGCACAGGCTATTTCAATAGAAAGGCTCACAATAAATCTTTACGTTCTTTAAATTTAATATTTTTAC
The DNA here is from genome assembly GCF_905220365.1 of Vanessa cardui. Lineage (NCBI taxonomy): Eukaryota > Metazoa > Arthropoda > Insecta > Lepidoptera > Nymphalidae > Vanessa > Vanessa cardui. The sequence goes on from NC_061125.1 coordinate 8,452,279, forward strand.
TCATAAGTATTAAAGAGCCACCACGTATAGCTTTATTTCTACTGAACAGAAACATTACATTAAAGTTTTAACTATTTACAATGAACTCAAAGAATCTGAAGCCGTGAATTATTTTTATATAAATTGTTGTAATTGTTGTTGTAAATGAGTTAAAATTAAAATGTTGATAACATCGGCAATACACCACCGACCTTGGAAAATAACATCTTATCTCCCTTTGTCATGTCTAGAACCCCCCATTTGTCTGATGAAAATCGGTGACGCATTGGCCCATATACCAACACGCATTTAAACATGGTGGAATAAGCTGAATATCTCCTCAGAAAGAGATGTCTTAACCAAGTCGAGTAGATTTATAACCACGTTTAAAAGTACCACACCTTTATAGATGTTTTTCTCTGTATGTATTTCGTGTACGTCGCTGTAGAAAGGCATCGAAATGATAATATCTCGTATGCAATACTGATATTTGTTTCTTCATAAATCCGCAATATTACAAAGAAGTAAGTCAGAAGGCGTATTATTCGATACAAGATTTTGTAGATGATAAAAAAGCGTGGAATTAATACCTGTTGACTTCCAGGCAGGGTATATTATTTTAATAATTGTATTAACTAAAATGACTGTACTTTTTTTTTAAATGTTGAAAAAGAGTAACCACTGAGTTTCTTGCCGGTTCTTCTCGGTAGCATCTACTTTCCGAACCGGTGGTAGCTTCACTTAATTGTTATATGACGATTCAAAAGTGCTTGAAAAAGTCTTCTTGAATAAAGTATATTTTGATTTTGATTTTTGTAGGTCTTTATAAGAGAGGTGGCATTTTTAAGCCGCGCCACACTAACGGTGCAACACTTACGTTACTCTAGTGAAATTATAAGAAAGCTGATATAGGATCTTTGCGAACAAGAAATTGAAAGTGATACTTTATCTGTCCAAGTATTCTGCACCAGCGTGTTACCTGCTTTCATAATTACTACAGACTACAACACAACTATATCTATAATTAAAATGAGTAATAAATAGTATTAAACAATGTCGCTTCCTGTTTCAGCCTGTTTTTGATTTAAAGAATTTATATGCGGTTTTACTGAAAGAAAGTATCAAGGTATTTTGCTTTTTAAGGAAGGTTTGTATATATATATGATTGGTTGATATTTTGTACAAAATCGGTTTTCGTACGCTAACAGGGCTAAAGCTGGTTAAACATTAAAGGATACCTATATCAAATCAATGTACGAGAAAATTTGAAGTCATTTTTTTAAACCTAAAAAACATATCTTTAGTATAAATTTTAATTCGAGAACTAAAAACTAATCTAATATTGTGATTGATTCATAAAAGTTAAATTGTCTAAAATAATAGTTAATCTGTTATTAGTTGAGTAAGATCTATTGAATTAATCTATATACTATACCACTATATAAATCTCTGTCTGTACACTAAATTTTTTTGTCGAATTTCGTCATAAGTATGCATTTTATGACTGACTAATATCAGTTTTACTATTTTTGAAATTTTTTTCTGTCTGTCTCTCTGTATGTCCCGCTATAATTCGAGAACGGCTGAACCGATCTTTACAAAAATTTGTCTACGGTAAGAACACGTGATTGCGCAAATGATAGGCTATTTATATATTTAAAAAAAGATGTGTTTGTATGTCTGCCATCTATAGACTCAGAAACTATGTGACCGATCATTATGACAATTGTTATGCATATGTGCTTTTTGAAATAGGAAGTGATTATGCTATCTCCATTGATGTAACTCGCCACCAGGTGGCGCTGCGATAAAAAGACTTCTACACCGTTCAACCGATTGTCATGAAAATCAGTACGTACAAGTATTTTTATTTGATCAACCGATAAAAAATAATAAAAAATTTTAAAAATATTTATAATATTTGATTTGATAATGATAATACCTGCTAACATTATAAATGCGAAAGTAACTCTGTCTGTTAAACTCCTTATGTTTAAACCGATGAACAGATTTAGATAATTTTTTTTGTTTGAATTAGTTTAGTTTGATTTGTGATTATTTGAGTTCGTGGGAAGGAGATAGACTTCTTTTATTTTACCCCTGTGGGAAGGTAAAGTTGAGGTGAAAGTTTGTGTGTTATAAAGTTTTATAAATTTCGCTTTTTTATTTCATATTCATCGTATTTAATTTTTTCTGCATTGTTTTGTTTATCGGTGCTTGCCAACATTGGAATCCACAAACTTTACTTCAAGTATAAAAATAATAGATACGCGTGCTTTATTCATTGTATCATATATTATCGACATAATATCGTTTATATTGAATTTTTTTCTTTGTAACTTGTGTACCTAATAGAAGCAGACTTGTTTTGCAACTGATACAGTACCTTTAGGAGAGATACAGGAATTTTAAAGGAAAACTTCCTACTCTAATCAAGTTTTCTTAATTATAAGTTGTAATTGATAGGAAAGGAAGTCGGAAGTGTTAGGACGTTCAAGAGTTTTGAACCTGACTTTCGCCGCAGATAAGTCGTTAGTTACCGCCTTTATACAACGAATTGTTCAGTTTTAGATGGATAAAATAGATAATTAGACGTACCGTGCCTTAGGTTTCTTGTTTCTTTTGTTCATTTTTTTTTTCGTTTCAGTTTACTGGTTCCTAGTTTTGTTTCATTTAAATATAGATTTTAAATAATAGTTAATTTTTTTACTAAATAAGCTATATTTTTTATCGTTACTTGTTCTTGTATTTAATGTTACCTACTGTGATATATCTCTTTCGATTTGACAATTTTCTCTGCGAGAATTTTGACATAGTGTATTAATTTAATTATCTTTGTACACTGCTATTATTATAAACATTGGCGTGCAACTGTGGCACAAGCCCTCGCTTAGGAATGGTTACCGGGCCTGAAATCGGTCTAGAGAATGTAATAATAAACAAATTTTTACTCATCTAAAATACTTAGGTACATAAGCTGGCTCCCTCGGACTTTAAAATGGAACTATGCTTAGCATTTCTGTTTGCCGTTAAAATTTGGATGAGTTTCCATTCTTACCTTGGTACCCTAGAGCTTGTATGAAGCTATCACCAAGGGAAGTATGCTTTCATTACTTACCAGATTTAACGTTACAATTCTATTCTTTCACAGAAATTTAAATAATTCTAATTATTAAGAGAAAATTGCATTAGCAAGCCCGTCAATGTTGGTCGAGCTAGTTCGTTCTCCCCATCCGAGGCTATAAAGATAAGTTTGTTTTCGTTGCATGCTTCATCGCAGTGCTTACCATTGCGCGGTAACCATCGCCATAGATGTGTTGTGAAGTGTTTTAAAGACTACGCAAATTAAAGGTAACATATATTCATATCATATACTTAATAAAAATATAGCGTGACAGGGATTAAAAAGTCATATTTTACCTATTTGAAAACTTATTAATTTTTTTATTTTATTTGATAAATAAATAATCTTAATTAATTCATGTAAATATTAAGTGTAAATTTTGTAGATTTTTTATTTTTGAAATATTATACAAATATAATTTAGCTATAATATATCATTTGAATATACGTAAGTAACCTTTTTTTGTTTGAAAAATATGCTGACTTCTTATATCTATGAGATATATTTTATACACATATACACGTTTTTACCTATGTAAAAATATTCCTAAAGTATGAAATGGCTGATATAACTTTTGCTATAAACTTTCAGATGTTCAAACGGACAGTTTTATTACTGTTGACTGTATTGACAGTTTTGCAAGGGGGCTATGGCAAAACATCTGGTAAGAATCTTTTTATATATTATATATTAATTGAATATCTTGCAAAACAAATAAATGTTACGTAGACGTGTAAAAAATGAGTAAGTAGGTAAATATAGTCAAGATTGCATACTAAATATAAATATTTTTTTGCCGGGATATACCTAAATGAGCAACAAAAACCTTAAAAGACTTATTATCCAAATTTAAAATAAAAAATGTAATGATTTTGAATCAATTCTATCAAAAATTTATATAATTGATTTTATACACATATTTTAACATGCTAATAGTTCATCATCATCGCCATTAAAGTAAAATATGGGTTAAAACAAAAAGCTCTATGTCAAAATACTTGCATTAGGCATTTCACGATTAATTCTCAATAGTAAACACCATTGCCCTTTTTTCACTGTTTCGATTTGTATAATATAATATTGGCAATATTTCGTTTATTTACTTCATTAATATACAAACTATATTATTAATGAGCAGGGATGGCCCAGTGGTTAGAACGCGTGCATCTTAACCGATGATTGCGGGTTCAAAACCCAGGCAAGCATCGCTGATTCATGTGCTTAATTTGTCTTTATAATTCATCTCGTGCTCGGCGGTGAAGGAAAACATCGCGAGGAATGTCTAATTTCATCGAAATTCTGCGACATGTGCATTCCACCAACCCGCATTGGAACAGCGTGGTGGAATATGTTCAAAAGCCTCTCCTCAATGGAAGAGGAGGCCTTATCTCAGCAGTGGGAAATGTACAGACTGTTATTACTTTTTAATTAATATAAATTTAAATTTAATATATAAACTTGATAACCGGCTTACCGAGTTACGCTATTTTGATTCGAATGTTCGTTAAATGTTATAAATAAATAACCTTTATTAACATAAGAATTAACAACATTAAATGCTTAAATATATATATATATACAAATATGAACTAAAACTAGTTACTGTATAAATCTTGACCGCGTGGAATGGTGGCAAGAATGCTAGCAGCATTTCCCCGTTGAATCGCAATTCCGATCCTCTGGGCAAAAAACGAACCAGCCCTCCTGTCACCAGTGGAGGCAATGAGGCGAGGTGTTATACTTTTGATGAAGCTTTTTGCACCACTACTCCAAGGGCCAAGCGTTTCGACAGCATTTATACAATGTTATAAATTGTAATTATGAAAGTCAAAATCGCATATATCTTTTTTATATCACGACCGTGATCGATGGGTTCTGTATTGTATAGAGTAGTTACTGCTGTTCTATATTGCGTAATATAACATTAAAACTAGCGGTAAATTAGAAACGTCTTTGTATTATTTGAAAGTCATTTGTAATAATTTACATTCAAAGTAAACATTATTAAAAGATTCTTGAAAGTCACGGTAAAAGTATGGCTTTATAAATATATATATGATCTGCATAACGATTTCTTATTTCCTGGTACTTAAATGTTACATAACTTTTAACATTGTTACGATTTTATTTGTAATGTATTTAAGCTCATTTATACACTTTATAGTCATTAATACACTTTCCGTTATAGTAGTATCACTTCGCGTTGCGTTTTTACGATGTTCATCCGGTTTTTATGCAAATACAATCATTATCTTATTATTATAAATAAGATCTATAATTATACGGGTTTATATTTCACGTACACGCTATTAAAAAAAGTTTTATGGATTAGATTTATTATTTTAAATTAAAAATAAACAATTATGTAGTCGAAAAGTTGTCTTCAGCAGAGTTATTACATTTAAGAAAAAATATACCTTATACTCATCATTTAATAAGGCAAGAGTTTAAGAAATTTCGCATAATGAGGTTAATGTTTGTTATTGAACTAACTGTTAAAATCGAAAGTATATTACAATCGTTAAAGAGCCGTAAGTTTTTCTCTTCGACTAGGTACTCTGTGAATGGTGAATGAGGCATAGGATTTTAACCGTTGGTTGCGGGTTCAAATCCATCTATGCATCGCTGAATTTTCTCGTGCACGGAAAACATTGTAAGGAAACCAGCATATGATTTCAATGAAATTCTGCAATATATGTATCCAATAACCCAGATCGGAACAGCATGGAGGATTAGGCTGCTTACTTTGTCCTCAAAGAGGAGTGGAGGCCTTAGCCCAGCAGTGGGATATTTGCAGGCTGTTACTGAGTAAAAATTAAGATGCCTATTGTTATAATTATTTTTTTAATTGTTATCTTCTGTTATAGGAATTTCACAATTTTGGTCGGATGACATCAAAGTGTTCGATAAAATTTATGGAAAGACATCTGATAAGGAACTTTATGGAGTGACTCTCCCACCGAGTATCAAGTTCGACATAGAAAGTAAAATCCCAATACAAATCGAAGCTTCTGAAAAGAAAGAGAGATATCTATCAAATGGAAAGAACGTTCTTGATTCAGAATATTATCCTTACGATTTAGGAGATACTTATGCAAAACTATTCTCAAAATCGTTGTATCCCGGAAAGTCGAAACCATCTTCTGCGTTACAGTTCATAAGTTTTTCAGATTTCAAACCCATAAGTGAATCTACAGACCCAGAAACTTATAGCTACCTTAAACACCTAGAGAAAATGAGTGAAAAGAAAAATGATTTGACAAAGCATTACAAGAGTCATATCATAGCATCAAATTCTGAAGAAGACGAGGCTTACAAAAGTATTCAAGATATATTAGACGCCCACGAAGCGAATAAAAATAAGAATTCCAAGGAAGACGAAAAAGAATTTTCAAGTCCAAAATCTAAAAATAAGTTTAACGACGAAAGTGCACGATTTACGAGAAACAGAAACAGGAGCAAAGTAAGGTCGGTGAATGGAAATAGCATAAAATCTAGATGCATTTCAGGTAGATGCAGGTATACTCAGAGCTCTTTGCACACTGGTCCGTATCTGAGAAAAATACAACATTACAGATACTCTAGGCGTTAGTTTGAGACTAAGTGTTTTTATAGATGTAGTTATTTATTCGTACAACTTGTTCGAAGCCATTAATAATTTTAAGATATTTTACGGATTTATAAATGCATCATTATAAGACTTAAACATTTGTTGTTGTTGTTGTTTTTCTGTTGTTTGTTGTATTTATTATTGATTTAAGTGTATCTTAAGTACATATTACAAATCATGTCTCTACAAAAATATATTACTTGATTTTAGATAAGGATAAATAAAAAATTGAGTATTTATTATAAATAAAATTTATTTTAATTAAAGTATTGCATTTTCACTCATAATGTAAGAATTATAAAATAAACCCTTGATTATGAAGTTTCTAGGCGATATAAGCACAATATGCGTCCTCTGTCCTCAAGTCTGCTAGAACTTTAAATTTTAGGGCATTTTATGTTAGAATTCATTTATTTTGTTAATAAATGAAGTTAGGATTTACGTCATTCTGTCGCCCTTGGTTGGATAAGGGATTTGACGGGGTTTTTCTTTTCTTGTCTTCAATGCCTTGAAGTAGAAATGGAGGAGCGTTTGCCTGGCGCTGGTGTCTGTTGTCCAGTTCACGCGTCAGTTCGTCTACGAAGTGCCCTCCCGTCTGCCTGGAGAAATAGTTGGTTAATACTTACTTTTTATTTAATTTACTCTTTATAAAACATATTCATAATAACTGGTCCTGATGATAATTTATCTTTAAGCAAAGTTACATTTTGATTTCATATTTTAGATCAATATTGATGAACTATAATTTTTTTCTTTACTTCTATTACTATACATACATATACTGAAGCATATGTATAATAATGTCAATCAATAAAATGCAAATTTTTATGTCCTATAATGATTTACTACCTTCTTTGATTTGGAATACTCAAACCAGTGAGAAGTTATATAATGTATAACGAGATATCGGCAACGTAAATACTAAATCAACGCACCGTTCTGTACCCCTACCGCTTTCGATATCTTCTTCCGACGCCTGGTACATGGAATAGCCTCGACGTGATAGCTCCTCGTCCGGAGCCAGACCAGGATTGTGGAAAGCATGGTTTCCGTCTTGGCTCATTTTTAATTTTCTGTTAAATATGCAAAATAGAAGATAATTAGCAGTCGTTTCATTTTTTTTTTCTATATCAAGTGTTCATCAAATCGCATAAGATTTTTCCGAACTACTACTAACATAATATTGACGTCATAGTTACAGATTTCTTATGTTCATTGACTTGCGTTACACAACGGTTACGATTAATATTATGCATAATATGAATAATTAAGGTTAGTGAAAAGTCTAAACTGTCTGTAAAACTAAGTTATATATTACTTACTGTACTCGTAATCGTCCGCTGGCACTAAGGTCTTTAACCTTACGGCGCAAACTGGCGACTTGGGTACATAGCACGATGCTCATCACTAAGAGCACCAGCCAGGCCCCGCTGAATACGCTCAAGATTATGATCGTCGCTGTTTCCTGAAACATTTTTTTTATCCCCTTTTATCACGTTAATTAAAAATATACAAAGAGGTTACTTTATTACGAGCATACGCTGGAGTTCTTTAGTGCTATTCTGTAAGAAGAAGTTAGAAACATATCGCTGAACACATGTGTGAAATCTCAGAATGTGATATGCGATATTCGACTCTAATAATAGTAAAGTTTATACACGTATCAGTATTGCCGAAAATCACCGAAAGCAGATTGTCAACATTTCACGACTGATATACGAAGTAATTTATTTTAAAATCGTAGTGCTGATTTCTTACGTGTGATTTGTCTCGTCTATAATTTTAGATTTACATTTCACACCTAATCATAACGTTCTAATTTTTTTCCGAAAACATAACATAAACATACACAAAAAATGTTACAACAGAAAACATCGATCAACCAACACGGAATTACTCCTATATTATTTTAATAGAAGAAGACAAATAAAAGCGATTGCTAGTTTTCTATCACAGGCGTTGAAATTGTGCATAAATACTAGGTACACTACTGTAATTTTTTTATTATTATTTTACTAATAAGTGTGTATCAAGTTCGATTGTAATAACGTATTAATGTAGCAAAAGTTTATTTTAATGTACATTAAAGATAATGTACATTTTTTGAAAGTGTTTTATCTTTTTAAAGTATTTCCTATGCCAGTACTCAAACTAGACATATTCGTCACGATAAAATGATATCACCCATTACCCAATCATAGGAGTATCGCAAGAATTTTAAGATAAGTAAAATCTACTACATATTTACGTACAGTCTTAATCCAAACATTTCCATAGCGAATAAGGAACAATTTCAAATTAAATGTATCGCAATTGTTTATTTTCACTAGTTCCTTCGCTATATTTGATATAATAAAGATATATTATAACTGTCAACGTGTGAATAAAATAAAAATGGAGACGGAAAGAGACAGAGAATATCTTATGTTGTTAATATTAATTCATACATTTGTCATTGTTATTGGAATTAAAATAGAACTTATTTATATCAAAAATCAAAATCAAAATATACTTTATTCAAGTAGGCTTTTACATGCACTTTTGAATCGTCGTTTAACAACTATGTTAAGTGATTAATTGAAGCTACAACTAAGTTCAAATAATATTTTAATATTTTAAAACTTACCATGGTGTCTTCTAAGTCTTTAACACTACCTGCAAATAAAAATATGACGTTAACAAATGTTTTCAACGTTATCTTAAAGTAAATTAATAATCATTTACATTTACCACAAACTATTACTATACCATTAATGTAAACATAAATACCAATTCAAATTTCTGACCATAAATCAATTAATAAAGCAACAATCTTTCTAAGTATATTTTTAGCGTCAACTTTTGTTTTGGTGATAAAAATTATCTTGAAGGCTAGCTAATATATTCTGAGAATGATATATTTTGAACATTTCGAAAGGACAATGAAATGCATCGGAAACTAGAAGCTTTGTAGTTGTATAAAAAATAAAGTAATAAAATATTTCTTTACCATATCACTAGGTGTAAGGACACATGGTTCACGATTCGAGCGCGCGGCTCGCACTGCGCGCTATCTAGATAAGAACTGATAGCGATTACTAACATCTCTGCTACGTGGTTATTCACAATTATATCTTTATCTGGCGTTTTTGTAACTCTTATAATCTTTAAAAACAAAAATGCTATACGTAAAATACTATCTACCACAACGGTTAGAAATATTGATGACATATTTTGCTTCACAAATCAAAATATAAACGCGATAAGAATTATTAATGAGATTTCTCCTAAATTTTAGATACATTAATATTAAAAAATGGTAAACGATATTAAAAAAGCTAATAAATAAGTCAAATTATTTCGATTTTTAATTTTATTGTGTTTTTTAGTTGCGCGTCGGATTATTTTGCTTGTGTCGTGTACCTTCGACGAAGTGTAAAATAAAATGGAGTAGCTACACAATAAAATATTTTTTACTAAATGTACAATTTATATATATTTAAAAAACTTAAGAAACAGACACTCTTAAGAAACAGTCAACAAAAAATATATAGATATATCTTGAATACAAACTTCATATTAATATATTATTAAAATATACCTTCGAAAAATTCACACAACTTTTAAATTTATTGTCATTTAAATAATTATAATAGGTAGGTATTACGTGTTAATTTTAAACCCAACTTTCATATTTAAATAATGCCTTACTCTGACTGATTGGGGGCGAGTCACCTCTGTTCAGAGGAAAAAAATGACGCATCCCCTACTTTTCCTTTCATATTACTTTCGTAACTTCAAAATCACTGTGACACTAGTTGAAAATTGCAATTAAAGAAAAACATTAAAATTGGTTCACCACTTTTTTTTTACTCTGTTAAAAATACTTACATATTCGAAAAATTAAATTTATTTCAACTATATCGCATGAATGCTCAAAAACAAAGGACCAATTATACTAATTTATAACGGTAAGTTCCCGATTCTTTTTCGATCTAATATCGACCGAACCTCAACTGGATCGTTTTGTTTGCATGTGAATATAAAAGCAGCAAGTAGCGGTTACGTTTTGATTTAATTGCCACAAAATGACAAATCGTTAGTAAATTGGTAGTTTGTTCGTGGAAATAAAGTCGACGGAACAAAGACAAGTGACTCTTAGTATATGACGTCATGTATTTATTCCGCATTCTTTTTCATTTCCAAATATTAAATCAAAGGTAATTAAAATGATCAGAATAAGTCATTATGTTATCATAAGTATATTGATAGATATTATTATTTGATAAGATTTATTGAAGTGTATTATTAGAATAAAATTTATTTATAATAAAATTTGTATAATGTTATTTTGTTTTATGATTATGAGGAGAGTTTGTGACTCAATTCATAAATTAGGGTCTGGCACCAACAATGATATTTCACCGCCAAAAATTGTTCCTTTGTGTTGCTATGTTTCGGCTATATTCATAAGTTTACCAATATCTTCTAGCAGGATAAATGTATGTAGATGTACATTGTACTGAATTGTAGTTTCGTTTTTTTAACGGTGTGTGTCAGTGGAAACCTTCAGAAACGTACCGGTTTTTATGGGATACCTGCTCAATTCAATCACTGTAATGACCATCTTCGGCACGTACAAGAGTTCATCGTATCCTTGTATGGCAGTTCTCATACTACAGTTATCATTCTACTGCCCTTCATGCCGACTTCCTGTGGAATATTGACGACACTATTGCAGGGAGAAATCTGGCCAACCTTACGGGGCACACCTTCAGTGTCCTCATGACTCTCTTAGCTATAGTGATATAGCTCGTAACTCACTTACCCTTTTTTTTTTTTTTTTTTTTTTTTTTTCGCTGGAAAAACGCTTTACGCGCTTCCCCCACATGATGGAAGTGGGGGGGTGTGTGGGACTCCCCAGTTTCCTGGACGCCGAGTGCACCCAGGACCACCGGGTTTACCCACTAAAAAACCAGCGGTACCCTCTCCGTCCTTCGGCGGGCGCCACGGGATCGCTTACGCATGCTACCGTGACGCCCTGACGGTCGACCCGCCTATGCTGGCCTCCAACACCTAGGGGGGATTCTCGGGGTACTGAGACCCCCCCTTTTCCCTGCGGCGCCTATTCAGGCGGGGAGAGAAGGTGCGCGTAGCGCCTTTTCCTCCTCCCCGGTCGTCTACGGCGGAGCGGGTCTGTAGCGGCATTCTCCCGCTCCCGCTCCGCGGCTTCCTTCTGCGACATCACGTTTTCGCAGAAGGAGCGCATCTCCGACCAACACGTCTCACTGCTAAGCATTTCGTTAATGATGCTCGACAGCGAGAGGTCTCCGCCCATAGACGCCGCCAAGGAGTGCCTCTGGGGACCCCACGCGGCACACTCACTCAGGGTGTGGTGCGCCGTGTCGATTGGCGCACCACACTCGTGGCAGGATGGTGACGCCTCCCGCCGTGCTATTCCGTGCAGGTACTTACCGAAGCATCCGTGCCCGGTAAGTACCTGCGTCATCCTGAAGGTGAGCGTGCCCTTATTCCTCGCGACCCAGCGACTCAAGTGGGGACGGATCGCCTCCACTGTCGCCAGGCCCGCCGTGGGTGACCCCAGATCCTCCTGCCATCGGGCGATCAGGGCTTGCTGGGCTAGAGCCCTGATCCGCCCGACCTCCGCCAACCCTGGACGGTCGCCGCGGTTCCTTGCCTCGACCCGGAACCGGTACACCTCCGCGAGCACCTCCGCCTGGAGCTCCCAGGGCGGATCGCCCGCGAGAAGTGTCGCCGCAGTCCACGACACCGTACGGTACCCTCTGACGCCTCTCACCGCAATGACCCTCTGCGGCTTCCGCAGCAGGGCCCGATTATCAGCGGTGAGGGCGTCGACCCAGATCGGGGCACCGTACAGCGCCATCGACCTCACTACGCCGGCATACAGACGCCGGCACAGCGATCCCGGCCCCCCCACATTCGGAAGGAGGCGGCCAAGAGCGGCGGCGGCGTTGATGAGCTTCGGGCCGAGATGCACAAAATGCTGCCCGAAGCTCCATCGACCGTCCAGGATGAGGCCCAGATACTTCATCTGGGCCTGCACCTTGATCACCGTCCCCCGGACGGTGATACTCGCCCCTCGTGGGGGTCCCCTCCGTGGACCATGGAATAGGAGGGCCTCCGTTTTGGTTATGGAGACCCTCAGGCCCAGCATTCCCATACGGTCCACGGTGAGAGCCGTTCCGACCTCGGCGAGGCGAGCCGCCTCCCGAAAGTCCCGGCCAGTTGCCGTGACGAGGGTGTCATCGGCGTAGCACAACACCCCCATCCCGGGAAGGACCGGAGCTCGCAGGAGCCAGTCGAAACCGACGTTCCACAGGATTGGGCCGAGAACCGACCCCTGTGGAACGCCGCAGCCCACCCGACGCCGGACCAACCTCCCGTCGACCCCCGCCCAGAGGACCTCCCTGTCCTGGAGGTAAGCCTCCAGCAGCCTCCTCAGATAGGTTGGCACCCCATGGTATCGGAGTGCCTCCCGTATCGTCTCGAAAGGGAGACTGTTGAAGGCATTCGCCACGTCAAGCGACACCGCCAGGACGACTTGCCCCTGGGCTACCGCTTCCGTCGTCCGAACCTTCAAGGCGTCCAGGGCGTCGACCGTCGACCGGCCCGCCCTGAACCCGAACTGAGCCTCTGAAAGGCCCGGACCGACCTCCTCGAGGTGCTGAACGAGACGGGCTGCGAGAATTTTCTCGAAGAGTTTGGCCGTCTCGTTCAGCAGCACTATTGGTCTGTATGCCGAAGGGGAATCCAGCGGCCGACCTTCCTTCGGCAACAGGACCAACTTTCCCTCCTTCCAAGGCTTCGGAAACTGTCCGCTGTACAGACATTCGTCGAACAGCTCCCGAAGCCCTGCGCCTAGGAATTCCAGGGCGTCGCACAGAACACGCCCTGGAACCCCGTCCGGACCCGGCGCTGTGTTCTTGGCCCTCAGGCGGCTGAGAGCCATCTCCATCTCCCGCTCCGTGATCAGTGGTGGAGCCACTGTGTCTTCGATCACGGAGTGGGGGGCCATCTGCGGAGGGACATGCTCGCCTGGATGGGGAAAGAGTTTCCCGACCAGGCGCAGGAGGAGTTCCGGCGACATCGTCTCGGTGACGGGGGCGCCTTGAGTGCGGAACCTCCCGCGTACGCCTCGGTACGGGCGCCCCCATGGGTCTCGATTAAGACCCGCCAGAAGCTCCTCCCTGGCCTTCTGCTTGGCCTTGCTCATCGCCAGCTGCAGCTCTTTTTTCAGCTGGCGATAAGCATCCAGCATTTGTCCCTCCAGATCCGTGTCGAGGCCGTTGCGCCTCCGACAACGGACGTAGGCCCTCCGCGCCCGGCAGCACGTCGCCCGAAGGTCGGCGATTTCGGGCGACCACCAATATACATGCCGGCGCGGAACCCTGCGCCGGGTCCGAGGCATTGCCGCATCGCAGACCTCCCTGAGCGAACTGCGCATGCGGCCCGCCAGCTCCTCTGCGCTAGCGCCCTCCCTCCTTCCTGCGGAGCCCCACCGCTGCACGATAGCGGCCTCCTTGACCAGCTCTCGATCGACCTGGCCGAGAGACCACCTCGGCAGCGTAGTCGGCACCCTCTGGGTTTCCGCCGGCCTGCGAGGGGTGGAGATCTCGAATCGAATGTACCGATGATCCGATAGAGTCTCCACGCCCTCTTCCACTCTCCAATCGACCACTCTGCGTGCTACGACAGGGGTGGCGAATGAAACATCCACCATGGAACCCCCCTGATGGCGCACGCAGGTCTGAACCTGCCCCCTGTTGAGAAGGGACAGGTCGGAGAGCAGGGCCCACACCTGGACGGCCCTCCCTCGCGGATTCGTGGAGGGGTTGCCCCAGGCACGCGACTTCGCGTTTAAGTCGCCGAGAACCACTATCGGTTTCGGCGACTGCCTGGCCACCGCAGCTCTGACTAAGCCGAGATAGGTCTCGAATTCAACCAGGCTACGGTTAGGGGAGAAGTACGTCCCGACGACGACGTACTCCCCCCACCCCACCACTACGTAGCCCGATCCCCTCTCGATGAGTGAGAGGGGGGGCCCCGTTCCGCTCCTCGTGAGGACCGCCACGGTGTCATCCGAGTCCCCCACCCAGTGAGGTAGAGGAGGGACGAAATAAGGCTCGCAAGCCACCGCGAGGTCTACTTGCCACTCCGCCATGGACTGCAGAAGCAAGTCCTGCGCTCCGGCGGCGTGGTTTATATTCGCTTGGAGGAAGCTTAGTTGTCCGTGCATTTTTTGGTTCGTTGAGCTTCCTCCGAGGCCTGGCGGCTACATTCACTTGTGGCGGTCCTGGTTCCTTGAACCGCCTTTCCTTTCGTGTGGGGAGGGTTGCAGTCCCTTCCACCCATCGAGTGCCCTGAGGGCCTCCCAGCCTCTGCACAGACTGCGCAGCGGGCTGTTGCAGAACATGACGGTGCCAGGTGCCCTGCACCTCCACATCTGTAGCACAGCGAGCTCCTGTCAACTTTTGACGGGCAGAGGGCTCTTGTGTGCCCGAGACCAAAACACCGGAAGCAGCGAAGAGGTTGCTGCTCCAGAACCCTGACCCTAGCAGAGCTCCATCCCACTAGGAGCCTGCCATTGTTGGCCAGGGTCTTAGCCGCCACCGTCGGGCACCTCACGGTAGTCATGCCTACCCCCGCAGGACCTTTGGCGATAGTCCCGACCCGCACAGAGTCAACGGGGCAGTTACCAACCCTGGCAATGGCTGTCGCCAGCTTAGCCTTAGTGACGGAGTCGTCCAGCCCCGTGATCCTCAACTCAGTCATCCTAAGGGGTAGAACGACGTTAGCCACTCCATCCAAGGCGACGCGGAGCTTATCCGCCAGTCGCCCAGCCTGTTCCTGGCTCTGCGACTTGGGCAACTCCAGGACCCTAGCACCGGTGGCAGCGCGGCGGATCTTCATACCTTCTCCTATGCCTAGCTGCAACAGGTCGACGCTTTGCTCGGCCTTCTCTAGCACCTGAGCGTACGTCACTCCCTTCTCCTCTGCCTCAGGCTGTAGAGAGATGATGACGGCAGCGGTGCGGGGCATGGATATTTTGCCCTTCTTCGGAGCTACCGCCGAGGTGGCTGTGGGTTTGCTCGCGATTGGTGGGGAAGATTTCCTATTTTTCCCTTTCCGGACAACCGTGGCCCAGCTTTCCTCCTGTCCCGTACGAGCCGGAGCTGAGGGGGCGGGCGTCCTAGCTGCCGGTGGTACCACTGCAGCTAGAGTTGTCCTATTAGTATTGGCCTGCTTCTGCCTTTTGGGAGCTGAAGCCGTGGGTGGCATCAAGGGCCTCGGTGCGTCCAGCTCTTCGGTTTTAGCTGGTGGGCTGCTAACTCTAAGGGAAGGGAGTCTAGCGTCTAGCATCGCTCCGATCGAGATCGTGATGAACTCTTTCAGTTCATCGATCATTGCAACGCTAGATGGCGTGGCCGCAGAAGGCCCACTCGCAGCCGTCATGGTCGCCCTCATGTCGGCGAACTCCCTCCTGTGAGCCTTGAGTTCGACTTTAAGGTTTTCGACCTCTCGGCGAAGGCGGTTGTTGTCCGCCTGCAGACGCCGTGTCTCTTCCGTCTCGGTGCGAGAAAAGAGGACCTCCGCTATTGCCTGTAGAGCGGCAGCCGATTCTTTGAGGCTTTTAATGTAGCCGAACTTGAGGTTGCCCGATTTTTTGGCAACCGTGAGGATAGCGGCTACGTTGCGCTCCACCTCCGCGTGCAGTTCCTCCGCTCCGAGCGTCGCCGGGTCCATGCTGTTTGTGCCCGACGATGACGGCACTACTGCGTCCTTCCTTTCGGTTGGTGCCTTTTTAAAGGCACGGCTACGGAGAGCCCTCTCGAAGGCAACTTCCCGATCCTCCTCCTCCTTTTCCTTTAGTTCGGCCCTAGCCCGGGTTAGGACGTTACCTTTATTTTTGCCGCGGCGGTGGGCAGTGGGTCTCGCCGTCTCAGCTCCCTCGCTTCCGGAGTCGGAGTCATCCGTCTCCAGCGGGCGATGTTTTTCGACAGAGGCCTCCGAAGCGGTCTCCATCTCCGAATCCATCTGGATCCAAAATCTGGTCGCAGACTAGATTATCCCGCACGACAGGTACGGTCCATAGCTTCTGATTATTGAATTACGTCATTTTTTGTGAAAGATTCATCCACCAGAGAAGAAAATGACGTTACTAAAAATTAAAAGTTAGCCTACTGAGCAACCGAAACGAAAGTTTAATTTTGAAAATTGTTACAAAAATTTTTAATTTTCTTTACAAGGTCATCTGAGTCGATATACCAAATGAAAACTGGGAGGGTGTGGGGGGCTTTTTTTCCGATTTCCCGAGTGGAAATCGAGAAAACGAGTACGGGGCGATGATCTGGGGGTGGATCCGAGTAGGATTCACGAAAAAAAGCGGTCAAAATCGAACAAAATTTTTATATGAAAATATTTAATACTACGTAACGGGTAGGACTTAGCGAATTATTATAGAAAAATTTAAAAGTAAAAAAGTGAAAAAAATATGAAATTAAACGATTAAATTAGTTAATATAAACAAAAATAAGACGAAAATGTGTAGTGAGAAAATGCGATATCTCTAATATTTTAGAAAATAGCAAGCCTGTAAGGAGACCGTGTTTCGATCGCTTAGGTAACCTCGGTTTTGAGGGTGGGTGTTTTTTCCGATTTCCCGAGTGGAAATCGAGAAAACGAGTACGGGGCGATGATCTGGGGGTGGATCCGAGTAGGATTCACGAAAAAAAGCGGTCAAAATCGAACAAAATTTTTATATGAAAATATTTAATACTACGTAACGGGTAGGACTTAGCGAATTATTATAGAAAAATTTAAAAGTAAAAAAGTGAAAAAAATATGAAATTAAACGATTAAATTAGTTAATATAAACAAAAATAAGACGAAAATGTGTAGAACTCACTTACCCTGGAACAAAGCCACACTAAGCATTCATTTTTGGCAATAGAAAGACGGATGTGAAATATTGCTTATTCAACTAAAATTTAAATGTTGGAAACAAATATCAATTTTTTTAATATGGTAATTAAATTTGCTCCAAGATACGATTTCGAAATGTTGAATCCATTACCGTTAATTTCAAGAACAGTAACCTTAATGTAATTGAAGATAATACTTGAAATTACTCTTCAAAATTTAAGTTTCATTGTTAACAAGAACCTTCATTCGATCACGGATGTCAATCAAAGTCTTTGTTATATATTCATTTAAATTGATGCTTGAGGCTTAATTTCTATTAAAATTAGATTCTATTCTTATGTGAAACATCTTAATTATAGAAGCGTAAAATTGATCATTCTCCAAAACAATCTCATCTAATGACGTGAGGTTTAAACTATTGCTATTTATTGCCAAGTTCATATAAACGACTGCAAAATATCATTAATCTTCTTATATTATGAAAAGTGTTTCGATACCCAATTTTGCACATATCAAGTCAAACGGACAAAGTTGTAATTTAAGAATTCCTTAGACCTGAAGGTTTTCCCAAATGTTTTTCTTAGGCACGAATTAGAAGATGAATTGTAAATATAAATTAAGCACGTAAGCTGCGATCGTTAGGTGAGATAATTGCTATTGTATGCTATACAATATACTAGACCGTTTCATCTTATTCAGGGTCGTCAATTTCCTGACTATCCCCTGTATTTACCTGAGGCTATTTGTTATTTTAAACATGACCACAGGGTCGTTTTAATCATAACCTTTGTTATTTGAAGCGCTTTTTGTTATAATATAAATTTAACTCATTAAATGTATGATTGACTTAAAACTCATCAATAAGGCTAATTAATTAAAGACAACAATACTGAATTGTTCTATAGCAGTGGAATGAGTCATTGGGTCATGGGTGTTGTCGACTAAGACGGAACCCAATCAAGAAGATGCAATTGCTTTCACGTTAATTAAAATATTACCAAATAACTGTATGTCAAGTTATTATTACTTCACTACATAAGCAACAAAAAAAAAACACAATATTATAAGCGAATACAATTATATTTAAATCATTAAGTTTGGTCCATATGGCGCCTTCTAGATCACGTGTGATTTATGAATCATGATATTATAATGATACGTCAAGGTCGGTATTTTTGGATCGTGAGGTCAAGAGTCTGGGGTCAACAGGCAACTGTAACTGGCCAGGCTGTAACTGGCGTCTTGTTTTATTTCGTGATTTAGATCTTCTTGTTGATTGTGTCCATTGAATTATGAAAGGAGCAAAAATAATTAAAAAACGTATTACTTTTGATAATTTTCGAATAATAAAAAATAATATAATAATGTAATGAGATCCTGACCTAATAAGGGCAATGGCAATCAATATCCAAGGCTAGTCAATTAGATATATCATGTATAATATGAGGGCACTCATATACACACTTTCTTTCTGAAATTTTCAAAATCCGATGGGATTCGACCGACACAAGATCGGGTACTGGAAAACATTGGGGTTTCGGTACCTTCTAATTTCCATTTTCATTTTCTATTTGAACCAACTAAGCTGCTCGAAATAAAATTCTATAGTATAAACAACTATTAAGTTTGGTTTTGTTGTTGATTGTAAATTTCTTACTTATCTCTTTATCTTGAGGACGAATGATGATATCGACTACAATTATTCGCGTAATGAGACTTAAATATTCATATAAAAATTAGAAATAAATCATGATATCAAATAATTGTGGCAAGAATGTATTTCCCCGTTAAGTCGAAATTGTTATAGTTTAGATAATAGAGTTAAATAGGACGCATCCTTATGTATACAATACAAGCTTTGCACGCGACCTTTGTATGCGTTTGAATTTAACAAAAAAAATATTGTAGCCTAAGTTACTTCTTATTCTATCATTTATCTGCCAGTGAAAGTCCTGTCAAAATCGGTCCAGCCGTTCCAGAGATTAGCAGGAACAGACAGACAGACAGACAGACAGACAGATAGACATTTTAAAAAATGTTATTTTTCTATATGTACCTACTGCGTATACATAAATATGCATTGAATAAAAAAGGGCTATTTTTAAATTACAAACATACACTCCATATTTATTATATGCATAGATAATTAATAATTTAACATACAGAAATAAACGATAGTGGTTTCCAATTTCAAATTTTAATTGTTTTTTTTAATATTTATATCACAGAAATATTACGTTTGGTACAATGGACAAAGGCACAAATGTGAAACATTGATGTTACAATGAGATCGAACCCACTCGCTATTGACACAGCATATCATTGAGTTTGACAGCTAACGTCTGCATCGAAATGGATTTAAATCATCTATTCAACACGGCTTGTGTTATGTTTGTTCTCTTAAATACAATATGCACTTAACCCATATGAATCTATGTAGGTATATCGCATAGCATAGCCATGAACTGTCGTGTCTGAGATAATTGTTTTTTTTTTTAACACTTACATTATCGTTGCTAAACATTTTGATTCATTTGAAATTCGAATCGAAATCGGTTCGAATTTCAAATGGATCATCGAAAGAATACCTATATATGTATATAATAATTTAAAACTTTCACTAATTTACATTGAAAGATGAAACTTGACAACTCCTTTTAATTGTTAAATTCAGTCAGCTAGCTTTGATTTGTCTTTTAACTTTAAAATAATACAATATATTGTAACACTGTTTGTCCCAATCAACATTGTTAATTATTGTTATTGTATCTGCATAATTAATATATGTACCGCAAACATTATTGTTAATGTAGGAAGATTGTTAAAGTTAATTAATTAGCTTAATAATAGTTATTAGCAT
The DNA here is from genome assembly GCF_905220365.1 of Vanessa cardui. Taxonomy (NCBI): domain Eukaryota; kingdom Metazoa; phylum Arthropoda; class Insecta; order Lepidoptera; family Nymphalidae; genus Vanessa; species Vanessa cardui. The sequence goes on from NC_061125.1 coordinate 8,472,796, forward strand.
TCCATCTCGTCCTCCTTATGGAGCTAGAAGTATAGTGCTGGATCCAATTTTCCCTTTGTCTCCTATAATTTTATTTTTACAATTGTATATTTTTTTATAATAATTATATTATGACTAGTCCTAAGCCTTATGCCTAAGCCTTATGGTTAAGCTTTATTTTAATAGCCGATGGCTATAAGTCTTCGATGTAGATTCTCATGATCGACCTTTCAAATGAAACTTAAGAAAGATTATCTCTCAGCTTCATCAGTCACGCCCACTCGATCTGTAATTAACCATACATAATCTGTTTTGACATAGCTGTGGGTTAGTCAGTAAGCATCATACTTAGCAGTAATAGGCAATTAGGATTTTGGTGTTAGTGAGATGAAGCGTGTAATTTGACTCAGAAATGCGTTAATGACGATTACATATGGTTTTGGACCACGAAAGTAAAATACGGTATCCGTTCTGTTTTATCATATTGCGTGGTATATCATTTGTTGCCAATGATATACCATATAGAATTCTATGTACCTAGTAATTATAATCGTTCACTGTAAGTACATCTCTATTTAGAAAAAATTTACATAAATGTACCAACATTTATTAGACGCTAGTTGAAAAAATCATATCACGAAATTAAATGATATCGGAACAAAATTTATATTCAATTTAATTTAGGCGTCGTCCCGATCTCCTGGAAGACTGCTTTGGTGCAACCGATCCCTAAAAAAGGCAACCGCTCAGATCCGTCCAATTTTAGGCCTATAGCCATCCTTGCTCTCCAAGGTAATGGAGTCCCTTATTAACTGCCAGCTATCTAGAGGAAAACCAGGTGATTAGCGACCGCCAGTACGGTTTCCGTCGGGGTTGGCCGGTGATCTTCTAGTTTACCTTACTCATAAATGGGCTGAAGCAGTTAAGAGCAAGGGTGAGGCATTAGCAGCCTTCGATCGCGTGTGTCTTAGTTTGAGTTTGAGTTTATTACCAGCTTTTTGGCAGATCGGAGCATCAAAAAGACGCAAGTTTGCGGGTTAACTGCTAAAAAGCACTATTTGTCGTAACTCCATGATTTGAGAACATCCTGATAGCCGCTACAGGTAGTATCGGATTACTTAGCGTTGATATTTCGAGCCTCGTTCAGTTCCGCGGTCAATTGGAAGGCAAAGCAAATTGGCTTCAAAAAAGCTCGGTGTGCTCAACAAGGCGAGACAGTATTTCATGTCGGCCCATCGCCTAAAACTTTACAAGGCACAAATTCGGCCTCACATGTAGTACTGCTCTCACCTCTGGGCGGATGCTCCACAGTACCAGCTCCTTCCATTTGACCGTATTCAACGTAGAGCGGCTCGAGTTATCTCCTTGATCCTTTGGCTTTGCGTTTATGTTGGATCACTCTGCAACTTCTACCAAATTTTTCAAGGGGAATGTTTCGAGGAATTTTTCTGATTAATCCCGGCTGCTGAATTTCACCTTCGGACATCTCGTCAAAATTCAAAACCCGCACCACCTTGATGTCCGAAAATCCACAACCGCGCGATTTCTTAGACATTTTCTGCCTCGCACAACAACTTTGTGGAACCAGCTCTCGCCAGCGGTTTTTCCGAACGGATACGAAATAGGAACCTTCAAAAAAAGGGCGTACTCCTTTCTTAAAGGCCGGCAACGCACCTGCAAGCCCCCTGGTGTTGCAAATCTTAGCAATTTTGTCTGAGAGATACATCATCTACATTCATATACAACTGTTGAAAAATCGTCATAATTCTTTCCGCGGAGGCTTCATTTGCTTACTTATTTAATACGTTCTTTATGAGTTAGTGGAACAGGAAAACGGTTAAATGGCAGCGATTACGTTTCGATTTGATTGCAATTCGTTAGTATCATTGGGGGCAGACAATGTTAACAAATTTCGAATAAAGATGAAATAATATTTGGATATTTCCTTTAAGTTATTTAACAGTACGAGTGTATGTTTGTAACTCGTTACATTTTAAGTAAGATTATAAGACTGTGTTTTATTCTAGAGATTTTTTTACATGTGGTATTTTTATAAGCCTAATTCTAATTAAATTCCAATAAAATAGCCTCCTCTCCCGAGGAGGCCTTTGGAACATATTCCACCACGCTGTTATAATGCACGATTCCTCACGATGTTTTCCTTCACCGCCGAGCTCGAGATCAATTATAAACACAAATTAAGCAAATGAATTTTCAGCGGTGTTTGCCTGTGTCTGACCCCGCAATCATCGGTTAAGATGCGCGCATTCTAACCACTGGGCCATATCGGCTCTGTTGTTGTTTTTGTTTTTGTTCTAATTCTAATTCAGATTACTCATAATTGGATCAATCATTATTTTTCGTACCACTAATAAATAAAAAAAATTGAAGCGCAAGGCCCCTTAAACCACGAAGCCTTAAGCAGTTGCCTAAGGCAAAATAAAAGTGTTTAATAACGAGATTGCCATAATGAATCTTTGAAATGCAATGTATCGTTCCTCATTAAATAAGTATATTGAAATGAGTCCAAAATATTAAATCATAATGACAGTACACACAGGTTGACAAATATTTATTATATACTTTATAAGCTATACCAACTAATCCTGTGTATTGTTATAGCATAAAATATTTTGTTATATTTGCCGTCCTTATTTTAATTTGGCAAAAAAAGTTTTTTGCCGATTTTGCTCAGTAGAATCTACTTTATGGTCCGGTATTTCATAATTTAAAAGTGCATGTAAAAGCCTACTTAAATTTATTTTATATTGATTTTAATTGACTATAGAGTACAGATAAACTATACTCAGGAAAGTCACTTATCGATATAACGAATAGTTACATAAATATAGCGTGGGGAAAAGTTATTTTACCCGAAGCATTATTAACTAATAATGTAAAATTACATCCTTATAATATGTATATGTACTCACATCTCTAGCAGTAGTTACCCAAACCATACCCTCGTTTAAGCTCCTAAACACTGTTCCTGCGAACCAAACATAGATGACACATGTTATAATTATAACGTCCTCACAGTGCCGCATCTTACAGAGGATCCAAATGAGCAAGCATAGATGCATTCTCTATTCTTTTACTTTCATTATCTGAGGGCAGATCAATTCAACATAAGCATAGATAAATATAACGCAGGATTAAGGACTAAGAACCTTTAGGCACAGCACAAATATAGTATTCAAGTTGCTATACAATTATAAGTGTGAATAATTGCATTAAATCATTTTAACAAATAAGATTGCAAATGTATTATTAAATTCAATATGTATGCGCTTCAACATTTCGTGACTGACAATGTTGATGCAATATTAGGTTAATGACTGATATTTGTTAGTCTATCGGCCATTAAAACATCTGCGAACTATAACATATGTAAGTTCGCAGGGTTTAACTAGACATAAAATATACTAGCTAATGATAACTATTTAAATCAACAGGGTTTGTTATAAATAAATATGTATAAATATTTTTGTAGTATCTAGAACGGTACTTACTAGGTTTGTATTATTTAGTTATAATGTATATTATAATATATATATGTAAGCAATTTTAAACCTTATTATAAATAGTTATAAGAATGTTTTTGGCATAAGTTGTAATATTTCAATCTTGATGGGTGTGTCATCTCAACATTGTGCTCTTAAAATGTCAGATGTTTCGAAGTACCTACGTAATATAGGGCGAATGTATTGAAAAAATCAGTCATGCCTCCATTATTATCAAAATATCGATTACAATGGTTATGGCACAAGACTTAATATTTGTATAGATATTTTATAAAATAGGTTACACTAATATGCTTTTGTGTCAACATACATAACTAGAGATAAATCCGGCATCGCTCGGGTGAAATAAATGAAAATAAATAAATATGATTTAATATTTACTTTTCATAATATTTTTATAGATAATGTGATTATCAAACATCTATATTCTCTAGTATGGAGGTAAAAAGAAAATATAATTATTGTTTACACAGCTTTCCGAACGAATCCATAAATATCACAATGGCCGCCTTTTGAACTGTTATTTCATCGAATTTGATAGATTAAATAACAATATCGAAATATCGATTTATAAAATTTATTAATATCGATTATACGAAATTCGTATAATCGAGATATTCGTGTTACGAATTTCACTTATATTGTTGTCTAATTAAAATCATCATTTTTTAACAATCTATGTGGGTAGCTTTCGGGTACACATTCACGAAATTATTAATACACATATGTTATGTTTTTTCTTAATTGTAGAAATTAAAGCAGATTTTAAAACAAAGGACCCCGGGTCTGCATGTCTATCTAAACGATCTCAAAGATAACCGAAGCGACGTTCATACGAGTGATAGTTTATGCGTATAATTTATTAAGGTATTCTATTATTGAAGATGTCAAACTTTACTGGTGCTATTGAGGCAAATAAAATAACGCTATGAAAATTAAGCTATGCCCTTACTTTGTTAAAGTATAAAATACTAATCAACTTACATTCAATATATAAATATATAAACATATAATGTAGCCATAGCTTTACTAGCCAGCTGAACAACAAATTACCTAACGACTTAATCATTTCCGAATATAAAAAAAACTAAATACATACCATTTTACCTCTTAAATTTAATGTACTATTGTCCAGTTTTGCTTGCGTTATTTATTTTATTTCATATCAAAGTCATACGCTAATTTTAACTTTATAATTATGATTCCATGGTTGAATTTTCAATGATATTCGCTTATTTGGAAAGATACCCTCATTACGTCGTTTTCAGTAGATTAGGCACTTGAAAACAAATTACTCATCATTTTACATCTAATGATCATCTTTGGAAGGTTGATGTGAATTATTTTAAAGTACCTATTTGCAATCCGAGGTTCTTTTGTGTAAAACTATATTTATATATTATAATTAAATCGTAACGAGATCGTTTGTATACAGGAAACTGTTATTTGTAAAAAATAATATTACTCAAAGATAGACGCAATAGGCTATTTGACTGGTTTTTAAAATCCATTTTATATTATTTAGTAGAGGTTAAGGGAAAAGTTGATTTTTTTATTTCTAGTACATATTTGCCGAAAAATATCATATTAAAAATTCCATATTTAAATAACGCGCGAAAACGATACTTGAACAATATGGCGCTACAATGGGGTCGGTCACGTCACTTTGCTGTATTTTAATCTGTGCTACATATAGTAGAAAAGCAAAGTTTACAAGAAAGTGAGGAAAGTTAGGGCTCCGGAAAAGTCGGTTGGTTTTTTAAAATTATAATATCCTCTATCTTTTGTTAGAATTTTTACATTTAATCACCGGCTGTAGGTAAAATGTTTGCGGTAGAATTTAATTTATGGAATTTGACTTGTAATTTTGAAGGAAAATAAATTTTTCATTGTCTTATAAATAATTAAAAGACGTTTAAATTTTAGAAAAATGTATATTATTACCACGACAAGAAATATTTATGAATGAAGAGTGTTTAGCCTTTTTACCCAAATATTCGACTTGTTGGTCGGTTCGTCTATTCGATTTTCAGATATGGCAATCCTAACCTTAAAGTCGCTCATCGTGCTATGGAAAGGGCTATGCTCGGCGTTTCTTTGAGGGATCGCATCAGAAATGAGGTGATCCGTCAAAGAACCAAAGTCATCGATATAGCCCACCGGATTAGTAAGCTGAAGTGACAGTGGGCTGGTCATATTTGTCGCAGAACCGACAACCGTTGGGGAAAACGCGTTCTAGAGTGGAGACCGCGTCTCGGCAAACGTAGTGTAGGACGTCCTCAGGCACGGTGGAGTGACGATTTACGCAAGGCGACAGGCAGGAGCTGGATGCGAGTAGCCGGAGATTATTAGAGATTCCAAATGGAATAATAACAATTCAAAAGTGCCCATTGCGCATTTTGAAATAGTTTATTTTATTTTTAATCACACCAATATGTTGTAGTACAGGAAAGTTTATATTATTATTTATTATATAAGATATATTAGCCTGTAAGAGTGTGATGTACATGGTAATATTTTTTAAGACAGTATGTATCTTGTAGAATTAAACACTTTGTATACCACGTTGGCTTCCCAAATAAATAAATATATCCGTGAGAGAGGTCTTCCTTCACCCAAGAGTCAGGGTAAGATGAGTGCCAATGCAATTTATCATTCATATAATTAAAAAAAAGAGAAAAACAGTACCTAGTTTATGATAGCAGATAGTAGACTTTAAAGTGCCCTGATGGACGAATGGTTATAAGAAATGAAGCTTAACCAATGATTTTTAAAGTAAATACATGCGTTTAATTTTCATAATTTATCTCATGGTGACTGAAATTTCGTGAGAAAACTTGCACGTGCTGTATGAGAATCTGCCTCTGTATTACTAACTAGCATCTATGCGACGTGGCATTAGGAAATAATAATTGGTCAATGAGCTTGAGAACTTCTCCTCAAAAGGGAAGAGATAATAGGTTATAATTTTTACTTACGAAACAATACAAAAAGAAATATGAATAAATTTATGTTTAGTTGTTGTTTATTTATATTGTTGTTCATAGTCATTGTAATGTTAACATTTAAGGTCGATTTACCAATTAGATTAAATAAATATTACATTTAAATAACAGCTCGCTGTGCACCTACCTCACCTTTTTATAATTCTTATTTTCCCGCGCATTGATGATGTACTCGAGATGACAGATGAATGAATACAGAGAAAAAATATATTTGTACAAAATATAAATCTAATACTAATTAAATATTTTATTTAATTTTGATTGACTAAAGATCTGTGTACACTAAACAATTCAAAAATCGCTCATCCTTAAATCAAGCATGTAAGAAATATATTGACAGCTGAACCATTCGTATGGTAGGTTATCTCAGTCAGGTTGCCAGCCATTAACTATTGCTGACAACTCTATTAGCGACCCCATTATACAGTAGGACAGCGCCGGTCCAGATTACATGAGATAAGGCAAGTGTTGGCGAAGATCTGACAGAAATACTAATTGATGGACAATGTTGTTGATATAATATTTTAGTGAAAATTTCAGCTAGTGTGCACTCTTTAACTACATCTCTTATATTAATAAGGTAAATATATATTTATATATCTTAGACTTTAAATCCACAAACGAAGATAAAAAAAAATACTCAAAAAATAGCACGAGCAAAAGTCTGTTGAACTATAATTTAAAAAAAAAACATAATCATTTTCGAATGGAGCGATTCAAATCATAATGACAGAATTTTACTGCAAATTCGTTCGTTCCGCAATTTCAGTTCGTTCGTTAATAATATATTATTTATAATGTTCTTTAGGTTTAAGAATCTGTAAAATAGAAAATTGTATTTAAAATTTAAGAATAAAAACGATTTTTGAGTATGTAGGCTAGGAAAGGTCCGATGAATATTGAATAAAACCTCTTTTATAAATTAATGCGGCAAAGTTTCTGAATTGTACTGACTTTATATTTTATTAATCTTAATAATATATTACCGAGACGCAAACAAGAACACGGCTCTAATAGTTATCATTTACATAATTTAAAACAGATGTTAAATACCTACTATTTAAATACCTACTTGGTATACATCAGTCTTTAAAGAAAGGGTAATCAATTAATCATACAATCTTTTTTTATTTTTATACTGTCCTAACATTTATGTCAATCATCACACGTACATTTTTTTAGTACAAGTATTACTCAATAATAAAGAATAATAGTTGGAGGTGGATGGGCTCGCCTCCGTTAGTGAATATATATAAGTATAACATATTATGCAATCAAAATCTAAATATATTTGTACAACTTCATTTTTTTATTCTATTTCCAATATGAAAGGTAATTTCGCCAAATCTCTCACAGTATAGTCTCACTCAATAATAAAGAATAATAGTTGGAGGTGGATGGGCTCGCCTCCGTTAGTGAATATATATAAGTATAACATATTATGCAATCAAAATCTAAATATATTTGTACAACTTCATTTTTTTATTCTATTTCCAATATGAAAGGTAATTTCGCCAAATCTCTCACAGGGGGCGTAGCTCAGATGGTAGAGCGCTCGCTTAGCATGCGAGAGGTACCGGGATCGATACCCGGCGCCTCCAAACTTTTATTTCTTTTTATTTTTCATTTAGAAGATATGTAATCTTATATCGAATCGATAATAAAAGTAATTGCTATTATTTCAAATTAACTTGAATGATAGAGAATATTTTTTTGTACGAAATTCAATTTATATTTTAATAAATAAAAATTTTAACAAAAATCTTTAAAACTACGCAACGGATTTTGATGCATTTTTTTTTAATAGATAGTGTGATTCGAGGGGAAGCTTTGTGTATATAATACATGAACAATATAGTAAAGAAACACTGATAATTTTAGAAGTTTGCAATGTAATGTCGTAAATAAGCAAATTTTGTAGTATATTTAGTATCAGTTTGCACCCGTGCGTAGCCGGGGCGGGTCGCTAGTTCATTATAATATTCGATTATGACAATTACATGAACGTAAACACCTCAAGGAAGGTGAAAAAATTATTCAAATAACCTATAAATAAAAGATTCGGTTAACGTTAACCTGCTCCTCAGAATTGTTCCGTTCCCTTCCGTTCTGTTACTTTGTCATGAATCCTATGTTCAGAACCTTACCAAACTTTCACCAGACTACTCTACTAGTATATCCTTTATGATAAAAAAGAATCATCGAAATTGGTTGGCTCAATTTTGAGTTAATAACTCAAAATTGAGCCAACCAATTTCGATGATTCTTTTTTAATAGGTTAATAAACCTTCTTTTCTAATATTTTCTAATAAATCTTTTCTAATAGGTTAATAAACCTATTTATCGCGCACATACATAATGTAAATTTAAGTTTTATTTTTATTTAATTAATTTAAACCGGACTAAATTAAAATGGGACCACATGGGAAGCACTAGCTTTCAAACAAAAAAAAATTATCAAAATCAGTCCACATAGTTATAAAAAACTTATGACAGGTAACAAACATAAAAAAATACAGACGAATTGATAACCTCCTCCTTTTTGAAGTCGGTTGAAAAAGATGCCTCACATTCACGTTATCAAAGATATGTAAATATATAAAAAGTTACTAAAAAGTCACATACAATATTTTTATCCCGTAAAGAAGACGGTCTCGATCAAGGCTGTACTGGACTTGGGTAGACAACTGCATTGACAAGAATCTTGCCTACCTAAAATCGGTACCGAACTCTGATCTATACCTATGTGACCGGACCCAAAAGCAACATATGTATGTACAATTCAATCATTTTTTTAAATTAGAACGTTTTGTTTTTCATAACAATGAATTGGCATTCATTTTTTTTAATCTTTTATGTGCATTTGATTAGGTGTTTGTTTTTTTTTTTCGTTAATGACTATGCACAAAATATTCTGCCAATGCCATATATTATAGAAAGAAGACGTGGTTATTTAAAATAGTACTGTATAATTGGATTGTATTCAAAATTACACAACATTATAAACATGTTTAAATAAGATTTTTTAACATTAAATTAAATTTTCATGACGGAAAACTTTATTGCTAATAGCAGAATTTGTCATTTATTACCCGTATAAATTTCAAAAATCGTTTGTCCAAGAATCTTCTTTATCAGATCTCACGTGAGAACAAACATTTTCATTTGTTCATTGTTAATTTCCTTTGAAATAGACAATAACTTGATTTGAGATATAAATTATATACGTCAGTAGTAGTCTTAGACTGAAAATGTCGTAAGTACAATCGAGTTTACTTTAGAAAAAGAATCAAAAACCGTGCTCTATAAAACTTAATATCATACATGTCTCAAAATTTATGGAATGATTAATATTACTATTTTCCAAATTCCAAAAAAACAATGCGCACTCCTAGACTTTATTCTTCTAGATATACTTATTAGCCGATGAAAAATTGTGTTAAAGATTTCTAAATGCTTTATGAGTAAAACTAGTACGTGCGTTTCAAGGCTTATTAAATAAAAAATCAATTAAAAAAATTGCATTTCCAAGGTTTTATTACTTTAAGTTGTACAATTGCTATTATACTTTTTTAATTTAGGTCCGGTTTCAATAATATTTATGACGCAGGCTGATAATGTTGATCTTACAATGACAAAGGAAGCTATTTCTAAGGAATGCGCACATCGCTCTTTTTTATTCTGTTATAAGTATTTATATGATATTGTATATCATATATAACTACTACACTAATAAATAGCCCGCATGATAATCCAAATTAATCTGATAGAAATGGACTTAATATTTTGCTTCAAAGTTATTTAATAGATTTACTCATTTATAGGTAACTTTACACGATATACATTATAAATACATTATCTTTTGATGCATCGTTAATAAATTCATCAAACAACTTATTATAATTGGTAAAATATTGCACATTTATTACAAAAAGTGACGATGTCAACCCAATAATCTAAGCTCGGACCCATAACTTCACATAGCTAAGGTGCGTTTATAACTTTGAGCAATTAAGGATTTGACTCATGAAATAATGCTCTGTCTCATATAAAGGAACCATAAAGAAACAGGGATTATAAATCATGATATTATCTTAACTCTGAGACGTAAATTACACAGGATCAGATGGCCGTGACGTGGCGCAATATTCATAATTTGTTTAAAAAAATAAACCACTGTGCAATGAATGCTATAACAAATAAAACCTTACAGCCATACATTATAATGATATCAATTTATCTCAAATAATTAATAGGCCTAATGTTTGTTAATCCATATGTTTTGTTTGTACAACCTAGAACATTCTGCATAAATATTCGGTTTATGTATTAAATCTATTCGCTCATATTTTTTAGATTTTTAAACACCTAATTCGACAGAAAAGGAACACTATTTTCAAAGATCTACATTTTTTTTAAATTAATATGCACTTATTTTAAATACGCCAGTGGTAAATGATAATGAGTACACTATTTTTCTAAATTATTGTAACATCCGATTGCGCTTTTAACTTCTAAAATTATATAAATAATATGTTATAAATTAATAACCTATCAAAATCAAAACATACTTTACTAAAATAGGCTCTTTTACAAGAACTTTTAAATCGTCGTTTAATAAACGATATTTATCTAAGTGAAGTTACCACAGGTTCGGAATACAGATTTTACCGAGAAGAATCGGCAAGAAACTCAGTAGTTAGTTTATTTTATAATGCATGCCTTTGATTTAGGTAAATATAATTCACATAAATAAAAAATCCTGTTTGTAATTGGACATTCCTCTTGAAACTTATTCTGTGATAATTTTATTGTACAACTTTTTACGCTCGAAATGTATATTTGCACGCAATTATTTGCTTTCGGTAATACCGGTAGCTAATTGTGGAACCTTTACCTACTACAAACAATAGTAAATTCTTATTTTGTAATTGAGGTTTGCAGACTGTCACTATCTTTTTCGCCCTTTGGTGGATGACCAGCCTCTGACCTTGACGAGTAATCGAAATCATATTGTAACGTATGCTTGTACGAAATCAAATTTATATTTCTGAGATTCTGAGATTTATTATGTTTAAATGGTAATGTGTTTATGATAATTGTTATTTATTGAGGTCTTGGTGGATCTGAAATATTTTTTAGCGGTAATATAACTATGGCTTTGTGTAAGCTAGTTTGAGTAAGTACAGCTATACTTAGAATTATTGAGTGACGGTTTGATGGGTGAGTCAATCAGTGGTGCTAACATAGTGTTAGTGGCACTAATGACATACATATCAGTTCTCCAGGTTATGTAAGAAATGCTAATATCTATATGTGGTGGTGACCACCTAACATAAACCACCTACCAAAATAATAAATACCAAAAAACCTCTTCAAAAGAATAAATCAGGACATTAACTCGGGGTTTCGGTGTGCTTTAAACCACGCCAACTAAACCTACTGTAACTTTTCTCTTTGTAATAAATATTCGCAAACACTATTTAATACAAAACTTAATATGTTTTTTTATTTGTAAATAATCACTTCCATAATTTTAGAATTTTAAAACACTTTTCTTACCATTACTGTTTTAATATAATCTACATTATCTAAGCTAAAGCTTATTATATTTTTCCATAAATATATATAACTTACCTTAACCATACCTAAAGGGTAAGTCGTATTTTCATGATGTAGAATTTGCTTACAAAAATACATTTACTGTTAATATTTCTGTAAATAAATACCGATTCATATTCAATGAGCACGAGAATATGTCGGCACTCATTATAAGAATATGTTGGACCATATATTTTGTGGAGTAATTAATATAAGAAGATATGGTATATCAGAGTGATTTATATGTAATTAAGGTAATTAATATCAAAATAATTTCGTGTAATAGAATGCCTAGATTAATTAAGTTGAATTGTGATGAAACTGGTGCGAAGGAGATATTTAAAACCCTAATCGCAATTTAAAGCAAAAATTTGTGCGTTTCGTAATTTTTTGAAGTTGTGTACAGTCGAGGTAAGAAAAGGTTCGTCATCTTATGATCGTTTTTCGTGTTCTCAGTATTAACGATAATCTGCTTTACCTATTGAGAATGACATATTGCGTCGCAATTATTTGATGTTTAGATTCAAAAGGTACTGAGAGCTGACTTGATAAAGGAATGATTTTGAAAACTGACAAAGGTTTTCTTACTCTGACTGTACTTTTTGAGCGTTGTGAAAATTATTTAGAGTGATTTTTTATGATGACAGTAAACTACAAGATGAAGTGAAGATGAATCCAAAAATAAGTGTCAAGTAATTCGATACAGACAACACCTATCCTTTTTGTTTGTTTATTGTTTAAACAATGTTTATTTTATTGTAAAATTTAAATTAAGAATGTTTAAATTTGTGAGTGAGTGTAACACCAGCGGCAATAATATTATTAGATAGATATTAATATTTAAGTAGATTATTATTACTGTAATACAAAATAATTTTTAATCATTATAATTTAACTTCTCACGCGCGTATAAGCATAATCGCGGGTCATAAGTTCAAGCGCCTTTTTTCTACTCTTATTTCCAAAGTTTTCAGAAACGATCGAAAATAGTTAAAATAAAAAAAAAAAAATAGAAAATCGCTTGACAAATAGATGTTAAAAAGGTCAATGAGTTTGTTGTTGCTTTTTTGGGAATGAGACAATCGCCTCCAGGCTGTTTCAAATAAATATTAATTGTTTTTGTATGAAATCAATAGTTGTAAAAATTACATTTAAAAAAATGTATCCCGCTGAGTTTCTTTCGCCAGTTCTTCTAATGTACGATGTATTAATTTCCGAACCGGTGGTAGATTATTGACTAACAATAAGCAAAGTGTAACACTTATATACCTAATGACTTGGCTTTTTATATATTTAAAATTACATTTCTTGGATGATCAACGACTTTATAAGTTAATTTCTTTGCAGAAATAAATACTAAATTGTTTAGATTAATCTGTTACGCAATTTAGTGTTGGTTCCAATACGAATGGTCAGCTTAACAAAAGTCGGACGTAACGGTAAAGTCGTTAATAAGGAAATCTATACTGTATAGTCTAAGAGCTAGTCACAGAGCCGTATTGACCATTCGATAATATTTCAGCATCTTGAATCAAGTATAGAAAAATAATTATGTATGTTGTATGATCTCATTTGGACGTCAGTGTGTTTACATCTATATATATAAAAATAAGTTACTGTTCGTTAGTCTCGCTAAAACTCCAGAACGGCTGGACCGATTTGGCTAATTTTGGTCTTGAATTATTGGTGGAAGTCCAGGGAAGGTTTAGAAGGTGAGAAAGTATGATAAAAATGCTAGGAAATTAATAAAAAAAAATCTTTGATTTTCCTTAAAAATAGATTTATTAGAGAATTACCATTGATTTTCTATGATTATCGATGTTAGACAATAAAACATTGATGTCTTAAAATTGATTTTGCATTATTTAAAACATTCCCAAGTCTATTTTTCGAATATATTTCTACAAAAGTAGGTGGCATTTTTCGATGTCACTTTATAACTCAAGAACGGGCTCAACTATCCAAACTAAATTTTCAGGGTTTGTTTGGACTATTTAGTAGATGGTTTATGTGAAGTTTGCTCAAAATCGGTCAAGTGGTTCTTCATTTATCACATTTTTTGTAACAAATGAATTCAATAAATGGCGGGTCATTTTGTTAATGGAGATTTTTCACACGAGGAATTGTGCTGTTAAATTAAAAGTAAGTATTAATTAAAAAATGAGAACACTCATCCACCAGTTTCAATAGTTATTACGTTTTATTTCAATTTATTATTTAAAAGTACAGTGTTTGCATTTATGTTCATGTCTAAATATACAGAATAAAGTTATTGCCATGAATTTTTATTCATATCGATTGATGGTTCGTCCACTAGCACAAAATTATATCTCGAGATGTGGTAAACTATATCACCAGTACATCGTTGATACATATGCTAAAAGAGAAACTGAACGTTTTAATTTTTTTCGTTTCAACCAAGCGAAATTAAAATCCTAAGAATACATTCAATTGCAAGATGCGATAGCGGCAAAAATTGAAAGCACTTATAAAAATAATGTATATTTGGAGAGGTGCATTGCCATAATATGTATTACATTGAATGTCAAAAAAGGGGATTTCCGCATACACATGTATTAATTTGGCTGGTACATAAAATTACTCCAGATCAAATCGATAACGTTATCTCAGCTGAAATTCCCGATGAAATGATCCTGAGTTACTTCACGTTGTCGTTAAAAATATGATACAAGGTGTATGAACTATGCGGTGAGCTACATATGAGTTCGTTACATCTATTTCTCGATTTTAATAATTTCTTCCAGTCGCAAAAAAAATACCGATGTTATCGATTAAGATCGATGTTTAGAGCTCCATAAACATTAAGTATCAATGTTCGGTATTGATGTAGTATTCTTTTTCATAAAACATAAAAACATCCCGATCAAAAAAATATCCCGTAACAAAAAAATTAACATTTTGATAATAAATCGGAATGCGGACAGTTGACCCAAATTGTGGGTAAGTGTGCGAACACCCGTTGGGTAAGTAAACGCAATAGGTTAAAAGCGCATTCTATAACTAATCAACTTATAACAGAGAAAACTGAAATTAAACAGATTATACAAAAAAAAATTATAAAGACATTGTCACAAATATTTAGTTTTAGCTTGCTCTGGAAAGGGTTATGCTTGGCGTTTCTCTGAGGGAATGCATAGGAAATGAGGTGTTGGGGAGAACGTGTTCTAGAATGGAGCCCGCGTCTCGGCAAACGTAGTGTAGGACGTCCTCAAGCACGGTGGAGTGACGATTTACGCAAGGCGGGCAGGAGCTGAATGTCCAGCAGTGGACAAAAACGGGCTGATGATGATGATAATGAGGTTATAAAAGCTAAATATCAATTAAAATGACGGCCAATTCCCAAACGCTCAACATAACGTCTAATCACACTTTAAAACCGATAGAAGAATGTGTATTTGATAAACGAAAGAGTAATTTATCGTAATTAAAGTTGAACACATAGTGCGGCGCGCAGGCATGTCGCAACTAATTTACCATTTAGGCCCCACTGATTGGTCGAAACAAACCCTTTTTTCGGAGATACCTACAGACAGTGCGACCCTACGACTATATACACCATAATAAAACTTGACCACCTATATTTTATCTGTGTTATATTTAGTGAAATTATATTGATTGGTATTGTAAATGAGTTTCAAATTAAAACATGGCATAGCCAGTTGGCATAATCAGAGCGACATGGCATTTATCACCCTACCTCATGATTCCTGTGTCATTGAAAATATAGAAAAAAATATTGACAGTGTCGTTTTTAATGTAAGTATTAGTTGTTTATTGTTACAGTTCAGATCACCAGTTTCGCTGCGTGCAAAGGTTTCTATGCACATCACATTTGGACCAATTTAAGCATTTCGATTATGGCAGTACGAAGTTTGCCGGGTCAGCTAGTTAGATATAAATTTAATGATAACAAAAAAAAATCCAAAATATTTATTATAAGTTGTCATCTATCACAAGAATAGTCTAATTAATAAGTACTTGAAGTAGGTCTTCAAAGTCAAAGCCAAAGTCTTCAGATATATGCTTCTCCTCGTATAACAATCTTGGAGTTTGAAATTAATGGTGCCTTCAGTATTACTATTGAATAATCGTTTAATTGTTTCATTATCCAGCGATACGACCTCTGACAGAAGCGCTTATTAGCTTCGGATGTTAGCTAACCTTTTGTTGGACCTGCCTATTGTCAGAATATAAGTGGGTCAATTTTATTGATAGTTCAATTCAAACTGCCCCATAGAAACTTTTAGGTACCTTGAAATGTACGAAGTCTGAGTGAAATCATAGGTGAGCATCGTGAATCGGAAAACGTGCCTTAATTATCACATTCATGATTAACCAATAGTTTACAATAAAACATCACTGTGAATATACATAATATACATTTATTAACAAACACACGTTGGCCCCATCTCATATCCGAGAAACAATGTTAAGAGCCGGCGCCGCTGCGGAAAAAGCTGAAGCAAAAAAAATAACTAAATATTCGTGTATTATATCTAATTACCTTATGTTCCATTTGCTGTCGAAAGGCTTGGCCCTTGGAGTAGTGGTGCAAAAAGCTTCATCAAAAGTATGACACCTCGCCTCATTGCCTCCACTGGTAACAGGAGGGCTGGTTCGTTTTTTGCCCAGAGGATTCAACGGGGAAATGCTGCTAGCATTCTTGCCACTATTCCACGCGGTCAAGATTTATACAGTAACTAGTTTTAGTTCATATTTGTATATATTTAAGCATTTAATGTTGTTAATTCTTATGTTAATAAAATATTTGAACACAGTTATGGTTATCGTTGTTTTATTTAGCAGCTGAATGTTGATTGTGCAAATAATTACGATGTTTACAGCTATGCATATGATAGTGGTGATATAAAATCGATGAGCTTACTCTCTTTTTTAGTATCCGTGAGAATGCAGCTTAAAAAGGCATGGGAAAAACTCTTTAGTGTACACTCGGTTCATTTACTTTCATAAAGCGATGGCCCGTAAGGTATTCTTAATTATTGTATTGGAGCATGTAGTCAGTAGTGACCATCATGATTCACACATAACAAATAATCTGACCACAGGTCTCGTCAGTAACATTTGCACAAAATTCCAGGCAGCAAGCAGCTTTTAATTTGTGCTCATTGCCAAGTGACTATAATTATAATAAAGAAAACTATTGATACAATTTCTAAATGTTGATTTATAACTACATAATAATTCGAATAGGACTTGGCTTCTATGAGATCTCAAAACTTTTTACGATGGAAAGACTGCAGTGAGAAGCTTGGCATTTTTTTACATTTAATGTTTTTGGTGAGATTTTTTAGTTTACATGATAACAAAAGAATATCCTCAAATAATTAGAAGTGCGTTATGACTATTGAACGTATATTAAAGCTCTTCATCGTGACGCAGTCGAATGGACAAGGAAAGCCTTTTTCGTGTCTATGATCAGATACCTATTTCTTCGCTGTTTTAATAAAAAACAACCAAGAATATCATTTACATATTTGTCAATATACCTATGAATAGGATATAAAAAAATCACCTTTGAAAAATTAGTTGTTTTAAACTAATTTGTCGCGACCTTGAATTTTAATTCCTCATTGTTGGCAAATAAGTGGCCACACTCGTGATACAATGCGTGTGAAAAACAAAACAATGAGATTTAAACGGATTATTTTACTCGGAGAACGCAATTTGTCTCTTTATTACTTGTTTTATTTCTTTTGGTTTTTATACTAACGGATCTTCTCACCCTCAGCAATATATAAACTTCAAATTTTCCGTTCTCCTAACGTTGCCATGGTAACGTAACAAGTATTTAATGACAAAAAAATACAAATTATTGGATTCAAAATTTTTTATCGATTGAAAATCAATTAATACTTATTCCAATCTTTGAAATTGGCATTAATTGATTTTTGGCGCAGAATAATAGTGACCAATGAACCCTTCGTTTCATTTTATATTATTGTTATATAATGATTCATTAATCAAACGTATCTGTCACAGTGACATTTTTATAATCTGCTTATTGTCAACAGCTGATTTGTTTTTAAATTCAGTTTTATTAATTTACTTCTATATTATTAAGGTTAAAGCATATTGTTAAAATCAATGAAAGATTTCAATTGAATTCGAGTTTTTACACATCAGATCGATTAGATGCACAATTGTATCGATTATTCAACACCTTTTGTTGAGTAATTTCTCTCGAATAATAACCTATCGGTGAGCTTATTGAATCACCACCGGCTAGTGATGGTACCATGTGATTACGTTCGTTATGCAATTCGTCCAAGGCTCTGAGATTTTTATTACATCAATTTATTGCTACGGGTAAATATATTGCCGCCTTGATCGATAAGCAAGTCGTGAATTCTTTTTGTTTATGTATACTGTTACCTCAATTGACTGTAAGTGAGAAATTATTTAAATATACACAAACAATTAATATATACATACCCATATATATGAAAATAATTATCTGTTTTTTAATAAAGTCGTACAAAGTCACAGGCTTGATCTTTTTATTTTTAATTTCGATTTTTTTTTAAATATTTATAAAGGAAGATATTTCGTATTTTATTATAGATAGCAACATCTATATTAATAGAATTGTCTGTTAACATGAATTATATAAGGAGATTAATTTATAGTTGTTGTAGCAATTATTGAATAAGGCTAAGCTAAGAAAATATAAACAGTCAAGCTATTGAAATATAACATGCAATTAATTGCAAAAATCGTTTCGGTTTATTGATGATAGTTAAAAGTAAACATTGAATAACGTAAAGTTACTACTTTTTTGATCATTAATTGCCTCATTTAAATCAATGCTTATCTTAATAACTAACTCGAAAACGAAGACGCCGAGTAAGAATAACGTAGAAAATGTTTGTCAATTGACACATTATTTTGAAGAAAACATACAAATGTGTTTCAGGTCACGCCATTTATTTTTACGACAGCAGAATTCGCTGCGATTAGAAATGAATGCATTTCTTAAAGCCCGAAAGCGCGACGCAGACTGTAAACTCAGCAATCTGTGGGATCAAGCTTCGTAACATGAGTGGAGGTCGTTCTACAAAACAAGAAGGAATTCATTTAAATTTAATTAATCAACTGCTCTGAGTAAAATTCATGCAATGACATGCTAATACATTCCATAAGAACAAATGCGAAATTCATTGATGGATTTGAAAGTTAAATGTATAAACTATTGTATGCGATATTGACCCTTGTATACGTTAGTTTCCATAATTATTCTATTGTATATCGCATTTTTAGAATTTAAATCGTATGAGGTTTTACTGCTTGTATTTGAACAAAGATAAATTTTATATTTGTTTTCATTGGCAAGATCCTGTCGCAACAGACTTAGCAACGTCCACGGTCCACTCTATGACCACTCGGGTCAAATGTCAAGAGGCACATGGCATAATTTAGTCATACATATAAATGTATATTAAGACATATTACGAAATGTGTCATATCATGTGAAATTTGGTAAAAACTTTTATTTGTTGAACTCGCAGTTAATTTCTCTGACTGTAGATGAATGAATATTTCTCACCAGCAGAGATAATCTGTAAGAAAAAAGTTGAAACTCACCACTCGTGTCATGTCAAATGGTGCTATGCTATAATAATCATAAAATGTATAAGATACACGTATCAAAACGGCGAATCACCGAAAGCCGTTTACAACATTTCACGAGTAAGTTAAGTCATTATTCATTTCAATTATAAAAATATGGTGTTAAATTTCCAGGTATACTAGCGATATCGTCAGCCACTCAAAGAGAGACTCTTCCTTTCTCTGCCCTGCCTGAAAGACATGCGTATGCAAAAAAATATTGAAATCTATGTAATTTCCTCTGCCACTGATAACGTCTTATTCAAAGGCGTAGATAATATTCATTTAAGCCTTATGCTCTTATTTTACTGAAAGAAAAGATAGCAATAGAACTGCTTATTAAACATACATATATTATTAGATTCGATTTAATTATATATCAAATCATATTTTTTGTTTTGTAGCTGTTATTTTATCGAATCATTAAGATCTAGTCAAATTGTCTATGACTAAATGTCAAAGTCTAATAAGATATTTTACCTCTATTGCTCTAGGCTACAGCATTTAATAGTATGCTTATCCCAGAAGGCTACATAGCCACTAATTACTATCAGGTTACATAGCCACTAATTACTATCAGGTGGCCATATGGGCCACCTGATAGTAATTAGTGGTCACCATCACCTATAGATATCCATAGACAATGACGCTGTAAGAAATATTAACTATTCCTTACAACATGAGCTGAGATGGCCCAGTGGTAAGAACGCGTGCATCTTGACCGATGATTTTGGGTTCAAACCCAGGCAAGTACCACTATATATATATATATATATATTTATTATAATTCATCTCGTGCTCGGCGGTGAAGGAAAACATCGTGAGGAAACCTGCATGTGTCTAATTTCAATGAAATTCTGCCACATGTGCATTCCACCAACCCGCATTGGAGCAGCGTGGTGGAATAGGTTCCAAACCCTTTCCTTAATGGGAGAGAAGGCCATTAGCCGAGCAGTGGAAAATTTACAGGCTGTTACTTTACTTACGTTATCTTAGTTAGTTTTAATAATAATCTCAAATCATCTTAAAGTAATTAAAATAAAAAGTATAGGTATTAATTATATTGAACTTTCTTCATGAAGGTCTTTATTACGTTAAACATTTTATACATTATAATTTTGGTTACCCTTTTTAATGGGACAAATTATTAGGAGAGGAGGCCTTATCCCAGCAGTAGCAGCAGCAGCAGTGGGAAATTTACGGACTGTTACTTTACTTTTACTACTTTTACATCGTCAATATACCAACAACCTTAGGAACTAAGATGTTATGTCCCTTGTGCCTGTAGTTACACTGGCTCACTCACCCTTCAAACCGGAACACAACAATACTGAGTACAATTATTTGGCGGTAAATTAACTGATGAGTGGGTGGTACCTACCCAGACGGGCTTGCACAAAGCCTTACCACCAAGTGTGTATAAGTAGGGCCAAAGGACTATTACAATAGTTAGTATATAATGTTACTAGAAATGATAATGAACAATTTAAAACCAAACTAAGTCTTAGTTTGGCCTTTTACGTAAAGTTTACACTTTAAGTTCAATTATTAGCCAATTTGTATTACTGGTTCACTAATCAAATACTTTAAATCATCAACGAAAAGTGTGTTGCAACAAATATTTAATATTTATGAATAATGATGTACACAGCGACGTTTTTTATTAGAATGCGACAACACAGCTTTGCTGATGTCTATCTGAACTTTAATATTTCACCACTGAAATATCTTTTGATTAAATATTTTTTGTACTGGCTTTAATTAAAGTAAGCGTGTTGTGCCTTGAGGAAGCGTTATGGAATAAATTCTTATTTACAATTAGTTTTTTTTTGTACAGAAGGTTATCAGTAATTAGACATTTACTAATTTACTTTTTTATTTATAGTATAATTTGATTTCAATTTGTTCATGAGATAAAATATGTTAACAGTAATTTTTATATTAATACGTAATAAAGCGTGTAGTTTTTAACGAACATATTTTTTCTTAATGATAACTATGTAATCTTAGCATGAAATAACAATCAATGTAATATCGAATAGGCAATCATAATCGATTACGATACGATGCACACGCGTTCGGTATAATCGAGATGAGGTCAATCGGCGATAGTCATCGATACGCTTGTAAACATTTTTTTTTCTGTCAATCGAATTATGAGACGGAATCGAATTTGTACTACTTTTACTATCGAGATGGCCCAGCAAGTTAAGGTAGAGTAAGCATTACTTAGTTTACACGTGTCGATGTTTAAAATGCTCAAATGCTGCTGGAAAACATTCCGAAGGAAACCTATTTAGCACATGAAAATATGCCCAATCTTTGTCGACCAACCCGCATTGTGAAAGAATAACCTCAGATGAGGCTTAATCCAGGTACCAGAAATATATTTAGTTTAAGATACCATAAGATCCGTAAAGATCCATTATAGTAGTTTCTAGTATGTTTAAAATTTATCCCATGTTCCTGATAAACAATCCAAAGGAAACCCATTTGGCACATGAAAATATGTCCAATGTTTGTTGACAAACCCGCATTGGAGTTTCGTAAAAGAATAACATTAGAAGTGGCTTTAATCCAATAGAAGAAATATATTTTGTTTAAGATAAGATAAGATCCGTTAAGATCCGTTATCGTAGTATCAAGCGTGTGAGCTTAGGTTAATATCAAAAATCGTTTCTCAACAATTATAGTGGACCACTTTCTTACTTGCGACCATTTGCAAATGGTTAACATAGCTCGAAGCAAGAATGTATAGATAAAATCATTATTGTTCGTTTGATTAGACGATTAAAACTCTTTAAATCATGTTTCCATTTGAGTAAGACATGGTCATTCTAGGGTTGCTATCGCATTTTTTAGAATATTATTATGCAGTATTGTATGAAGTGAGATATAGCTTCTTCAAATATAAACAAAAGTGACAAATATTAAAAAAAGAAAACAATATCTTGTAAAAAAACCAAACAATTAATAATAATAATTCAACAAACTCTCCTAAAATGATTATTGTCACTTTTCACTGGTAATCCTGATTGTGTACAAATAGTAATTTGCGAGTGAATAATGTATGCTAATTTTTAGTGGCTGTAACACTTATTTAGAATTTATGAAATTGATATTTTTACAGGTTTACTTCTGAGTAGCCATTGGCTACTTTTTAAGTGCATACTATGACTTGCATAAAAATAGCTTTCAAAACACATTTAGGTAAAGCATGCGTTTCTCAACCCTAATTCAGTTAGGTCTAATGGTTACCCAAGTGATTTAAGATAACCATTTTTGAATTACGAATAATGGTAAAATATTTACGTAATGTAGCTATAAAGAAGGATGGACACTGTTAAGAATGGAGATATGGAGACTGCCTCTTATATATATATAGAAAGAAATTGAGTAGTTACATGGAAACAAGGAGAATGAACACATTGTATCTTTGTCCTAAATTCTCCTCCTAGCTGTTTTTTTCATTTGACGTTTTAAAGTGTAATGGTAACCTTTACAGGTAAAAGGTAAGACAAGTATGTCATGTATAAATGAATTTATAAATCAAGTCAACTCGTTGATAATTAAATAAATGCTTGATTTTCTCATTCGGAAATTTAAAAAGTATTTGTCTAAATTTTGAATTGGGAACGTCACAATAGCTTGAATATTTTTATATATATTTTTTAAATCTCTTTGATAGTGGGAAAAAGGACTGCTTGGTGGTACTTTTGCCGATACATATTACCTCGATGCCTTCAAGATGTAAGATGTTCGAGTGAGCCACTCTTTAATTGTTTACTTGTGAAATGTTCCCTGATTGGTCTGACTTCGTTAACAAAATAAGTAAGAATGATATAAAATTAATTGGTACTTAGCACTCGGACATATTTGAGTATTAAAATTGATTGAGCATCAATCTGCTCGAAAACTTATTAAAAGTGATTAATTTAATTGTTTTATAAATATAGACCCCGATTACAAATGTGTATATGTGTCAAGTGCGATGTTAATGATTAAATAATTATGCAAATATTTTTGATTCACTCGCCGATAAAGAGGCTTTGCACACTCTTTGTAATATAACTTCATACAAATCCATATTTAAACCAATAAGCGATTAAAAAATGTACTTATATTTACAAAAAAAATTATCAATTATGTTAAATACATAGATTTACCTTGTAAATGGGCCAGCTGATAATCAGTGGCTACCGCGGATCACTAGGAACTGTAAGAAATATTTACCCTCCTACAGATTAACAATGAGCCACCAACCTAGGCAATGTTAATTTTCTAGTACCCGTATACTGAGTCACGTATCCTTCAATCAGTAACTTAAAAATATTGAGTATTGTTATTTAGTAGTAGAATATGTGATCAATGACTGGTGCCTGTTTAGACGGACTTGGACCAAGCCCTTTGGATGATCTATACATTTGTTTGTCTCCAGATTTTTTATAATTTTTAGCCGATAAGTTTACCTATTAGCAAAAAGATCTAATTATAGAAATAAAATTAAATTAAACGTATATTTAAAATATACAGAAATAGACAGATAAATAAAAGAACCACATTAAACTCGGTGTGCGTAAACATATCCCCCAATCACATTTCCATTAATCACGCTTCAGTTGTCTGTTTGTCAATCATCTGCAATACAGGCCTTGACCCGCGACTATTTACTTTAATTAGCTTCGACTTTTTGTCTGTTCGCCAGAGGGATCCTTTGATCTATGAACTGCCCTTGGTCGTGTAGCTAAGTATGGGTGACAAATTCCATCTAGTTTTAGTCATCATTGTCAAGTACTATGTAATATTGAGCTTTGGTAATGAACGAAGTTAAATGACGTAGGATATTATGATTGATTATATTGAATAAAGATTTAAGTTTAAAATTCATTCATCATACATTAGTTAGACAAGGTTATATTGACTGAAAGTGACGATAGCTCGTATCTTGATTATTTACAATTAGTAATTTCGTATCGTAAAAATCTTCGGAATCAAGTATTTGGGGCCTGTCCAACAAGAGGATAGATATAAGATAGCCCCAGCTTCGTACGGGTGTAATGCTGATAGTAAATATACTACAGAAAGTCTTTATATACACATTCACATAATTAGACAATACAAACCGCTATGTCCCTGCATTTGAAATTTGTAATATCTTCGTAAACATCCATTTAAATAACATGCTGTAAAGGATCTTATTGATCTCTATGAAATGCACAATGTACTTCATTGGATAAGGATTACTACTGTATTGCTTAAACACCCTTCATATAAATAGGCATTTCATTCATTTCTCGTATAAAGTGAAGGAAAAAAAATGTGAGTTATTCTTAAGAAATGTATAAATCTCATTTCGAATTTTTTGTAGATCTTTTTAAAATATAAAATATAGTGGAACATTATTTTGAATTACTCGTAGGGCTTGCAAGTTAAGCGCAAAAAAAGTATACCAAAACAGTAGATCTTCTGCATTACCCATGTATAAAACCCTTCCTATTAAAACACACTATCTATTTAAAAAACGCGTCAAAACTATGTGTCAAATTTTAAAGATCGAAGCATACGTCGGATCAGACAGACAGTGGGAAGAGACTTTGTTTTATGTTATGTAGTGACACCCTACCTAATAATACCTAAGTCTACCAAAAGCCCACCACACCAGACCACGCAAACAACACCTTCTGGCAAAATTTAAAAAGTCATAATATATCTTCAATGACTTTTGTATTCAAATTACATGAGACATTTATCGCTTTTACCAAATACAGAAAGGATTATATTATGATCATAGCTTAGAGTATTGGATCACTTGTTCACGTATCAACCAACAGTTCTGTATAATTTTCATATAGTTGCTGTAACATGAATTTGCATTCCTGCATAAAAAGGGAGAAATCCTTGTACAAATCCCCGTCAATTAATTTCAAACATAAACTAGTAAACAATGTATCAAACCTATACTGTAAATATCGATAGAACAGGTGCGTTCTGAAATGGCTCGAATTATAGTCCAATCCACGATTCGTAATTCAATCAATTGAAATATAGTATATAACAAAGTCTGTATGTTCGCGATAAAGTCTAAGAGTATTTTTCGGAACGGATTTTCATGAGGTTTTCGCTGATAGACAGATTGGTTCATGAAGAAGGTTTAGGTATATAATTTATTAAGGTTTTTATGTTAATAAGATGAAATAGAAAGCATTTAATTGTATAAAAAATAATTATAAGAAAAGTAGTGAGATTCAATAGTTTCATATTTTTGACATTGTATCCAAACAGACTGGGTGATTTATATTTTTTATAAATCACGTAGTATAAAACCGAATACACACAGGACTTTTTTTGCAAAAAAAATAATACTAATAATATTTAATTTATTTATATATATTTATGATTAATTAACTATATTAAAATATATTATTATTTTTATAATAACCAATGATGTAAGTTTTTACAATTTCGTCAAGCTACCTGAATTGATCAACAAAATAAACTATATAATCGCGCCTTAATCATAAAAAAAATGTGTTCAGTAACCTTACCATCAGTAATTTCTAATAAATGGTCTGGAAAGGGCAATACGCGTGGGAAAAATGATTATTACTAGTGTTAGTAATATGTTAACAATTCTAACATATTTTATAGCAATCTTTATATGGTGTTGATGATATTGTAATAAAATATAACGTAATGGTTAATATAAATAAACACATAAGTATTTTAATAAGATAAATAATTTGTTGTCGGCTGCATTACTGAACTGTTTGTTTGTTTGAACGCTCTATTTTAAGAATATGACTGAAGTAAGTAAAAAAATCATCTATGATTTCACATAATATTCCTTGTACCATATTCAATTAATTACTTCATAAGATTATTATATGGATCCGCCGATTACTCTCCTCTTGATAACTTTTGCTGAATATTTCCGATATATCTTTGAGGATGTTGTTCGATGATGTTTCCTAAAATTGTCAAAGAGTATCATATGCTCATTTTGGGTTTATATTTAATTAATTAATTTAAATGACACGTTTCGACAGTTTTTTAACGTGGGTAGCCCACTTGGAGTAAAGCTGCGCTGTGAAACAAACGACCAAACTTGGTCTTGGACCTTGAAGAAAATGTTGTTTGGCAATTTTTGAAACATTAGGTATTTTTTTGGAAACATTAGATTGCTCATGACAATAATCGTAAATTAATATATTGTTCTGATGAAAGGTTTTGGGGCCTCCCATACTATCACTTGTGAATTACCAAGATTTGAATCTGAATTCTATTCCAATTTATATTCATACCAATTAGATGCACCTCTGACGAAATACTTATGTTATAATTACTCTATTTAGTCGTTTTTTCACATAAAATAAATATCAAACGAAATGTCAGATTGATATGTTGATAAAAAAGTGATTAATTCAAAATTAAGCTATTAAATGGAAATATCTAGAATATCCACGCCATATTTCTTAGACATATAAGTCTTAAACTCGTCTCACATATAAAATGACATGATGCTAATAATAAAGATGGAGTAATATTATACATCATGTTCTAATAAAAAAAAAGTGCAATAAAAATTCAAATTCTTACCAAAAAAACATCCGTAACACGAAAATGAGACATAATCGAACAATAACCATTAATATTCGAAACAGCGGATGAACCACTACACTAACCCAACCACGAACTTACTTAAAAACTATACTCAAGGACGCGCGCGGAGTAGGGAACGCGTTGTATAGCCAATACTAAATAAAACATCAGTCGCTAACGCATCGAAGATAGAAGCGTACGCGTCGCGTAAATAACTTAAACGAACATCGATAATTTAAACATTTAACGATATAGTTAAAACTTCAAACAAGTGATATTTCTAGTGCCGTTAACACATCTAAATATTCACATATAACCAAATTTTATGTAATCGTTATTAAAGGTTAAGCTCAGTGAAGGTACGAGTTCACCCTTATTGATAGGAATTCTTGTTTATATTGAACTTACTTAAACTACTTAGTTATTATAAATTTATGCTAAATTATTGTTGTAGATGTCCATTTAATGTCGATCAAATTAGCTTAAATAAAACAGAGGCATCGTTCTCGATGTTTAAATTTATACAATGCTTTTAAAATTAGATCAATTATAATATTTATGAATGAAATATCTATGACGAGTTGATTTATAATTTATGGCTGCATTAATGTGATCTATTTTTACATATTTTACTATTTTTTACTATAATTAATAACAGGTGTTAATTAATACAGAATATATGAATAGAGAACAAATCATTATACATTGTCTGTGATTATTTGTAACAGTAAACAACAACGCATCGTTTTTTTTTTCATTTTAAAATTAGTTGTTTGAATTTTTAGTTGCCAGAACTTTCCAGGTCATAAGTTCATATTGCAGATAACGGAGTGATGAAAATTTGACTGTTACTAATCAAGTGCGCGTAGTGTCAACATGGAACGTAAAGTTTTCTTATTTTGGTGCGCAACACTGATATGCTGTTTTGTTGCTAGTGCGAAGGTAAGAAATTTGACATTTGATTTCGCTTGAAAAAAATTCAAAACGGTCGCGGGGAACGAATTTGTAAGGATGTTTTTGGATTACTCTAGGAACATTGATAAGGAAATTTATTCGTGGGATCTAAATAGAATCTTGTATGTATGAAACTTTTTGTTTTAGATTATCTTAGATTATTAAACAAAAGATGTTTCCATGCGTATGTTATGTTGTTGATGCACTTTTGGGTACTTGTATTCGCTTTTATTGCTTCTCTACAATGTGACGTACGCTCCATCAGACTTATGAAGTTTATTATTATCAATCATGTGTTTATGTTAACTGATTACATTATACAAAGTTAACTCATACAAAATTGGAAAAATAACATTTCATCTAAATACATGGTCGTTTTACAGTCATTAAGCAGGTATCCCGATGCCCTTTTAATTTTTCATTTTGCAATACTTATTGACACATAATTTTTATCATGTTACTCATTGAATGTGAGAACTTTTGTTGTAAATTTATTCAGTTTCCAGTGACTGTTATTTATATTATTAGTGTTGTTATGTGCACTGGGTTTACCGGCAGTAAATGATACATGTTTTGTCTTAAAACATTACTTTGTCATATGTCCAAAGTTTGACGTATTTATAAATGAGATTAAAATTGCTCACCGCTAGTCGCTAGCAGAACTTTTTTACAACGTGAAACTTCATTGAAACTTCGTGACCCGATTTTGTTTTTCTTTTTGAGTCATTTCCGGCCTACAACGGTAGTTTTGATATTTTAAAGTTTTTCTTTTTAATACTTCACGATGAAAATATGCAATCAAATGAAACTGTTTATTTCAATATCACTGTTTCGAAAAAAAGTGCAGAATAAACGCAGTGTGAATATTTTTTCCCATTGTATCGTAATCAACTGCTCCAATTTCGTCTTTCTGATTTGATCGCTTTAAAATCGAATGAAATAGTATTTTTGTAGGAATTTATTACAGTTCGAATATTTACGAAGAAACTTTTCTTCATATTATCGATAATATAATATTATAAATTTGAAAGTAACTGTCTGTCTGTCTGTCGTTCTTTCACGATCAGACCAGTGAATCGAATTTGGTGAAATTTGTTATAAAGCAAACTTGAACTCAAACGAAGGACATAGGTTTTTTTTTTGCCTGATATATATGCTTACCGACCCCAAAAACGTGTGTAATATGTATGTAAAGGCCATTTGCTGAAAGTCAATATTCGTTTGCTAGTATTTTGGTTTGTTTTCATAAATAATTAAGATGGAAGCCCTTATGACGTATGAAGCAAGTTCTTATTACAAACGAGACACGTATCAACCGTTAACGCTCATTGAACATAATTACCATAAGATTGATTGCACTAACACTTATTATATACAGTTAGTATATAAATTAAGACCGTTGTGCTATGTTACATTCGTATCTGTAGGGTTGTCGTTTGATTAAAGAACGTGAAAAATATATATATAATTTTACTTGGTGGTATGGCATTGTGCAAGCCCGCCTGGGTAGGTACCACCCACTCATCAGATATTCTAAAGGGTGAGTGAGCCAGTGTAACTACAGGCACAAGGGACATAGCATCTTAGTTCCCAAGGTAGGTGGCGCATTGACGATGTAAGGAATAGTTAATATTTCTTACAGCGTCATTGTCTATGGGCGATAGTGACTATTTATCATCAGGTGGCCCATGTGCTCGTCCGCCAACGTATTTCATAAAAAAATATATATTGTTTTTATATTTATTGTTTGTTTTACTATTGTACTATGAGTGCCTTCGCTTCGTAACTTTTGCTTTAAATCACTGCGTATGGTTTCTTAATTAGTACACGGAAGAGTACGATCCCGCGAATAAGCGTGCATGACTGAATTCGTTAAATCTTCCTTACGGTACAAAGACACGACCCACAGCAAGGTCGAAGAAGTAAAATCAGCGAGCGATTTAAGTACTGCATCTGTAACAAAAACTTGCCTTTAGGAATTGTAAATTAAAATTTAATCACTGCAAATAGAGAAAATATTTTGTTTATTGTGTAGATTATCACTGCGTGTTATAAAACATAGCACCCCCCCCCCCCCCAAGTCTGTCTGTCTGTATGTTTGCGATAACCTCCAAAAGTATTGAACGGATTTTCATGCGATTTCACTAATGTTGAGGTATATAATTTATTTAGGATTTTGTGTAAATAAGTTGAAATAGAAAGACAATTTTTAAATAGGTTGGCAAAGAAACAAAAATATAATTCAAAGTAAAAATATAAAAAACTTATGTCCACCCGTGCGAAGCCGGAACGGGCTGCTAGTATATATTATTTATTAGAATTGAATTTTTCCCTAAGCAAATTAGTTCTTACGATAATGTAATTTGATAAAACTTATGTTAAAATGTATAGAAAATAAATGTAAAACAAACTGTTATTGCTAAAACCACACTTCGTATATATAATAGGTTAATACCTATCGTCACACGTTGCTTGTTTCACATTATTAATTCAATATTGTGAATGGCGAAACATAAATTGCATCTTGTGAATATTAGTAACCTATCTATCTATTCAGCTTATATTATTAGCTATTAAAATTGTTTTTATGTTATTAAATTTCAAATTAGCTAAATATATTACTTCCAAATCTTGTTAATATGACATTTTGATGTGACAGTACTAAAGACAAGGAAAGGTTATTTGTTGATGGTGAACGTCAACCATACAACTTCAGGCTACTGTATTATAGGGCTTGCACCAAGCAGTCTCACCTATTATGGTTTTGTTTGAATTGTGAGAAGTTTAATTCACCTCTAGGGACAAGGGATCTTAGTGCCTAAGCTTGATGGCGCATTGGCGATGTTTGTTTGTTACTATTTCTCACAGCACCATTATGTATGGTTGGTTAAAACCACTCATCAAGAGGAGGCAAATTAACCCACCTATCTGTGCAAAAATACTTCAAAGCACAATAAAAATATAG
This sequence comes from Vanessa cardui, assembly GCF_905220365.1. Lineage (NCBI taxonomy): Eukaryota > Metazoa > Arthropoda > Insecta > Lepidoptera > Nymphalidae > Vanessa > Vanessa cardui. The sequence goes on from NC_061125.1 coordinate 8,504,070, forward strand.
ATTTGAAACGGCTGTAATGTGGTAGGTTAATTTTAATAGTAGAATATAGGACTACATTCAGAACCATGTAGAAAAATATAAAAAGTGTATGAGTAAATATTCGTTAGAATTTTGAATTCTTTTTTGACTGAGTAGTCTCACTAACTATTTAGGTGATGCATACATGATTCGTCTCTTAGACTCTTACTCGTCATTCTTGGGTTGATTCATTATGAAATACCATATAATGTCCGATAATTGGCTTGTTTGAAAACAGGATAAATATTGAAAAAACAAAGAATAATTGACTTCATTTATTAGGTTTGTATTAAAATCTTTTGCGTCTATCTTCGTAATAAAATCTTTTTCAATTTGATTCTGGTATTATAGTTAATAATAACGTGTTTTCGTAATTATGACGCAGTACTTATACGTTGAATAATATAAATATTGATTATATTTTTCGATATTCCATATAAAACAATCTATCTGTCAATATATATGTCGATTCGTTATCTATCTTTTGTTTTATAAAAAAAAAATCAACTTCATATCGTTCGCTCGAACGGAGTTTGGAGTTTATCGTTTGTAAGGAATAAATAACCAACTATAGCTGTTTTGTTGTTTCTTAGTTGTATGATGCATTGTTGTAAATTCTTCTTTACAATAACGACTAAAGATGAGACACGGAAATCAGTAACTATTTTCTTACACAAGATCTATTGGTAAGACAACTTATACATACAATTTGATTGATATGTGTCTCTGAGGTTACGTGTCATTGACCTCTGATAAAGAGATGGAACAACAAACAAGTATTATTTACATTAACCAAGATTTTATCTCGCAACCTCATTTATATTAGACTAAATATACGTCAAGGTTTGTTGCTTCTTATGACCTTCTAATAATCGGGATACATGGATTTTATATTAATGTAAATACAATTCCAGGAGATGGCCCAGTGGTTAGAATAGATGGCCCAGTGGTTAGACCGCGTGCATCTTAACCGATGATTGTGGATTCAAACCCAGGCAAGCACCACTTTATATATGTGCTTAATTTGTGTTATAATTCATCTCGTGCTCGGCGGTGAAGGAAAACATCACGAGGAAACCTGCATGTGTCTATTTTCATCGAAATTCTGCCAAATGTGCATTCCACCAACCCGCATTGGAACAGCTTGGTGGAATTTGTTCCAAGCCCTCTTCTTAATGGAAGAGGATACCTTATCTCAGCAGTGGAAAATTTACAGGCTGTTTCTAAATACAATTCAAATTTAGAATATTCAGTAATTGAAAAAATTGCTATATTAAATACAGTGAAGCGTAAAATTTAATAACAATAATGAAACGGAAATCTCTTTTTTATTAAAATCGTGAACAAAATTACTATAAAAACAAACTATAAACAAATATACCCCCTGTCTTACATTTCATAATTTAATATAATTGGTGGAATCCATGCGATAAATCGATTTTATTGCATTACGAAAATTATTATTACGAGAATAAATTACAAGTATTCAATTTAATGGTAAATTGAGAGTAACGCAAAAAAGTCATCTTCATAGCAATTTAATAGTATTTGGAATATTTAACATTAATTTATAAATTTTTGCAAACTAAATATTCATTGAAGTCAATAACTAATATAACTAATATAACTAATATAACACTAAATATAATAATAAAATAAGATACAATTAATCGAAAATATATACTTCTTATTCTTTACAAAAATAAATAACTATATAGGTGTATCAGAGGCTTTAAAAATACAGACGAATTGATAACCTCCTCCTTTTTGAAGTCGGTTGAAAATAACAAAAAAATATCGAATGACATAAAAAAGATACTACAATCGATTGCGCCTAAGTTATGGCCAAGCCTAGCAATAAAAATGTCTAGTAATTATTATCATTAACTAAAATAATATAATTTTTTTTTGTTTGTTAATAAACCACCTACTAATGATATAATAACCGTGCTTTGTATTACTTCCGCTAAAACCGACATAGAACAAATGTAATTACGATTAATAACATACTAAGTATAATAATACCATTTATAATCTACATCAATTTTATAACGAGACATTTGTATGTAGGATGTAATATTGAGAACTAATGATACAACTCTAAATAAATCCCCAGTAGAAAGCTACATTATTCGTAAGCGCTGTAAGGTATCAATTATATTGAGATCGTGACATTTTCTTAATGAATAATATGCACCCGTGCGAAGCCAGGGCGGTATGCTATAATAATAAATAATAAATATGAGACAACATCACATACATTACTCAGATCCCAATGTAAGTAGCTAAAGCACTTGTGTTATGGAAAATCAGAAGTAACGACGGTACCACAAACACCCAGACACAAGACAACATAGAAAACTAATGATAATCTACATCGACTCAGCCGGGAATCGAATCCAAGACCTCAGAGTGACGTACCCCTGAAAACCGGTGTACACACCACTCGACTACGGAGGTCGTCAAAGTATGCAAGTGCAATTTATTACTATTAAAGTCGCCACCATTTGTACTTCCTGTAAAAAAATAACGTCATGAATCTTAAAATGAAAGGTAAAAAATGAAAGGTTATTTTAATGACACGGAAGACTGAGAGGCAATACTTGGTTGCAACAAAGAGGTTACGGTATCTAATTGTTCTTTAGTCTATGATGATATTTGAAATGTGTGTCATAGACTTCCGCAGTGTCTGTTCGGAAGTTTATCAATGCATGCGTATATGCATGTAATACAATTGTACCAAGACATGTGTTTTGACATGAAACATTTGGATATACTTATAACTCAGCATTTTTCCTTCCACTGCTAGACGAAAGCCTCTCCTATAGAAGTTATAGAACACCACCGATCTTCCCGATTTTATACAGCCCGGATCCGACCCGGGCTTGACACTGTTTTTAAATGGTCCGTCATCTTTAGCTAGCAAGTATCGGCTCCTTTGTCAACCAAGTAATAATCAATCTTTGTTACACTTAACAAAATCGAACAGGTTTTTAAAATGTGTGTTAGGCTATCATCTGTTTTTCCATGACAATTATTTATACTGATTTCTCCCTGGTTTCGGTGACATTTCGGAAAGATGCTAAAGCTAGACAAAATGCGCAACTCTTCAGCTAAGGAGAAAGATTCGGAATTTATTGTAGTACGCTATTCCAAAACAGCCTAAGCGATTGTTACATTAGCGGTTAATATTATATCTTGTTAATATTTTTACATGCAATATGCGATTAATTTATTACCTTAGAAGCGCTTTTGATTGATTTAAATGAAATTTATTATAATAACTAAAACTGTCCTGAATTATTAAATATGGGATGAGGAGAAGAGTCTAACAATATCAAAACCTTTTCAGGCATTTTGAAATTGGAGTAAACTAACATATCTGCAGTACACATATATTCATATGCCTTGAAAATATTACGTTCCTGTTATGGGCAGTTATGTCAAAATGCTGCCATATTTTAATCTGTGTTTTGTGTCAACAAGAACAACGTGTTCTATCCAAAGAGTCATAATATAATCAAAATATTCTTCATTCAAGTAGGCTCATATGACTTACGAGATTAAATGTATGAAACATAATTGTAGGCATTAAAATATTGATGTAAGAAACTCGTATTATTCGAAACGTTCGTATGTAACACAATTATCATATTATGGACAGTTGTCGAGTAATTTTGATATTATGCTATTTGAAGTGATTTGAATTCTTGTTGGCACGATTTAATGTAAGGCTATATTTATACACAGTATAAAAATATTCAATGTACGTTTAAATATTGTATACAATGAAAATACGTATTTTTTTTATTGTATTAAGTTGTTACTCTCAACAATACTTAATTGAAAATTAAAAACAAACTTGTCGTAGTTTTATTTAATCTCATTCGAAAATTATAGTCAATGTTTTATTTAATAAAGTAATTACGAACTTTTCTAAAAGTATTGTATTTCAGTAAAGATTTTACGCAATTGTGTTCTTATAAGAGAGGATTTATTTCGAGTTAGATGGCGCCCCCCCCCCCAATCATTTAAAATTGAACGTTAAAATCACAAATGATATCAGTGTTGCCACGTCTAGCAATTAGACACACTATAAATGGAAAAGGCTTCAATGATGATGTAAATTTTTATGTGATTCGAAAAAAAAATTGCATGTTTATGGCATTTATCTACGGTTGACCGCAATTATGTAGTAATGCCACAAAAATAAAGATAATATGCGTAATTTTTGAATAGAAATATTGATATCTGTGCGACCCGTTCCTTAGCCTTTCTATTGAATAACAATTGGGACACATTCGTATTGCAGTTACATTTATAATAATAACTCTGGTGTTCTAGCGCTCTTTGTTTTTATATTTGATTAAAATAATATTTGACATTACACGTTGTGATCCATTTTTTTTATACAATCGTGACCGCGAAGACAAATGAAATCTAGCCTAATTATTGGATTGCGTGATTAGTACCTACTCAACTATGGCACAGAAAATTATGCTAATGTTTGTACTTAACGCACGAACGCAATGATTTAAGCGCCATCTTTTATAATCTGTATTGTACCATAGATATTTTAGATAACAATATTACGTTTTTTTTTTTAAATTAATCCCTAAACTAATTATGTTTCTTGACGTAGGTTCAATTAAAATAGCTTGTTGATATGTCCTTTCATATAACATAACTAATAGTTTTGTCTGCAGTTTCATTTGCATAATATTCTTTGGAATGATTAATCGTTGTGAACTTTATGAACACTGATAAAAAAATTAATTCCTATAATACCTGCGTGTCTATGTTCATCGCATCGCATGGAAACCATTAGAGTATAATTATCTCGATATTCAGGTCTAAGGTAAACAGACCATTGCGTATGCGTAGCGATAACATCCTCCAATTCGATCCTGACTTGTACCGTACTGCCAAAAACGATTTTAGTCAATGATGTTCTAGAAAACAGATATGTTATTAATGCGCAAAAAGTGAAGACTAGAAAACGTCCTAATTGGGACGTTTGCTTTAGTCGTTTTACATAGTATTACGTTATAATACATTATAATTACGTAGTAATTATTTTTAAGTAATTAAAACACCTAGTTGTCTCTTTTACTTATTGTATTTATCAAGCTATCTTTTTTACTTGTAACGAAATGTAAAATAAACGGTCCCCGGCGCGCCACACATTTTTCTGTTGTTTAGTATGGGTATAACATATCTGTTTATTTGAATATCATTGGATTTTAGTACAATTTTTACTATTTTATTTTGTGGCGGTTTGTTTGAAAATATATAATGCATTGTATTTAATCTCTATGCACAAAGATCGAGCGAACAAGGTAGCAGGACTGCTCTTTTACAATAGCAGAACATTAGTTACGTAACGTGGTCAAACTTACATAATAACAAACCGATTGTGTTTTGAAGTCCGAGACCTGAATGGGTACAATTTAGTCTTTGACATTAATCTTAATAAGTATGGTTTAATATTAACTTTCTTGTGCGTGATATTTAATATTTACATAATAGTAGATATACAAATAAGCTAGTAATTATAGTGTGTAGTAAATAAACAATTGAAGTTGAATTATTGCAAATGTTTATCGAAGAACAATATATTTGCTCTTGATAAACATTTATCTTAATAAACATTTACCATTCCTCACCTAATTGTGCAAGCCTTAAACAAAACCAAATATTTTTTAGGAATGTTAAGAATGTACCTAATATCGAGAAAGCACTTTTTATTGATCACTTCAATCCACAAGAATTCTGTGCAAAATGTAAGCCGCGTCGGTAAACTTTTTGTTTGAATTAAAAAACCGTGAGTATCGATAAATAAAAGACAGTTTCAAGTGTGTAATATTATATTTACACGTGTATTGTTAGTGAATTTTATTAGGATGTAAAGAAATTCATCATGTGATCATACGGATGTCACAACGATAGCTCACGGCGTAGATAGTGCAAGTATTTTGACACGATTTTGACATTACATTTCATAATAATATAATCTGTGATTATTTTTTCTATTATAATGTGACGGTCAGCGGACGTAAATGCCAATTTAAAAGACAATTTGACACAGTAATTGCTAGTGAGTGTGAGTGTTGATAAAATCTGTGTAAAATTTTTGTTTGAATAATTACTAATTAAAATAGTAATTGCTTGTTGATCTATACTGTTAATAGTTAATTACTATACTATAGCTAGATTGATTGGCTAAATGTCATGAAGCCTCGAATTTTAAAATTTCGAGATCGAAGTTGTGTTTGAAAACTGTGGTGTTCTTGTAATGTATAAATTATTTATTTATTTATTTAACCCATTACAACTTGTTTAGTGCTAATATTTACAGTAAATACATATAACATTTATTTTACATAGAAAAGTAACTCTAAGCAACTCAAGTTAAAAGCAAGACAAAAATGATTTCCAGCGAAGATCTGCTGATGTTTAGTATAAAATATAAAACGCCAAAATATAATTTAATATAAAATGTAAAAAAAGGCACGGATGTGTGGATGTTGTAAATTAAATTAAAAAAAAAAGCAACTCAAGTTCGATGGACATACCCTCCGTGCTAGTTGAACTGTATGACGGTAGGAGAAAAAAAATTAACGGTCGTGTAGAAATGATGTCCGTGGGACTACGCTCTCTCAATTCCATGTGCCATATCATATAAGATTGAAGTGTGCTTGTAATTGAATGCGATGCAAATGAAGAATTGCCTCCCGGGAATTGCGTACAACTTTTACGTGTTGCCGTTGCGTAAACATGTAGCATTTATTGGGAGGTTGTAAGGCTCCTTCCAATAAGTGCTTATAAAATGCAATAATTAGCTTCAAATAAGATGTCTGTAACCATCTTTTCGCCTTGTCTTCTTGAAAAGAGTTTAGTATAATTCGTTATTTTCCTTAATATATTGTATATGAAAAACAGAATGACTTTGTCTCTTAAAAATTATACAACGTTGACTCAGGATCATTTTCTTCGTAATATTATATTGTGGTTTTTAGTTTCTTAGTATACTTTGATACAATTAGATGATTGAATGGTAATAGTGGGGAAGACCATTTTTTCAAAATCATTCCTAGACCAATTGTTATTATTTCATCCTTGACATTATTTTGCGGCGCCATCAAAAAAATAATGCCATTGGCTAGGCCAAAATAATGGAAATTGATTGATTAATTATATGCTAAATAATTATATACTTAATAAATATGGGTTGCTTTAAAAACCTTTGACCTATGGTAATTATAATGTTTTTTAGTTGTACGAACATGCAACAGTTATAGATTTGAACTTATCTGAAACAGTTTCTGTTGATATCATATTGAGCTTATATAAACAAGTTATTAATTAAATTTTACGTATTTTAATTCGTAATCAAATCCTTTATTCCGTAATTATTATCCAATAAGGATTGTTAAAAGATATTGCCTTTGGATATATCTAATAATGTTATTCGATTTAACAATTTAACGCCAAAATCGAGACAAAAATTAAATTATAACTATATTCTAAATATATTTAACATTCATATATGCTAAATATATAAAGCTTACAAAATAAAGCAGTTTCATTAAAACGAGCTGCATAATATATAGTAAAGAATATTTCCAAAAAGTATGTTTAAATCACGAAATTATTTTAGTGAATTTTGAATGTATTATGACGTTATGTAAATCAAAATCATGAGGCGAACTGTTACGAAATAAATGCACATATTATCCATTATGAAATAAATTGCGTTTCACGGTTGCTTTTGGACACCAAATCGATGATCGACGATCGATTGAATGATATTCGTCACAGTATTATTGAACGCTTTGGGAGCTAAGATATCGATAATCGTTCATCTACCTCTTAAACCGGAATTAAATTGTAACACTTTTGTTGTAAATTCAAAATAAATAGCAAATCATCAACTAAGTAAGGTTTCTTTATATATTTTTATCTCAGTACCATAAAGTCGTAACTACTTAGTTTCTTATCGGTTCTTCTCAGTTGATCTTAATTTTAAAGGTGTTAGCTTTGTATAATATACAGGATAATTTGAATCAAAACTATCTTGGGTTCAGAATAAAGAAACTCAGAAGTCACTATATTCCACCATTTAGCTATAATGTTGTCAATGAAATATATATTTATATGCCTTGAAATCTACAAAAACAAAATCCATTTTTTTATAATCCATATAATGGCTTATAAATGTTTTTTAATAAAAGATTTATGTTTATTAATTGGCAAAGTTAACAATTATGAACATTCAAAGTTATATTAATTTAGCTTTAGTCAATCGGCAGTTTCGTGTTTTTTTTTATCTTAAGCCATTCTTACAATGAATACAAATTGTTATTGAAACATCACTCTGATTTAGTTTGATGATTTCCAAAAATTCAATTTCACGGTGTTCATTCAAATTAAACGATGAATAGTTTTGATTAAACAGGAAATATATTTTTTGTATTAAATATATCTTTACATGTTTAATTGTCATAGCAATGACTATTATAATATGAACATCGTGATCTATCGTGTACAATGATCAATTTTGAATATAAATTACTTTTTTTATTTACAATAATATTTAGTCCACGTAATCAATACTTGATGACCGATAGAGGCAGCAGTCGTTCTACCGTCGTCTTTTCTTAAAGAGTATAAGAATTTTTTAATTAATTATATTCAAAAAATTGCAATGTTAAAGGTAATGGTATACTAAGCAGATATCATTGTCTATTATTGTATTTATATACATATAATACATACATTACATTTATAATTATAATTATTTGCTGCGTCTCATATGAAAGCGATTCGTCCCAATTTCGCACGGGTACAATATTGGAACTTACTACAGCATATGTCTATATATTTTAAATCTGTAATATCTTCGAAAATGTTCATTTAAATGAAATGCTGTAAATGAGCATATTGATCTATACCTATGTCCCTAATTGTATAAGAATTAATGCTGTATTGCTTAAAAAGCTTCGAAAATAAGCCATCGTTTCTCGTAAAAAGTAAAGGATAAAAATGGTTATTGTGAGTTATCCCTAGGAGATAGATATATAGGTACCATTGCTTTATTGAAGACCTTTTTTATTTTATTTATTTGAATGGCACATCAACAGTACATACATTAAACACTTAAAATTAAACATATAAAATTGACACTTATCTGATGTATGTACCAATTACAGACGTACACAGCACTGCTGAAGATTACTGTCTAGCTGGTTAATAATAATACTTAACTATTGAGATTACAAAAATATTACAAAAAAAATACAGATAACAAAAGAAGAAAGAATGTCACATAACAAGCAAAATAAACTACTAGAGCTAAGTTTTACTACCAGAACTTGACAAAACATCACAAATTTTTCGCTTAAACTTCGGCATGGAATCGGAAAACACATCAATATTTTGTGTTAATGCACACAAATCGTTATACTGGCCACATATTCTATTTATCGGGGAATATTTAGAAACATTTTAAGATGTAAAAATGTGTTTTTATTCACGACGCCACTATAAAAGCCTCTAAAATAATCAGTGTTTCTGTATGATATTGCATATGTATTATACATATAAACCTTGCTCTCGAATCAATCTATCTATTGAAATATCAGTTATGTAATTTTAAAGATCTCAGCATACAGAGAGACATAGAGCGTTCTTAAACTGTAAGGTAGACATAAGCTTTTAGGCTTTGTTTTATATTATTTTTCTTGGAGTAAGTAGAATACGATTAGGTTTTGTTACATTAAATTGCATAAAATAATTAACTAAAAAGGATTTTTGTATATTTTATTGGTCAGACACTTATGCAGTAATCAATTGACTCAATTTTATCGGTACGAAGTCGGGACCTATATACTTACGACTGTTTTTACATTTGTAAATATACGTAATTCATGAATTTTAATGATTTTTTAGGTAAATAAGAACGTGTTTCTTTGCTAAAAAAACAAATCAATACTACATCAGTGACTGACCTTTAAAACGTTTTATTTGTAGACATTACGCGGATTTTCGTTAGATTCATCTCAACGCAGTCACGATGTAGACTTGTGTCCCTGTATTGTATAGAAATCATCTGTAAAAGTTACAATAAACGGAACTACAAACTTACTTGGTGGCAGGCCCTTGTGCAAGCCCGTCTGGGTAGGTACTACCCACTCATCAATTATTCTATCGCCAAATAACAGTACTTACTCAGTATTGTTGTGTTCGGCTTGAAGGGTGAGTGAGCTAGTGTAACTACAGGCTCAAGGGACATAACATCTTCGTTCCCAAGGTTGGTGGCACATTGACGATGTAAGGAATAGTTAATATTTCTTACAGCGTCATTGTCAATGGGTGATGGTGACCACTTACCATCAGGTGGCCCATATGCTCGTCCGCCAACCTATACCATATAAAAAACAAAGTGTTTTTTTATAATAATTAGGTACTTATTAGAAAAGCCAATGACAGTTGTCTATATTCAATTAAGATGTAAACGTTATATGCAATATATAAATAAGAAATATATTAAAAACCATTTCTTTTTCATTTTGTATTACCTACATAAGTTCATAAATATAACGAAGGTACAATACGTTTTCATTGAACCGTTCAAAGACCGAAATAGAAAATACATTAAGAACTCATAAATAATTACTATTTCCAAATATAAATATTTTATTCAATAGTTAATTTTGTGTTGCAAAATGCGTTTGCACACAACAACGCCAAATAACACTGAAGTCGTTAACTCGCCAATATTAACATATATATAAAAATAACGATCACGTCTTGTGTATTTAATGCTCTATTGATTGATTTTAGTATTTATTTAGTTATTAGATGAATATTAAAAACAAAAAAAGACCTTCGACGATGGATTTTTAAATATTAGAATACTGAAATATTCATTATTTTATCCATTACTTGTTAAGGCTTTGTCTAGGGTTTCTTTGCGACAAAACTAAATTTCAGCATCATTCCTTAAATAACATTTCCACCACCACCAAAAATAATAACAATCACAACTTATTTATAAAACAACAACAACAACAGCCTGTAAATTCCCACTGCGGGGCTAAAGGCCTCCTCTCCCTTTGAGGAGAAGGTTTGGAACATATTCCACCACGCTGTTCCAATGCGGGTTGGTGGAATGCACATGTGGCAGAATTTCTATGAAATTTGTCACATGCAGGTTTCCACGCGATGTTTTCCTTCACCGCGGAGCACGAGATAAATTATAAAGACAAATTAAGCACATGAATCAGTGGTGCTTGCCTGGGTTTGAACCCGCAATCATCGGTTAAGATGCACGCGTTCTAACCACTGGGCCATCTCGACTCGACTCGACTTATTTATACGTAAACTGGTAAATCTTTTTGGCCATACCTACCTGAGTCGTATACAGAAATTGCGGTTTTAAAAAGCGCCGACATCCATTAAATTTATAACGAAACTTCGCGATTTTTCTATCCTGACAGTATTTCGGACACATCTTAAGGATATTTCTTAGTCCCAATATATATTTAAAAGGTTATTTATATTCGTCGTTCTTTACCTGAAGACAATATTTAAATAATGGAATAAATCAAACAGTTTCAGTACTTTCACATGTATTTTTATTGAATAAAATAAATAATAGTAACAGCCTAAAAGTTTCCCACCGCTGACTACAACCTCTCCTTTTGAGGAGCAGTTTAGAACATATAGTTAGTGGTAATAGAAGGGTTAGTGGATTTACATGTGGCAGAATTTCGAGATGAAGCGTAGTTATGTAGTACTACTTGGAAGCTGAATGGTACCCTTTAGGACACGTTAAGTATCATTGTGTTGTTTTGTATTAATAGTATTGTAGTTAGTGAGTAGTTATGGTTGGTTAATATGTTTTTATTTTTGTTGTTTTTCTTTTTTTTTTGTTTTATTTTTTTTTATAATTTTTATTCTTTTATTATGTGTGTTTATTTTTTAATGTGTCTAAATAAACATTTCTTTCTTTCTTTCTTTCTAATCACCATCAGCCAGCCACATCAATAGTTACTGACGTAATTACTTTTTTCCTTAGCTGAAAAAAAAATTACCAACTTTCTCATTTTTTAAATAAGTCCAATCCTAAAGTATCTCCTTCGACATTATCATCGGAAATTGTTCAGATTTTACAATAAATATTTATCAATTACAGTTTTGAGGTATTTCACGCTGTTAAGTTTATCTCATTGATTAACCTAAACCTATTATCTAATAAATAAAGAGGGGGACATTATGAGATGAAAATTACGTAGTCAGTTCCTCTGTTTTTGCGATCGATTGTCAAGATTCTAAGAATCTTGTGTTTTATGCATTTCTTGTGCGATAAATTAACAATACCTCGTAATATGTTCACAGGTATGTTGTTATTAAAGATAAGTATAGTGTAATTTTGCATTGTGTTTTTTTTTTTTCGTTAGTAAAAGTACAAAATGTCTGATGATCTCCTATTCTTCCATACCTCTCTCCATTAAATTTAAAACATACATTTTTTATGGAAGCTCACGATGTAACATAAACCTATATTCTACATTTCAGCTTTCTTAGACTCAGTGGTTTTTGTTTCGTTTTTAAAGTTAGATAACTAACGGTTTTATAAATGTACATTATGTTCTTTACTTAAAAAAGAATCATCAAAATAGGATTTTCATTCCTGCACAAGGAATCAAATTAATATATAAGCATCGCTAAATGTACCTACTACTATATTACTTTTTCTTAATAAATAAAACAAATACCTCATTAAATCGTCTTATATGATCTCCTTATTAAAAACAATAAAAATTGTGACCTCTCTTGGTAAAAAAAGCGGTTAGATGTAAATTGTTTCCAATACGCGAGTGAGAGTGTTTGGCAGTGGGTCAAGTTTTGACCCTTGTTGGTTGACCTAGTGTGTTTTTTACAACTATGCTTTGAATAAAAATATTTATTAATAATTGCTTGAAAAACAGATTTTAATGTCCCTTACTGGATATACTGAGCTAAGATGGCCCAGTGGTTAGAACGCGTGCATCTTAGCCGATGATTGCGGGTTCAATGCGTTGGCCTTATCTCTGCAGTGGGAAATTTACAGACTGTTACTTTACTTTTACTGGATTGAGCTTCTCGTGGTGTAAGGTTTACAGTATATTCCATCTAGCCGCTCCAATGGGGGTTGGTGGCTTAATATTTAGTATTACATAAAAAACCTGTCACATACAAAAAAAATGTTTTCAATTCTAGTATCTTCTGTTCGATAAAAGTTGGATTCCTCACGAATTCGGTATTGGTGGTCATTTGATCCAACAACCCGCATTGGAACAGCGTTGTGGAATATGTTCCAAACTTTCTCCTCAAAGGGAGATGAGGTCATGGCCCAGCAGCGGGAAATTTACAGGCTGTTGTTGATTATTTTATCAAGTAGAAACAAAAATATTGTCCGGGACTAAAGTTTGAACCTATAGTTAACCTATTCAACTTCTTTAAGCAAAAAATAACAATTTCTTAAAACTGGACATAATTTTAATCATGGAGAAAAATAATTTTTCGAGGTTACTTATTAACTTTCAATATCCAATTGGCTTTATGAAGCAGTCTTTGAAAGACGCTAAAATTCGTTTCCCCCCAAAACAAACACTTTAATTTGCACTTACAATTGATAAATATTGTGTTTATTATTTTTCTAATCGTATACATATATTCCTTCCTAGTTTTTGTTCATTCATTGAAATGAATATCTTAACCACAAACTACTATTGTATAAGATTTACGTATTTTGGGCTCATATAAGGATGTAAGAAAAAATGTTAATAATATTCTGTATAATTTCAAGCAAAAGTCAGCAGAAACCAGTTTCAAGGAGGTAATAACTTGCACACGGTTTCTGAAGTGTGTTAGTATAGTAAATTCCTTATATAACTTTGTTATACTAAATCAAATACTAACATATTTAGAGATGAGCTCACTCTTGTTATAAGCCTACTTGATTGTAATATATTTGACGACACATTTTCTTTTATGGAAAACGTGGGTTTTGCAAAATGAATTCGTTTCAAATATTAAACATATTATATAATGATATGGTGTTAATGGTTTCGATGATTTAATTGGTTATGTATATAATAATGAATACCGCAAGAAAGAAATGAGAGAGATGATAAATAATTAAATAACACATATATATTTCAAAGTTAAAAAATACAGTCTGGAAATGTACCATCGCTGTTCAAAGGTCGGCTGTTATCATTCTGCTGCTATCAGATTGTAGGGAAAATTTGTTGGTTATTTTATTGCTGTTCTAATAACAACTTTATTAGAACAGCAATTAAAGCAAACAGCAATTAAAGTAATATAAATGAATTACACAAAACACTATTTCAGTAAGTACGAGATTTTTGAATACACTCGAAGACTAATGAATGCGTCTTGATGTCTTATGTCAAACATAATAAATAAATATACACTCTATAAGGATACTGTAGACCTGCGTTAAGAACGGATCTTAAATTTAAGTCAAATCATATCAAATCAAAATAAACTTTATTCAAGTAGGCTTTTACAAGCACTTTTGAATCGTCATTTTACAACCAAGTGAAGCTACCACCGGTTCGGAAATTAGATTGTACCGAGAAAAACCGGCAAGAAACTTTACTCTTTTTTAACATTTAAAAATACAAAGTCATGTTAGTTACAATATTTAAATTAATATATCCTGCGTGGAAGTCAATAGATATTATCTCCACGCTTTTTTATCATCTATAAAGATAATGCGGGTAAAGCAGCAGGCTCAGCTAGTAAAATATAAAATGAAGTTTATATTATTAATATTCTTGCATGATTTCGTGTTGTGTCGCATTTCAGATAAAGAGAAAAAAAATATGTCGCTTACCACATATCGACTTTTTGATAATTTTGATAATTCGATACATGGATAACAAATCTTAATGGTCTTTCACGACTCATGAATCATTTTACAATGAATCACGTGTCGTCTGTGGGTAGACATCTAACAATGTCGTCCGGAACGAGTTTCAATTTATTGGTTTTAGTAGATGAGATTTAAGTTTTAGACATTTATTTATAATTATTCAAATATTTGACCTTGGGTACTCCTGTGTCTGTTAATGAGCCATTAACGGACGAGGTTGAATATAATGAATTAATGCTACTAAAATGTTCACTTAAAAGGATATCATATGTAAGCTTTTGGTATAGTCGTAATTATAATATATATAATAGTAAATACATATAATATATTGGCAATTACAATTAGCGTACTGACGTGAATATTGTAATCCAAATATGTCAGAACGATGTGTATCTTGTGAGTTAACATAACGATCATAAATTCAGTAACCCATTTATAACATTAGATTAACCAGGCTATGTTATACAGGACAAAAAAATGTCAAAGAATAGTTTTTTCTTTAGTTCCGGTTTAAAGTATGATTGGGTCATTGTATTTATAAGCACAAGGGACATAACATCTTAGTTCAGAAGGCTGATAGTTCATTGGCGATGTGTGAAATGGTTGAAACTTCTCACGGCGGCAAAGTGGGTGACCAGTGATCACAGGCCCATTTGTCCGTCCGCCTACCTGTAATAAATATATTTTTGTGACGTGGTCATTAAAAAGATCCTTCTGTGACAAAAAGAACAAAATCAGAATATTTATTAGGTACCTATTTATAATATCATCACTACATATTATAAAACAAGGTCCCCGGTCGCGTCTCTCTGTCTATATCTTCGCGATAAACTCCAAAATTACTCAACAAACTTTCATTCGGTTTTCACTAAAAGACAAAGGGATTTATAAGAAAAGTTTTGGTAAATAATTTATTATGATTTTTGTGTAAATAAATTAAAATATAACGACAATTGTTATACGTGTCGTAAAAAAAACAATAAAAAATAAATAAATAAAAGGTGCGAAGCCGGTATAGGCTGCTAGCTAACTACATTTTCAAGATTCACCGAAAATCCTCGGAGATAACGTGTCGTTTTGTTTTCTTTACAATCTTTATGCTGCAGAATTTTTATTATGCTATTTATAATAAAAACACACAAACCTAATTAAGGCGAAACTTAGTGACATTTTTTAATTAAACAACTCGCAATGAACTGCATAAATTATACTAATATATATATACTAATATAATAATACTATAAGGAGGAAAATTTTGTTTGTTTGTTAGTAATAAATATACACAAAAACTACTGGATCGATTTCAAAAATTCTTTCACTATGTGAAGGCTATGTTTATTCATGAGTAACATAGGCTAAATTTTATTTTGGAAAAAATAGGGTAGATGTAAAAAAGCTTTTGAGATACGCACTACTGTCACAAATCGCGGTCAAAAGCTACTAAATTATATTTTCAATGATCCGTAAGAGCATAATATTAATATTATGCTTCAATATTTCATTCATAACTAATATATTTTTCTACATTCATTTCGTTCCATGGCCATTCATTTCATCGCTCATTCAATCAAATGAATCTCTATGCTGTTAAAAGTCAGACGGAGTTGTTAATAATTTATAAATATTTTAAAATAAATTGTAATACTGATGTTTAATGTTAATGATCGCATAATGGAACTCATCATAATTTAATCACAGAGATGTATTCACAAATCCGTAGTGAAGTTTGATAGAATAACCTCTTTCTTCCATATTTGTAGTAGATCTATTGAAAGGTTGATACTCTACTATAACTGTAGAATACTATAAATTTGATAAATTATAATCGATTTTTTATTTATTATGTTATTTATATATACATTTTACACTTTATTTCTTTACATTAGTTATTGTATACAGGTTCTGATTGTATACGCATCTTAATATAATTTTAATACAGTTGAAAGATCTGTGTTACAAATTTATTGTGTGTATAATTGGAATACCATATGTCAAAAAATGTAGAAACTGTTGCCTTGTATAGAATATACAAATTAGTAATTAAAAGTAATCAAAAAACCCACTATGGAATAAGTGCGCCTACGTCAGTTTTAATATGGTAGGTATCCATTACTGGGTTACGATAGATTTGGTGACCGAGCTTAAGATACTGACTGTTCATTTAAAAAAGTGTTTTAAAGTTCAAGGTAAATCATGACAAAATAAGCAAAGTCAGATTATTTTTAAAGTATATAAAAATAAAATTTGATAGTATGCTCTTGGAAAAGACATGATGCTCCTTAAAAAAAAATTGTCAATGAATTTAAAAAAAAACTTGATAAATTATTATAATGTACACTTTTTAGTCTGTGACATTAAATTTTTATGTTATCTGTAGTACGCAATGTGTATGTACGAAATCAATATTTGCTTATGTCAAAAAGTGCTCTATTAGGCTGTATGGTTACCTCCATGTGTCCTCTAAAATGTAGTCTATGAAAGAAAAAATATGTGGAATGTACAATCTAATGGCCTATAATTTTTATTTATTCAAATTTCGTAACAATAGCTTTTTTTTTCACAATCCTCAGAAGGATATTCAAACCAATAAATAACCTAAGTTTTATTTAAAAGATAACACAATTCGAATGTAAATCATTTGCGTGGGTGTCAACAAGAGCAATTTATTTCAAAACTTTTACGATTTAATTTACTTAGAAAATAGAATTATAATATCTATCACAATAATATCATGGACATGTGTTGTTTGTCTGTTTGTTTTATTTTCCACAAAAAGTAAGAAGTAAGAATTAAAAAATCATATCGACGTTTAACTGTTAACAGAATATATATGCTTATAAGAAGCTAACTAATATTAAAATCATTTTATTACTAATACTTGTAGGTAAGTTATAAAATTGAAACTGTGTTTACTTTATATTCATTAATTATCATGCAAGACGTTCCATTTATCAGTAACTCATCGAAATTTGCATTAAAACTAGTTTTGAAGCGCAACTACTTTGTCATTTACTGGGTCGTCTAGAATCTACATTCCGAGGCGCAGGTATCTTCACATAGAACTAATATTGCAGTCTAATGTCCAATATAGCTTATTATAATGGAAGTAAGAAAAAATAATTATTATAATCTTTGATTAACACATTTCATGCGATTTGTTAATATGGTCAGTCAGCTATACTATGCAAGTGCACAGTATAGCTGACCATATGGACTTGCGAAAGGCCCACTGTTGATAACCAACTTACGATGGTACGCTATTTGACGTGTATCGTTAAAATGTTAAAATTATTTATGGTCAAAGTCGCATATCACCTCCTGACATTTCACGATCGTGTTCTGTTGTTAATTTCGAATATCTTCTTACATGACAGCTTTACTGATAAGAGCAAAAAGTTTTTACCAATGGAATTAAAAAGGTTGTTTCTTTAACAGCCGGTAGACAGTTTTAACTATCCAAATGAATATTGAGGTTGTGAATGATTTCTCCAATTAATTTTAGTCAATGCAATAAAACCTTTATGGTGGAATCATTTTGTTAACATGGTAATAAAATTTAAAGAAGCATTTACGCAGAATAGAATGTGTTGTAGTACCGTTCGTAGGTCAGTTGTCTTTAAACCTTGTGACAAGTCCGGGTAGAAACTACAGGTTGTTTATGTTGTTAGAAAATGCATAGAAATTGTGTATCTATTATTTAAAATACGATATAAATACGTCATATTATTTCGAATGTAGAATGTCAGCTAAAGTTAATTAGTTAAGTAATTGATATATTATAATTTTTACCGTCAAATAAAACTGAATGTGAATTATTTTCTGCATATAGTCGGATGCACTGTATAGTATTTAATTTTTCTATCGAATCTAAATTCCGAACTGTTTGATTTACGATTAAATCAAATCTTAAGATGACGATTTAAACTTGAATAAATTAGGTTTTAATTTAGTTTTGTATCTATTTATATTTCTAAGATGATTTGCCAGCCGTCTTATTGGATACGGTTCGTTGGAATATGTATATTGATATAGATAAGTTTACATATGTATACCTCTACTTATACATATGTACAAGTATATAATGTACTTAAAAATAATTCAATTTAAGCATATATACTTTTATAACATGTCTTCTTTTAAAATACATGTTTTCGTAAATAGGTGATAAATTATTTTTCACACCTTTGCATCGTCTTTTAATGCCTGTTATGAGTTTTCAGTCAAAAATCCGTAAAATATATGTACATAACTCATGTACTCATAACATATGATATAAAATAATCTGTAGTTTTAGTCAACAGCGCACTAAATGCTCATCTCAACATCTTTAGTATAAATCTATTTTAATGTAAAACAAACATAAATGATACTTTGATTTACAAGTAAACAAGTTATAAGACGGGTTTGAATCATGAAATGATATTTGTTGAATACCAGTGCGATTAAAAGATCTTTGTTTAGATTCTATGCGACATCGGAGAACTTACACAAATATTAGTCATTCGTTCATATCTTTAATGAGTAACAGTATGATATTAAGACTTGAGATTTAATTCCTTTATGTACTGTATGCATTAAAGTACGGAGTTAACATATTTTCTGTTATATATCTAGACCGCATTTTAAACAATGTCCTCAACGAAATTCTCCATTTTATATGACTTGGCGAAATTATTATATTTATTCAATGAAAAATAGGATAAGAAAACACAGTTATTTATAATTTCATAATATAACTTTACTTGCATCAATTATTTATTATTGTCATCTTGTACAGCCTGTAAATTTCCCATTGTTGGGCTGGCTCCTCTCTCTTTGAGGAGAATGTTAGGAATATTTCACTTTGCTGGTCCAATGTGTTTTCGTGGATTCAAAAGTGGCACAATTTCATTGAAATTAAACACAGTTTTCTCACGATGTTTTACTTCACTGCCGAACACAAGATGAATTATAAACACTTATTAGACACTTGAAAATTCAGTGGTACCTGCAAGAAGTTTTGATGTAATTTTGTGTAAAACAAATGACGGGAGGATCTTGTAAAAATTGGGTAGTATAAGTATATACGAGTTGAACTAATTAAGCAATTCTTTCATAACGTAACCTAATGAATTCAATGGGGCAGATGCATCTTGATTGAAAGCTTGTTTGTTTTCTATTCAGTATTACCGGCCATTGTCTCAGTATTGCATACGTTCAAAGTATTTTTTGTTTCGCTGTTACATATGACTGAGGTTTTCGCCATTTACTCTTTGTCTGTATAATTATGTGAAATTTTGTTAATTTATGTACTACAACATAGTTGAGCAAAATTCACGTGGTTTCATTTGATTAGCTTAATTTATACAGCATCTTGCTTTCTTATCTTCATTATCTCTGCTCTGCTCTTATATTATTGTGTCGTAATTTTTATTCAAGATAAAAAAAAAATCGTAATTAAAGCCATGTTTTCGAAAATCATCTTGAGAATTAATTAATTTTTTAATTCGATTTTTATTGTTATTTTATGTATAATTATATATTTAAGAGAATATTTTATTGGTATTTTAATATAAGGATACCTTTTCTACATTTTTTTTTTCATTTAATCGAATTTCAGGCGGCTTTCCAAAGCGGCGTTAAAATTAAAATATTAATGATTCAAAACACTTAATTCTAAACTCAACTTCAATAAAATATATTCAACTTAACGTTCTAATTTCTGGGTTATATATTCCCCAATAGAAGAAGTAAGCAAGTAAGTAACAACAATAGCCTGTAAATTCCCACTGCTGGGCTAAAGGCCTCTTCTCCTTTAGAGGAGAAGGTTTGGAACATATTCCACCACGCTGTTCTAATGCGGGTTGTTGGAATACACATGTGGCAGAATTTCTATGAAATTTGACACATGCAGGTTTCCTCACGATGTTTTCCTTCACCGCCGAATACGAGATGAATTATAAAGACAAATTAAGCACATGAATCAGCGGTGCTTGCCTGGGTTTGAACCCGCAATCATCGGTTAAGATGCACGCGTTCTAATCACTGGGCCATCTCGACCCCACATCCGACGACATATGTGTCATCCATTGTGTTAATTTGGCTAAAGTTTTAGCTAATCATCTTAAACCATAATTGGTTAATATACATTATGAAGTTCTTGAATTGAATTGGCGAATCTCAAGGTCAGGTAATTATAGTTTTTATTAATTCATATATTATTTATCGTTCATTCCACTTATAACAATAATTCATATAACTCCAGGAAACACTGCATATTATTAATGTGACAAGGTGATAAAGACAGGAAGTTTATTTGTGGAAGCTTAAAAACGTTTGTTTAAGTAAGCACTTTATCTTAATTAAATCATACGGAAGTAGTAGCTGATAAGCTAAATTTTGCTTTCAACAAATTTAATTATGTTCATAATATTTAAAAATATATGTTTACTAAATAAATATAAAAACTTAATAATACTTTCTTGGTTGTATCGTTAAACTAATATTATCATTATTGATTAGGTACGATGCCATAATAGCAAAATGAAAATTATTATATATTGTCCTATATTTCTATATTTTTTACAATTTTGTAACTTTTATTCGTACTTTACTTTTATAAAATTAATCATCTGTGTAAAATGTATTGTTTAGCATTGTTGTGCTAACCGTAAATTAAGGTTAACGAAACAGGTGACACATAAGGTAACATGTCCCAATGTTGGGCAAAAGCTTTCTCTCTTCTCGAGGAGAAGATTTGGATTTTATTTTGGTTCTAACGTAGCGCCAATGCATAATGGTGGTACTGTGATAGATTCCCTCGTGACATTTTCGTTCACCACAAAACAAGAGATGATTTATAGACATATATTATTTATATTAGACTCGTCAGGTGTTTGCCTCCCATTATTTGATATGGAATAATGTTCTTACTTACATAGTTAATTGTTTAATTGAAATCCATCATTTTTATTTCTTGAGCTCCTAATGTACAATACACTGTGAGAGCTATATACCATCTACTACGTAACCTATGACTTATTAACTCTGAAACATCAAGCTAACGAAATTATAGGACTCGTATAAGAAAAGACAGCTCATCACCCACTTTACCAATTCTAACTGTTCCTTATTTTGGAATTGATCTCGTGTTTACGTAAGCATCTCGTGACTGTATTACGAACGGAAGGCGTTACGGATAATGACCGGTTACTGGTATATAGAGCAGGTCGGCTGATTGTAGAAAATGACCGACAAATCTTCCGTAAAGGATAGTCTCGAGATTACAAAGGAGGTTTACTTTCTTTTATCAAACTGCGCCGCAGTATCGGGGCGTCTTGCATTCACCTATGCATGTCTATACCGATTAATGGTTTTAGTCTCGCTGTTTATCCGGTTACGGCGGTACCGTGGAGGTTTATCGATTCGACCTTAATGTATCTATATTTTAAGCATTTCACTTAAATTTCTCTTTTGATAATATTTTTCTTTATGATTTTTGTGATTTAAAAAAACATTTAAATTTTTTACAAGAAATATACCGACGTGTTTATTTGAATTCTATTTTAGAATGTACCTTCGGTCTGACAATATGTTTTTATCGTGTAATAGAACCAAGTGTTAACTATATATTATGTAGGTATATGTATGTATGTATGTCCCATACGGCATCTCCAATTTTACCCTATGTAGGTGTGATTTATATAGCAGGCTTCTTTTTTTTAACCTATATAGGTTCAGTGATTTAAGCGTGAAGAGTTATTTTCGCATTGATAATGCCTATTAGTATAGATTAAGTAATACTAAACATATTTGCGCTAACGTGTTACTTATAAAACAACACGATAGATATTTCTTACATTAATATTGTATAATGTGAAAAAATGTAAACAAGGTACATTCAACATTACTATTTTTTGTAACATACATATGTACCTACATAAGAACAAAAAAAAGATTACGTTAACAACAGTTACGTTACAAGTTACTAATGAGCATTTTGTTTTGTTCTTTTCGAATAAACTTGTTTTTTTTTTATTTGGCATATATGCATAAAAAGTTTTGAACATAAAATTGATATCTATTATCTATACAAATAATAAATTTGTAGTGTCTGTTTTTACTCAATGCATATTACATATGCTAAAAATATTTTGGTATATTTACCATGTACACATACTGTACATAGTACACATACCAAAATAACAATTTTACAATTTTTGTCTGTCTGCTGTTTGTTCCGGCTAATTTCTGGAACGGCGTGACCGATTTTGACAGGACTTTCACTGGCGGATAACTGATATAATACGGAGTAACTTAGGTTACAATACTATTTTTTTTTTGTTAAATTCAACGCGTACACGGTCGCGGGCACAGCTAGTTTATTATACAAAAAAAACTCATAGACATTTGTTTCGTTATTTATTTTCGTCTACGAAGACGTCAGTATGTGTTGTTAAACCTTTCTCACGTATAATTTCTTTTCCAGACGGGTAATCGAGTCAAGAGTCCGGCGACAAGATTCACGTGTCAAGGTCGAGCGTCCGGCTATTACGCAGACGTCGAGACCGGTTGCCAGGTGAGACATTATAGACTTATTCTGTGTATATTTCGGAGAAACAGAAGCACACAAAGAAGTCACCTGTTGCAGGCCATAATGATCAGCATCAACAGGCTTACTATCATTTATTTGCATTTGTATTAACCATTACGATTGTGTGTGTTTCATTTTTGGTATTTACAATCATGCTATCCTTTTCTAATTTGCGAAAACAAACATTTCCCTGTGGCATAATATAATTATTTCTTATAATCAGCTAAAACCGGTTCCTTTTTTCACCCGTGTTTGTCAAACGATTTCTTCTTTCTTTTTTGTTCGCTTGCTATTAACGTTGTTTAGTGTTGAAAAATCGAGTCATAAAGATATGTTTTTTTTTTAATTTATAGAACAGGTTGGCGGACGAGCATATAGGCCACCTGATAGTTAGTGGTCACCATCACCCATAGACAATGACGCTGTAAGAAATATTAACTATTCCTTACATCGTCAATGCGCCACCAACCTTGGGAACTAAGATGCTATGTCCCTTGTGCCTGTATACTGGCTCACTTACCCTTCATACTGCGTATTGTTGTTTAGCGGTAGAATATCTGATGAGTGGGTGGTACCTAGCCTTGCTGGGCTTGCACAAAGCCCTATCACCAAGTAAAAAATATGTTTTTCAAAAATTTTCATAATTGGTTAGGGTCATATTTCGATCAATGGGTCAATATCTCGTATTACTTACGGTAGGTTCGAGAGATAAAAAGTTCCTATTTACCGTCTATATGTTTTCGTATCTTTCTAATCCGAATAATTTTTTAATGCCCCAAAATTAGTATTATTTTTCGAAAAAATATTACATCCTTGAATTAAAAGCAATAATAGATTTATAGACTGACCTTTTCTGAATTTTTAAATTAAATATTACATTGCAAGCGTTTTTATCGCGCCATCATTCAACAAATTAATTTTGAAACTGATATTACGAAGTAGTCTAAAAATATCGCTTTTATGATTTATATAAACTACGAAGAAGTCATTTTTTTTTAAAACGGTTTTTCTAATAAGACTTAATATTTTTTTCATCAAATCATTCAGAAAATAATATATTAACAACCTACTCTAAACCGCAAGAATAATTGGATACTTATTTTTATCTTATTGACCTTCTTAAAGTCTTTGAATTTGAAGTGTTCTGTTGTTAATACATATTTATTAATTAAAGGTATGTAACACGCTACCTGATATTTACTTATGATTAGTATTACCTTATGATGACAGATAACCACTTCCTGCCGCGTCATATGCGCTGCGTCGCCATATCAGCGCGAGTTTCATTTTTATATCAAGAAAAAAGAGATTTATGTATCTTTTTTATTGAGCTTAGGCGAAATTACTTTAGAAAATAATGTAGGCCATCAATAATATTTTTTTACAAGTTTTCAAATAAGCGGAATGTTTACTGATCACTTACTGATACTGACTGGAATATAATTAAAAAAATGTAATTCCATGATTTAAAAACAAAACCATTAATCTTTTCAAAAAGTTTATTTATAGTGACGGCTTCTTTATTATATTTTATTATTTATGTGTCTTTCACAAGATATGAAATGCCTGAACGTGTCATAACTATGTCAAAATCGTTATGGTTTGCATTTAGTGAACGCATCTTTGCTATTTATTAACACTTGACTTATTACTAGACTACGCAACTGCGAGAAAATGTAATTACTGAACACAATTTTAAAACAAAGAGATAAGATTTTATTAAATTTATTGAGTTGTCATAATATCGGTAAAATTTAATTAAGTAAAACACAAGAATATATATATTTTGATGAATTTGAATTTTTTATTTTTTTAAACATTTCGATTTCCCAATTTGAATGTTCCACTAACAAATGCTGATCTGGAGATAGCGACCTATTGTGTGCTTTTCAATTAGAACCATTGTTACATCGTTTTGTATTTGATTAAGACTCTAACTGTATTTTACGATGAGATAAATTAGCGATGATTTAACGTAAATTTGAGTATAAAGCAAATTTCAATTATAATTTACTGATCAATTGTTGCTATTAAATGACCTTATATGTAGTTTTAATGTTAATAAGAGTATTGGCACAGCAAAAAAATTCCTTTTCGCGTAAAAGACTGTGCAATCCATAAAATACTATATATGTAGCCATACTATATATATAGCTACAACTGTGATGTCAGAATAATTTCATTGTTTTTTAGTATTATTAGCTACATAATATGTTATAAAACAGTAGACATATAAGACAATGTAAAATGAGGAAATATTATGAAAATAATTTTGATCGTAATGTTTTCCAAAAGTATGTACTTAAAATAACTTCAGATCGATATAACCGGAACGTAGAGTGACATACGTACCTATATGACGTCATATGAGTTCTATTATTTTAGTAAATTAATGTTACTTGATAGGTTAACGAAAAGTTAAATAATCACAAAAGATTTTTTAATGTATATATTTAAACAAAATTGTCGAACATTATTCAATAACAGGATTCTTTAAAATTAGATTATATTTTTATTGATTGACATAAGCGCTTCTATGTTAATTATATGTAAATTGTTATCAAGAATAATAATAACATTGTAAAAGTGATATCATCATAGAATATCAGATAGATACTTTAAATATTTTCAACGGTGTGTGCATGTGTTTATAAGTGTGTGTGTAATATTTTATTAAAATATAAATACATGTAATTTATATAAACGATGTGCGAAAACCTATAAATTAATCGACAAGAATGTAAGTTGTGTTTACCGTATCAATTATTATATGAAGATGTGTAAACAAGCCTATTAAAAAAGGTATTTTATTTATCCGGGAAATTACTTATTAAGTTCATCGCTAATCACCGTGAGGTATGAAGAATTACTTTTTATAAATATTAGTGTGTGAAATAAGGTTGATGCTACATTGGTGACTAAAGTAATTGTCCTCGAGAAATTGATTTTGAACTTGAGTTAAGTAGGTAATTTGGATAATATTCATTTGGCCTAATTTTCAAAATTCTTGATTCAGTACCATAACTGTAGGCATTTTTGTAAGAAGGTACTTCCTATCTTCGTTAAAACACAGTTTTCGTATCCATTTATTTGTTTACATTTTATCAGTAACGATGTTCTTTGAAAGTTTAAACTCTTAATTAACCTTGTCGGTCGGCCATTTTCCAACAGATATTATATAATTATCTTTATAGTTTTAAATTATAATCTACAGTAGGATTAAAAATTCAAACTAAAATACTGCTCTCAAATATAGCAAATATGAAAATTTATTGAACGGTGAAGATCCGTTCAATTAACCTCAAATAATTTATAAATGTTATTTTTCGTAATAGCAGTAAAAACAATTTTGCATTTTATTTTAATGGAAGACTATAAAACGTGTTATGCAATGCCTTAGCCCATTCTGAAGGTGATCTGCTTCCCATAATCGGTAACACTTACTTGATTGTAATGAGACATCTGCATAACGTGAACATTGACATTAAAATACTTATCAATATTAAATAAATTAATATATGTTTGTTTATATTATAAATATGTATATATACAAATATTATTGGTTTATAGACTTTAATCAAATCCATTCAATATTTTGGTTAATAGAAAAACACATTACTATTATTTTTTATTTCATTGGCACGCCAATGCATCTGTATAGTGGTATGTGGTCACCACCATACAGAAGCATTGGCACTGTTGTAAATATTAAACATTCTTTGACCTCTAAAATTACTCACCCTTTAAACTGGAACCCAAGAAGACTACGTATTTGATATTTGGCGGTTAAATTTGTGATTAAATGGTAGCCCAGCCTGACTTGCACAACTGTTTTTGTGTACAAAAGTATAATATTTTTTTTTAAAATAGTATTTTCATATACAATTGACTGTACTCATCTCATATATGTGACGGAAATTTGTATAATGCCTCAATTCTCTAGGAGTATATGTTTACGACGCCATTGTATATGAATTATATTAAACTTACAGTCATGTGCTAAATTGCGGTTACCGTCTTCCGTATGAAATTAGCTTGCAAATTATAAATAAGTTAAATTTATTTAATTTCGTTTTAATTCACCTTTAGATGTACATTGTACAAAACTGTACGGTGACTATCATTAAACTTTAATTTTAATTGACTCAGTGCCTGATAAAACGTGTATCATAAAATGGATAATTTATGTAATTATTCATACTATTTACTTAGTTTAACATTTATTTAATTGTTCCACTAGCAACGGTCGACTGACTAATTTAACACAACGAGAAATGTTAATTAACAAATTTTGTTGAATGGGTTAGCTGATTGGCTATTAACGGTTAGAGAAACACATTTTGGTTTAATGATTGATTGATTGATCGATTCGTTAATTTGTACACCGCAGTAATCAGCCCACAACTCTTTATCATGTATATTTTCAAATCTTCTTTTTTTATCTATATTTAATTAATTTATCTCAGTAATATAATAAATAAGAAGGATGAACATGTATATGGCAACATCAAATATTATTATATTTTTAATTTAAATTCAAGGCAGAAATTTTAAGTATTATAAAAATACATTAAATATTAAAATGTGTCATACATTTAAAAAGAAACTTATTTCATTAAATTTATTGCTAATAACAATACCATCTCTATTTGTGAAGTGAGTAAGAGTGAACAAATATTATTTAATAGTTTGGTTGATCGTCTGCCTTTCGATTTATGTTTATATTATCAATAAATAAAATTACCAATCTTTGTGTACGCTTTCCTAATATTTGATAGGCTTTAAATGTAATGGTAAGATTGTATATTGCATATAATTTTGCAAGAGATTTTATGTCTGTCGTAAACTTGTACTGGCAACAATGGGAGTTTTCACACGCTATCGTCATGTTAAGACTCTTCACATTGTAGAGATATTATCTGTGGGTAATATGACGCTGTTTACAAATTCTATAATACTAACGAATTTAACAGATAATAACAAGGTTATATGTAATGTTTCTTTGAAAATAAGCAGTTTTAAACTACTCGCGATGTATGTACCTACAAAAACAACAGCCTGTAAATTCCCACTGCTGGGCTAAAGGCCTCCTCTCCCTTTTAGGAGAAGGTTTGGAACATATTCCACAACGCTGTTCCAATGCGGGTTGGTGGAATACACATGTGGCACAATTTCTATGAAATTTGTCACATAACCTGCATGTGACAAATCCTCACGATGTTTTCCTTCACCGCTGAGCACGAGATGAATTATAAAGACAAATTAAGCACATGAATCAGCGGTGCTTGCCTGGGTTTGAACCCGCAATCATCGGTTAAGATGTACGCGTTCTAACCACTGGGCCATCTCGACTACCTACAAAAATATGTTATGGAAAATAATTCAATGGAAAATATATTTCAATTTGCTCAAATGTTTAAACTAAGATCCAAAATATAAAAATGATGGGATGACAGTATAGAAAGATACGCCGGTTAGAAATATTATCTTTTACAAGTCTGTAATAGATTTTTACCAATCAATAAGCAAGCAGTTAGCTTATACTATATACTTGTATATATTGTATAGTAATTTAATATGTCTCTTCTGATTTACCGACCAACTGCAATTCTCAATGCTCATATGTGGCTCTTTAGAAAAGCTAGTGTTGCTTTCTTGAATTAAAAATATTAATTTTTCTTTGATGTACTCACACGAATTAATTTATTTTAAAATATACCTCACAATTAAATGACAAGACAAATTATTAAATAATAATAATAAAACCTCTTTACTATTTTTTTTATTAGAATTAACAACATTAAATGCTTAAATATATATATACAAATATGAACTAAAACTAGTTACTGTATAAATCTTGACCGCGTGGAATGGTGGCAAGAATGCTAGCAGCATTTCCCCGTTGAATCGCAATTCCGATCCTCTGGGCAAAAAACGAACCAGCCCTCTTGTCACCAGTGGAGGCAATGAGGCGAGGTGTTATACTTTTGATGAAGCTTTTTGCACCACTACTCCAAGGGCCAAGCGTTTCAACAGCAAATGGAACAAAAAAGTAATTAGATATAATACACGAATATTTAGTTATTTTTTTGGCTTCAGCTTTTTCCGCAGCGGCACCGGCTCTTAACATTGTTTCCCGGATATGAGATGGGGCCAACGTGTCAACACATGTAGCGTCCCACACAAGGGCCCGACCTCGTTCCCAGGGAACCAATGTTAATCCATCAGGTCTCTTACTATCATCACGACTAATTCCACGAGGCTCAGTAAGAGCAGGAACGTCTATGGTGGCAAGAGCCCTTTTTATTATGTCATTAAGAGAACCGTGGCGGAAAAGCCTACCTGAACTCCTTGGGCAAGAGAGACCATGTAAACCGAAAGAGTCTACCTCCTTTCCACACGGGCATCTGTGTTCAGAACACAGAGGTGTTCCCAGTCGGAGACCAATGGATATGCGAAAACATTCATTATCTAAAAGTGTCCCAAGATTTTTAGAGGGTAATGAATTCAACCAGTGACTAGACTCTTTAGATGATAACGCTAGAAGCCTGGCACGGTCTTGAGCACTTGTTAAATTTTGTGTCAAACTGTGTAGTGTAGCGTGAACCAATGAAGAATCCCAAAGTTTTTGTTTTGTAACTTCCTTAGGGATATCATCATTAGGGCACTTTACCTTCCAGGTCTCTATCGCCTCAGTAACATCCATGATTTTTACAGATTTTGATTTTAAAATTTCTGAACAAAGGTCTGAAATGCTATGTACAGAAGAGAGAAAGGCCGGGAGGGCAACACTTGATATTTTTCTCACGCCGATGCCACCAAGAGGAATGGGAAGTGTAGCTTGAGTCCAAGAATATTCATCAAGAGATAAATTTAGAATTTTTTCTAAAGCTTTTTTAAGGGTGGCATCGATTTGATTGGTAAGACTAGGATATTTCCAGATTGGGCTCGTACGTAGAATGTACATTAATTTTGGAACGAAAAGGCAATGTTTTAAGATTGTATAAGCTATATGAGAATTTAAAATGCCCAGTCTGTCAAAATTGTCCGAAAATATTTTAATTTTTTCGTTAAGAGTAGGCTCTATGCCCTCATCAAATAATGGTGCACCAAGGAGGCAAAGTGTATCTTTATGAAGAATTTTTATGTTAGGTGCAATTTTATTAAATTTATCTATTGCCAAACTAATATTTTTGTGAGTTAAATTGTCCGTAAAAAAAATTTCACATTTTGAAAAATTCAATTTAAGACCAATTTTATCAAATTGTTCTTTAATTTTAATTAAATCTTCAATAACGTCATCTACTTTACCTCCTATAGTTCCATCATCTAGGTACCAAACGTTTAATTTAGATTTTAAATTCGAAATGCAGCTATGAATACCTAAGCTAAAAAGAGCAGGACCCAATGGATCTCCTTGCTGAACGCCTACATTAGAATGAATTGTATCTTCACCAAAAAATAATTTGGAAGGTGAACTATAACATTGCCAAACGTATGGGTAAATTTCAGGCAGATTAGAGAAGACTTCGTTAAGCAAGGTTCCTCTATCTAAGGAGTTAAAAGCATTCTTTACATCAACTTTCAGAAGTACCTCGGCCTCGTTTCCTTTTAGAAAGGTACGAGTAGAGTGTACTGCTGCTTCACAACCACCTCTGCTTCCAAAACCGAGTTGAATTGGTTGAAATTTGGTTTTTAGGGTGGAGACTATGTGCCTACATGCTAATTTAGATGCCAAACGGCGAAAAGTGGTCCCGATTGCTATTGGACGGATACTTCCGTCTTTTTTATTAAAGGCACAAAGTCTTGCACCATAAAAATGTTTTAAAAAGGATGAAATCACCTTACCAGATAGCATAAAATTGCAAAGATTAGTTATGTCACTTAATAGGGCCCTGCCAGCGTCACCGGCTGAGGCACTCACAAGATCTTTAAGATGTTGTGGAGTGATACCATCAATGCCACTAGCAGACCCGCTAGAAAATGACATAATGGCGGCATAGGTATCTTCATCCTTAACCTGTAAAAAATTGTTCTGTGTAGGCGGGGGCGGAAGCACAGTTGTTGGGTATGGCAAAGGATGCTTTTCTTGCAAGGATTCTAACGTTATATCATTAAAAGGTGCGATGGTATCGCTAGAAAAAAGAATGCGAGCTGCATTCTTAAAATCTCCATCCATTGCTTTATTCTCAACATTTTTCTTTAAATCAAATTTTTGAGGTCGTGATGAGTATTTTGGAATTGAAATTTGTTTATCTAATAAACTATTTTGTTTTAATTTGGTCGATAAGGAACCATTTTTGGTTTTATCGACATGAAAAAACTTAAAAGAAAACGTAAAAAGATTTTGCCATGCCGAATTACTATACCTCTTTACTGGTTAATACAATTTTCACTGTATAACTCGCTTGTAGTCACTACGAATCTCACCTAACCTTGACCTTAACTAAAAGTAGTTTAAAAACCGTTGAACTGATATTTCGGTACATTCACGTATCTATGAAAGAAAACTATCAAATTTCAGGAAATTCATAATAGAGTCTTAGTCTAGTTTTTTACACGTGACCTTATTTATACCGATTCCAATAGCCAACAATTATTTCAGAGAACTTGACCTGCATTGTAAGATTTTGTCTCTGATTAAACGTTATGCCTTGAACAAATTTATACTTTAATATGCTTACTTTTAATGTGCAATTTAATTGTTATGTTCATGAATACAAAATCAACGTCGTTTTATTTACGAGTAACATCTTCGTGTTGCGGGAGGTTTGACATTTTATATCTCAGCACCGAAGGTGTGTTGCAGTGGAATGTAGGCATTATTGTTGTTTAATATAATTAATTATATAACATTACTTTGTTTTCATTAAATTGTAATAAGGTGTTTGATTATAAATAATTTTATAGAAAAAACAGTTTTCAAATTCAAATAAACCAATTTTACTGCAAATTCCTACTTATTTTGAGACAGATATACCACTTACATACATTCACCAGGTAGCAATCGAAAATTTTTTTTGATAGAAAACAACTCCAGCGGTTTTCCTAAGTAATTTAATTTTATTTAGTAATTAGAGGTTTTAAGTGATAAAAAGAAAAAAACTTATAGGAAGGCTTACTTATAATAGTTTCATACCATACCAAAGTATAACTAAATCTGATATAATTTTATTTAAAAAAAAAAATCGTATCATTTCTATTTAAATTTGAAAATATTTTGCCAATTATATTTTTAATATTTGTTACCTATAATTTAATAGAACAAAGTCGCACCGATGTCTAGTATGTTGTAATATAAACCTCATTTAAAACCAATGTTTCAATATAATTAAAAGTAATTTAGCGTAGACAATAATAATTATAAAAAGTAAGGTCACCTTTATAAGTAAACAGTAACCATATTTTAAAATTTCTAGGATATGCTCAATTCAATTAAAATTAATTTATGTAACATTGTATAAATACCAAAACAACTAATTTGTTACATAGGATTTTCCAAAACAATGGCCTTAATAATTTGAGAATTCTAAAAATATCCATTAAATAAGTAAGAAATATGCACTCATTAGATTATCATGTATTAAAAAGCTATGCAATGAAACAAAGCTTAAGTACTAAACTTGATTAAAGACGTGCGCAATCCAAGATGCCTGTTAGAGCAGTCATGGGTACACACGACTTATCAATTCTGACAGATATAATATCCGACACATAATACATTTTACTAAAATTGTACAGTAATATATAAAAAAAAACGAATTGTTGTTGGCGTTAGGCTATGTTTATAAACATTAAATATACATGCATATGTGCGTTGATTAAAAGGTACTGAGAATGAGTTTTAAATAAAAATATGTAGCATTGCTAGTGCTAATTAAATAGGATTTAGGTGTTCTATTTAGGGGTGTTTTCGTAGCTTTACTCTTATTTGCCCAAAAATGTTTAATCGCTTCTTTCTATAATTAAATTAAAGCAGTTTAGACGTTATCCTAAGTCAGCGTGTATTTATGGGGACAATATTTTAGCACTCCTATTGTTTAAGTACAAATACGAGTATAATTATCCATAAGTACTTGAAATAGACTTGGACTTTAAGTCGTATCTTTAAAGCATGCAATAAATTATAAGTTCCTAATGTACAAGGTTCACTATGAATACCAATGTACTGTGACTATTAATTCATGGTGATGGAACTAGAAAGAAAAAATAACGTCAATGATATCAAATAAGAGCAAAGGCTTAGTGTAAGCCCTAACTTAATGAATACCACACCCTCAATAGATATTAAATATTTAATAAGCAATATTTTATATTGTTGTGTCGCATTTTGGATCAATGAGCCAGTGAAACTACAGACACAAGGGGTATAAATTTTAAATTCTCAAGGTTGTTAGCTCATTGGTGTTTTAAGGTATGTTATAATATGTCTCGCAGCCAACGTCCATGGGCGATGGCGCTTACCATAAGGTGGCCCATTTGTCCGCGCAACTAACTATTACACAAATGTTTCATTAGTTATATTATTTTTTATTAAAATAATTACATTACATTCAATTTCAAACATTTATATTATGTACTGTACAAAAGTATTATATAACTACTATAACAAATAATAATGACTTACAATTTGCCAAGTTAACAAATACTGCATAATGATTAAATGTCTTAAACTATTCTCGTGTACAAAGCGCCCAAGTTAATATGCCAATCACTTTACGACCTGTGAGTCGGATGGCATATTACCGAAACAAAAAAAAACTTAAGCAATGTGGCAATTCTAAGTAATGTAACAATAAACTACTTACGTAAAATATTAATATAAATATAATTTAAAATATCTTATGTTGATTTGAAAGTAGAAACTTCCAGCCTATGGTTGCTGCAACAAAAGCGACGTGTAACCTACCCAACATAGAAAAATAATTAATTAATGTAATATAAATTTATCAAAACCCAAGAGCCTATTGAAATGCAACATCAATAAAAGAAAATGACCCACTTGCGAATTTTATTCATGTTGACGAAATCACACAACGAGATTGTGTCAAAATTTTATGTAAGCGATTGAAACAGAACGTTCAATCTATTTCCTTTTAATGTAACAGTTACAGCTAAATATGTGGCCGGCATCGTTGATGAGACACGCTTTAAATTATATGAAGTAACTTTAAATGACAACTTCTTTCTCACTTTCTATTCGTGAAACATTTAATTCCGATTTACTGAGGTGCTACAGTATGCGTGTATCCTTCGAACATAATTATAATTATTATAGTCAATGCCGCATAACACTTCCTGACATTACACAATCGGGTTCTCTATCGAGTTTCGAGTTTGTTCACAGAATAGCTCTGTAGTTGTCGACTTTTTGGAGTGTTGGATATGTCTTCAATTTCAATTCATTTGTCTAGAAAATTTAGATACTAATAAGACAGTAAAAATTTGTATAAATTTATGTTTACATTTATATAGCGAATAAAAGTAACAATACCACGGAGGGGTTTTTTTTCTATGGTATATATAGGTTGACGGACTAGCATATGGGCCACCTGATGGTAAGTGGTCACCATTACCCATAGACAATGACGCTGTAAGAAATATTAACTATTCCTTCTTCGATGCGCCACCTTGGGAACTAAGATATTATGTCCCTTGTGCCTGTAGTTACACTGGCTCACTCACCCTTCAAACCGGAACACAACAAAACTGAGTACTGTTTTTTGGCGGTAGAATAACTGATGAGTGGGGGAGGTACCTACCCAGACGGCCTTGCACAAAGCCCGTCTAAGTCTAAGGTCTAAGTTTTCCTCTCCTAAGGAGACACTACTCCAATGCGGGTTGATGGATTCTCATATTCTAGATTTATATCAAACATACCTCATAATATTTTTCTTCGACTTCATAATATTCTTCCTCAAGATGAATTATGCTGTTGGTGCTTGCCTATGTTAAAATTGTCTAATAGTTAATGTATTTTATAAGCTTAGTTTGGAATAATGACGTTAAACTAAAATTCGTCATTTAAAACATTCCCTTCTATGTTTTGTATATTTCATATTCAAATAACGATATCAAGGATTAACCACCTGAAATAAAAAAATGA
Organism: Vanessa cardui; assembly: GCF_905220365.1. Taxonomy (NCBI): domain Eukaryota; kingdom Metazoa; phylum Arthropoda; class Insecta; order Lepidoptera; family Nymphalidae; genus Vanessa; species Vanessa cardui. The sequence continues at coordinate 8,539,716 of NC_061125.1, forward strand.
TGAAATTTTCGGAAGGGCGTTAAAGACTTTTTTTTGCAAAAGCCTTGTTTATACTATTTTTTATATTTAAAGGATTGTGGGGTAAAATAACATGTGTATTTTACTGTCAAGAAGTTCGGCTTCACGTAACCGAGGCTATAACAATGTTTGAGTCATTTATAAAAAACTGATTATACTGGTACAAATTTCATGTCCAATTATTTAGCGGTTTTTCATTGACGCTCGTTCAAAATGATCAAAGATCTTTTTATAGATATTGTAAATAATATATTTCCTATATTTTATTGACGTGTATTTATAAAATACTTTTATGGATATTAAATATTGTAATTTTGAAATGAATACAGTTTTAATACGATCCTTATTCCTGAGCCGAGAAATGTTTTAATGAAATAGAGTTGACGTGCATAGGTTAATCTCAGAGTTTGTGTACGAGGTATGACCACATACTATCCAAAGTTCTTTAATTATTTTTTGCTAGACGTTTAAAATTTTGTTATCATGTTGTAGTTCTTTTTTTAAATAATATCGTGCTGAATAATCAATGATTCAGAAGTCGTATTATAAATTACTTTTTAATAATTAACTCGTCACTGTCAACTTAACATGTGAGCAAGGTAATCCATGCGGTAACGATCATTACTATTACATCTCGTGATACCGAGATGAAAGTGAGCGCGTCCGACACCGCTGATCCACTGAACGAATTCACCTTGAACTTTCGCTTCTCTTACGTAACAGCTGTGGGTTACTGTTGATCTTTAAATATTCGATTTAACTTCTGACAAGCGACAAACCATTATAGTCCGTCGTTTTCGATTCTCAAAATATAAATCACGAGTTAAAACTTATAAATCAAGCAACTCGACACACAAGATATTTTTTTAATTTCACATTAAATAAACGGGGTCTCGAAATAATTGCCGTCATCGATGTCTCTAGAAAGAGACGGGTATATATAATACTTAACACTATAATTTTAGTAAAATATTTGTATACAAATAAAATAAATTCTATGTATTATAACATAGCGTTGAAAGAAACGACATTTAGCGTGCACTTGCAAACATACTACTTAAGATTTAAATTCCACAATTCGCACAATAACACAAATCTCGGCAAAGTTGTTCTCTACATTTTCATATATTTATCGGAAAGGTAACGTCAAGTGTTCTCTGCTTACTCATAACAATAATAGTTAATGAAGTAAGATGTAAATAACAGGATATCCATCCTCAAGCCCACGCTGTCGCCTAACGCTTTGCTTTCAGGTCAAGGTGGAACACCAATCTAAGCCACCAGTTCAAAGCACTTTACGTCGATAGTTTAGTTACAAAATGAATGCATTTTTTTGTTATCATCTTGTTTTCAATGTATATAGCTTTAAATACTTTTAAAATGCGGAACGTTTATGTCTAATTGATTTTTCATTGTAAGTTATCTTTTGCAATATAATCTAAATAACACTGGATGTGTTGGAAAATAAATCAACATGACCTATAATATTATTAATGTACTTTTATCGTCTTAAATGCAAGACTTACGTTCCATTATTATTAATATAATTAGGTATACTCCTCCGCCCATATACTGAAACTGTGAGGGATGTTAATAATCGTTTACATCTTCAAAGCGCCACCAACCTTGAGAACTAAGATATGTATGTGGGTACTTGTAATTTAGTTACAGAATTTATGGAGTCTGGGTCCTATCTGGAAATAATTACAGCCCTATCAAAAAGTTTTTATTATGTAATATATACCAAATACTTTTAATCTTTTGTTTATACTAACAATCTGAACGACGTCGTTTATTATAAGCTAATTCATTATTACTTTAATATACTAATATAAATTATACGAATTGTTCCTCTCCCAAAATCGAAAAAAAATTACATACGGTATGTTTATATACAACTGAAGCCAACACGGATGAAGACAAGCACAGCTATTATTTAATTATTATTTATTTACATAAACGTCGTAACATTATAATACATTGGATTTGGAATGAGGAAGATATTTGTAAGGAGTTCTAACAAAAAGATTGATACCGTCTTGATACCGTCGTCGAAGATAATTGAAATACAACGCACGTACAACAGTAAATTATCTATCTTATTTCCTACGGTATATTGTACAGAATTGTGTATCATTGCTCGATTTTTTTATGGTGCGTTGATCTAAATGTTATACCTTTTTTGTGTCATGACCTATACGCACTTCAGAAAGGTCAATTATTTATTAGAACAGATGAGTATTGAAGGCTTCAAAAATTTGTTTGTAATTTACGATAATCTGGATTAATCCAGTTTTTGATTTTGCAACGTGTTTGTTTTTAAGATTTTGAGACTAAAATTGAATATTTTAAGTGGAATATAATTCAAAATTAAATTTTATTAACATACTCTACCTGAATATTTAATCAATTAGCAATTATTTACTATAAAGCAGAAACTATATTGACAACGATGTAACTTGTTTAAATTGTACTTCGTACCCTTTTAAGTAAGGATGATATAGTTGTCCTTTGTCAAATAACAAATGTTACGTTATTTAATTGGTGAAAAAGAGTGAATCCTTGCTCGGTAGAATCTACTTTTGGAATGTGGCGGTAGTTTAACTATACTCTCTTAAAGTGACTTCTTTAAAGTGTTTAGGTATATTCAGTCTACTACAAGTAAGAGGATTTTGATATATATGTATCACTTATTTACTATGCACTATATTTAATAAGTGAAAAATGAAGTGTAATCAATACAATTTCAAATAGAATAATTAGCATAAACTCTATGAGCCAACCGTGAGCCCGATTGCGGTAATCTATCCTAGGTAAAAACATTTCAATAGAGACGGTTTCATAAGAGATTAATGTCTGGGAATCATGTCTTTTTGATATTAGAAAATATCGAGTGTCGTCTGCTTGTTCGGATGGAATCAATTTAGATATCTAATATATCAAATATAATGTAACACATGACTTTGAATCCTTAAATGTTTTGACTCCAAGGGTTTTATGACTAACTAATTACATTTTTAATAATATCTTCATTAGAATTAAATACGTCAGATTTCAATAAAATTTATATTTACAATTGAAAATAAGTGTTCTTAAAAGTTATTGTAAAAGGTAGAACTCATTCAATTGTGTATATGAATGCTTTGATTTAAAAATAATGACAAATTCCAGCGCTCAGTTGTTTTGTATTCCGAGATAGCATCTGTATATTTGAAATACGGTGAGCTTCGTTTATCTTGAAGAAAAAGGTTAAAAAACAAACCAATTAATACAGACACTCAATTACACAATTGACACGTTCAACGAAGAGCTTCTTGTTAATTTTATTTGCTCTCTTATCCGTCAAATCGAAAGTTTATAAAGCGGTCACAATAAACACACTTTACTTACACACCACACCATCTGAAGGTTGATATAAGTTTTTTATTTTAAAATTGCTTTAAACAAAATTTTATATAGATAACATTATTGGTCATATTTCGTTATATTCTGGGGTACCCTTCAGTTTATTGTAGAAGTACGTCGTTTACGTTAGTCGTTAAAAAAAATACGCTAGACCTGATTCTCACCGAATGAGTTGCGTGTACTATGAGATCGTAAGCGGATTGCTTCACAATAAAAATATTATGACTGAAGATGATTACAACAGTATTTATTAACAGTAAAAGTCTATGTGTTTTGTTTTGATTTAGTATAAGTGCCAGCTCTTGTTTTGTAACTACTGCTAGCTATCGATTATATTGCTCTTAAATAATACAGTAAGATAAAATAACTATCGTTAATGTGGGTGGTACCACAAAATTCCATTGTTGTCTCGGCCTTGCTATGTGAACGAAGATAGTTTCATCTCCAAGCACGCATAATTTTCGTTTAGTAAAACTATAACAATGTATAGAAAACCAATTATTATCGTGTAGATATTTATTTGGCCCTCCAAATGTTGTTATTATTGATGTTGTTACAAGAATTGGTAAGTATGGATGTCGTAGGAAGGTTATATGACGGAAGAAATAAATGAGTGTATATATTAAAAATGTGAGAAAAAATAGTTCATAACTTAATGGAAGGGCGCGTGAACAAGACATTCGTAGATAATGTCGATATATCGAGTTATACAATAAAAATAAAAAACATGGTAAATATCCCGTATTTAATAACTGTATTAATGGATGGGCTTTGTGCAAGCCCGTCTGATTGGTACCATCCATCTAGCAGATATTCTAGCGCAAACAGCAATACTTAAATTTGTTGTGTTCCGTTATCAAAAAATTATTTGTATTTATACTGGCTGATTTGGTCCAAGTTTGGCTTTGCGTTGACGATCTAAGTTATTGACTCGGTGGCGGTGACTCATTTTCATAACGTGGCAAATTTGCTCACCTCCATAGCCTAGGTATTGAAAAACATTTTTTATACCAACCCATATTTATAAACACGACGTTGTTCTTACAGCTTAAGCTCATCGTACATGGTCAACTGCTCCAATTCCGAAAGCGAATATGACGCTAATCTTCTATTTGTTAAGCCCCTACGTATTTAAAATAAATGATGATAGATAGATGACAGGAGTTTACCGTATATTTTCAACACAGATTAGCAAACTATGTAGAAAAACTATACTTATATTCTTGAGACGTAATTAGTTTTAATTTACCGCCGGTTCGAAAAAGGAAATACGTCTAAGTAGAATCGGCGTTACGAAATAATCTTCAAATAATTGTATAAAAATTTTACAATATTATCTTAGACTTGTATCCTGCAGATTAGTTTTATCTGCAATAGCGTATATTACATCACACCTTCGATGAGGATAAGAGGAAAAAAGATTTTTTTAGGATTATCAGTAACCAGAACTGTTGATTGTATGAAATCAATTTCTGGAAATAATAAATAAAACATGTTATTACATCCTTTGAATAAGACTTCACCTTAGCAGTCAGGCGCTAATTGATTAAAACGCGATTTACAAATCATTACAATTAATTTAGCGTAAAAAAAAGTAATTACTGTTTAATGATAGGCGCATCATCCGTGTATAATACAATACATAATACATGTTTCCTTAAACACAGGTTATGTAATACATATGTACAAACATTGTCGGAAGTATTTACATACAGTTAATACATACATCGATGCGGTGTTCAAAGGTAATTAAGTTGTAAATTATTTAAGCAATTATCTTAATTTTGAAGGTTAGTTATCTTTAAATTTGTATAATACATCATGGTTTGTTATTTGATGTTAACACCTTAAGTTAAAAGTGTTTCCTTTAAACATTTATAAAGTATTTTTAATTATAATAAATAAAAAGACGGAGTATTATTTTATGACGTTTGTTCATGGACCAATCTGGGACGATAATAATATCGAAACTTTGGTTTTCCCATAGTTATAAAATTGCAAATTATAAATGTTGCTTATCGAATAAAAATTTTGCCTGTCATAAAAATAAACAAAGGCCAAACAATAGCTTTCAATGCAAAAGATATTTAATTTTAATGGAAAGGCTCGTACTGTTTTTAATATTTGAAAGAGACGCATATTGCGCTTCATTCTATTTTTAATTGTTTGTCAGTTCCCAAAATATTACTATTATTAACAAAACAAAATTACTTTTATAACAAATTTATTGGAAGGACATAAAATAATAAACATTAACAACAAAATACTTCAATCAATTTCTGGTTTTCTAATAATATTACAAAACAGTAAAACAATGATACGCCTGACCGTATTTCGCGCCACCTCCCGCCAGTCCCGCCAAAAAGAGAAATAATTTTAAAAGACATCTGTCAGCTTGACGCGTGACGTTCGGAAAGTCACACTAATTCTCCTTATACGGCCTCTCCTGACGTCCTGGCGTCCTCGCCAGTCTGAAGTCCATCTTCTTTATTAACTCCATCATTTTTGCTCGTAGGGGTCAGTTCATCTGTTTGGTCTACACCTGTGAAATGTATTATTAGAGCATGTAAATGTCAATAAGGTCTAGTAGACATTTAAGCCAGTCTAGACATAGCAACTTGAAGTTCTAGCATTCATATATGACTAGACATACAAAAGTAGGGTCCAGTAAGTATTCACATAAGACTAGACATAACACAGCAAGGTCTAGTAGGTATTCACATAAGACTAGACATAACACAGCCAGGTCTAGTAGGTATTCACATAAGACTAGACATACAAAAGCAAGGTCTAGTAGGTATTCAAATAAGACTAGACATAACACAGCAAGGTCTAGTAGGTATTCACATAAGACTAGACATAACACAGCAAGGTCTAGTAGTTATTCACATAAGACTAGACATAACACAGCAAGGTCTAGTAGGTATTTACATAAGACTAGACATAACACAGTAAGGTCTAGTAGGTATTCACATAAGACTAGACATAACACAGCAAGGTCTAGTAGTTATTCACATAAGACTAGACATAACACAGCAAGGTCTAGTAGGTATTTACATAAGACTAGACATAACACAGCAAGGTCTAGTAGGTATTCACATAAGACTAGACATACAAAAGCAAGGTCTAGTAGTTATTCACATAAGACTAGACAATACAGCAAGGTCTAGTAGGTATTTACATAAGACTAGACATAACACAGCAAGGTCTAGTATCAAAAAGAAGGAATAACTTACTATCAAAGAAAGCGGCACACTCATCAGGTGTCCATTCTCCTCTCCAAGACACCATATACTGAGCAGCAGCATAAGTCAGCTTGCCATAGTCTCCAGCCACAAGTCTTAACTCATATCGTCCATTTTCAAGAACCCTTGTCACCTTGTAAGGACCACGCATTCCGGGATCTAATTTTCCTTTAGATTGAGAGTACTTAATGACAAATACGAAATCATTAACTTGAAATGCGCGAGGTGATTCACGTCCCTTATTGACATATTCATTTTGTTGCTTTTCATTTTCTTTGAGACGTTCGGCCGTCCTTTGCCTAGCTAACTCCCGTAAAGACTGGCGATTTGATCCCGAATAATCAGTAGCCACATCACGAACTAAAGCTTGTATCACAGGAGTAGTCCCTTCAGAACCAATTAAAAGATTCAATGGAGACATTTGTGTCGTCCTTTGCTTAGTAATGTTGAGCACCAACTGCAGGCGCCATAACTCTTCAGACCACTTATTCTTTTTATGACTGACCTCTATGCGTAGCATATTAAGTACAGTACGCACGTATCGCTCCACCTGACCGTTAGCGTGGTGCATCTCGGGTGTTATATGATGTATGTTACACCCGGAACTATTCATCCACTTTATGAACTCCGAGGACTCAAACATTCGACCCCTATCAGTGACGACAAGACGTGGCGTACCAAATAACGAAATAACATTTTTAAACACACGCTTTAGTTCATCTAGATCTTGTTTGTAGAGAGCGTACATGAGACAATACTTAGAAAAAGCGTCGATCACTATCATTACATGTTTATAGCCATTTGATTCTGGCAAAGGCCCTAAAATATCTACATGAAGCGTGTGGAAAACAGTATCCGGCTTAGGCCATGATGAGATAGGTTGTAATGGTGCTCGCGGGATTCTCTTATGGGATATACAAGTTAGACAATGACTTATGTATTTCTTCACGAATGTGAAAAGACCAGGGAACCAGAAGTGATTTAAAATTAACCCAATCGTTTTCTCAACGCCTACATGACAATTTTCGTCATGAAAAATTCTAAGCAAACTTAATCGATAACCTTTGGGTATGTAGCACAATAAACGCGGTTGTTCACCCACAGGCGTATATTTGTAATAAAGGATGTCTTTCTTTATTTGATATCGACTAGCATCTAACTGACCTTCACCTAACTGTTCCATAAGTTTTTGCGTCTCTTCATCACCTGATTGCGCTATCCGTGCCCAGTTGCGTGGCCTATCAATGCTATTTACTACACGGATGGGATTGCGACTCAAGTAGTCGGCATGAGGCATTAAAACACCTTTTCGATAAACAATCGTAAAAGAAAAATCCTGTAAGTAAACCCACCATCTTGCGACGCGGGGTAGGAGATCCTTTTTATTTTGTGTTGCTTTTAAAGCGTTACAGTCAGTGATAACCTTAAATTCAATACCTATGAGATAATGACGAAAATGTCGAAGAGCTTTGAACACCGCTAAGGTTTCTAATTCATAGGAATGATAACGTATCTCTGCCCCCTGCGTGACCTGACTATAATATGCGATTACGGACTTGCTGCCATTTTCACGAATCTGAAGTAAAACAGCACCATATCCAAGACTGCTAGCGTCTGTGTGAACTTCAGTTACTCGGTTAGGGTCAAAGATAGTGAGCACTGGTTCACTTGTCAAACATTTAATAAGATTTTGTCGTACTTGTTCCTGTTCTATACCCCATTTAAATTCAACATTTTTCTTTGTTAAACGAGCTATACACGCTGTTTTAATTTTAATTTCGAAAATTTTATTTTCGAAAATATCCAGCTAATCCTAGAAACTGTCTAACCTGTCGTACATTTTCAGGCACCGGAGATTTGACTAAAGCAGTTATTTTTGACTTTGATGGTCGTACTTCACCATTCGAAATAACACGACCTAAATATTCAATTTGAGTGCTTAAAAACGAACACTTTAATAAATTTAAAGAAAACCCAGCATTAGTTAAGGTACGCAAAACGTCGTGCAAAAGCTTTAACCCTTCTTCAATGGTATCACTTACTAATAAAATATCGTCGATATATACCATCACCTTATTATCGTTAATAAATGAACGCAGCGTGTTATTAATAATACGCTGAAAAACTACTGGTGCATTAGCAAGTCCGAAAGGCATTTTTAAGTACTCATAATGGCCCTCGGGCGTGACAAAACCTGTTAACGGAATTGACGCATCATCTAAACGAATCTGGTGAAAGCCAGACGCCATATCTAAAGTTGTAAAATAACGTCCTTTACCTAAACGATCTATATGATCCTCGATTAACGGTAGAGGATACCTATCCTTAATCGTCACCCTATTTAATGCGCGGAAGTCTACACACATTCGATCTGTTCCGTCTTTTTTCTTAATTAAAAGAATTGGGCTGGCATACGCAGATTCGGATTCACGAATTATACCTTTTGATAAAAGGTCTTGTATTATTTCTCGGACTTTGAGTTTTTCATTAATTGACAATTTATAAGGTCTATAATATACAGGCGTATCACTGTTCAAGCGAATGTGCATGCTACCTGTAGTTACAGTAGAAGTAGCAGTTCCAACAATCATAAATTTTGAAAATTCCTTTAAAATTTTATTAAGATTTTCATAATCTTTACCAACCAACGGAGTTTTAATAGATTGCTCATTCGCTTTTACATTTGAAACATTTGTGGAGGCAGGACTGTAAGATAAGCGCTGAAAATATTTTGTACGCACGTATGTTACGCCTTCACGGTTGAGGACATCGGTACCAATTATAATAGGTGCGTTCATACTGTCACTTGGCACAACCAATAAATCAACTTCAAGAGTGATGTCTTCAAATTCAATAAAGAGAGTAACATAAGAATACACTCTAGTGATACCTTGTCCGACACCTTTCAATTCACGATAAATCGGCTTCATAGCGCATGCTAAATGACTAACCACGGAGGACGAAATAAGTGACACGTCTAAAGCACCGCTGTCTATGAGGATATCAATAGGTATACCTTGAACCACTCCAACCATTACATCCCTAGAATTATTTAATTTAGGCAAAGAACAAAAATTAACGTGACCTTTTCTCTGATCGGAACGTTGCTTAGCAAAACAAATACTAATATGATGACCGAGTTTCTTACAATATGCACAAGTTATTTTTGTATTCGGATTTACATCGTTATTGTTTATTGGTGACTTTTTATTCGTCGGACAAACGGCTTGTTTGTGGCCCGTTTGACCACATGTAAAACACTTATATGATGTAATAAGGGGCATACGCTTAGTTGAATGTGATTTTATTATGTGTTTGCGCGTTGAAGAATTGTTTGACAAGAATTTCTCATTTTTAACTAATACTGGTTTAACGAAAGTTGATAAGAAATTAACTAAATCACAGGGCATAAGTTTTCCATTGCTAGCTGAGGCTTTTACATGTGGTTCATTAATTCCCCGTATCACAATTGCGCTAATAAGTTCCTCGCTTAAACCTTTTACCATACGCAAACGTAGTAAAGATCGACGAGCATATTCGGCATATGTAGGATAATCATCCGAATTTGTACTCATGACGTCATACAATATATTAGCCACATCAACATTTTTAACACATAAGGATTTAAAATCATTTTTAAAATTACTCCATGAACGATCCGTGGTGACCCAATCGTCTAACCAAGACTTTGCGTCACCTTTTAGACAGTTCCCTACGCGTGACAAACATTCTATATCACTCCATTTATTAATACTTTGTGCACGATCGACTTCATCAAACCAAGAATCAATATTGTGCACATTTGGATCAAAATTAGAAACGTAATAGTCGCGAGAACTACTTTTTAAATTATGAATAGCTTCAACTATCTTAGTAGCAGTATCACTTGCCGTATTATTATTTTCAACATTAAAATTAGATGATGATACGGGCAGTGAGGATCTATCCTCTAGCGCATTAAGTCGAGTAATAATTGTATTCAATGACTCACGTAATTCCGAGTTATTAGAAATACTTCTAGATCGTGAACGGTGCGTAGAACGACTACGGGAACGATGACGACGCTTCGGAACGTTATAATCTTTAGAACGGCTACACTTGCGTTTTCCCATAGTTACAATTTAAATAAATACAACAAAACAAAAACTCAAATTATGTTTAAAAATAAAAGCTATTAAGAATTATTAGAACCAGAAATCAATTAAAGAAAAAGTGAGTTTGAAATCCCACTTCTGATATTAACAAAACAAAATTACTTTTATAACAAATTTATTGGAAGGACATAAAATAATAAACATTAACAACAAAATACTTCAATCAATTTCTGGTTTTCTAATAATATTACAAAACAGTAAAACAATGATACGCCTGACCGTATTTCGCGCCACCTCCCGCCAGTCCCGCCAAAAAGAGAAATAATTTTAAAAGACATCTGTCAGCTTGACGCGTGACGTTCGGAAAGTCACACTAATTCTCCTTATACTATTATATATATATATATATATATATATATATATATATATATATATATATATATATATATATATATATATATAAAATAGTAATATTATGGTTATATATACAGGGTTACAGGTTAAGTCGACCGAAATCCTTTAAGAGAGGATAGATTCCATCATTCCTAACCGATTTGACTATGGAACCCCATATCCTAAACCTAACCCTTCTCAAGTTATTGGCATTTGAATTTATTTTATAAAAATGACAGATTTTTTGACGACTGCCCCTTTATTTTTGTTTTGTGTCCCAATTTTGTATTCTTTTTGTTATTTTTTAGTAGAAGATTAGTTGCTTTATTATTTTAAGCTACAAAACTGCCAGTAACTATACCAAATGAGTCGTAGTAGACAGTCAATTGTTAAAAAAATAATTACATTTAAAAAATATATTTTTTATTTCTAAGATATCTTTAAAAATTTCTATGACAGATGTACTGCAGATATGCTAAAAAATATCTACGGCTCTTCAGCTTTCCGATAAGGTATAATAACATAGGGTATTATTAGAATCCTTGGAAAAAATCTTTAAACAAAGACGCCCGAGTAACAAACGTTAAGCCGCTCGCAGCGCCTGTTGTCCTGCAATGAGTGCGAGCGGGACATTTTTCAATGTAAATAGGTACGAGAGGCATAGGTAAAAACTATTTTGTTGTTATTGTGTGTGCTTTTTGGTAATTCCTTAATTCCTTATTCAGTCTGCTTACGCGATTCGTCCGTGGTAGATGCGATACATAGTGCTCTTGGTTTTTTACTCGATTTGGCTTGTTTTCTGGACTGTTTCTTCCTATTCGTGACGTTTATTAACTTGTGTGTTATGATAATTAGTTATCCCGTCTTGGTCGAATTTTGACTCATCAGTCCACAAGATTCTTCTAAATAACAACGGAACTTCTAAATCTGCGTTGAGCATAAATCTACAGAAGTCTAGTCTCCTCGCAGGATATCCTTCTTCGATGATATGTACTGGCGTGAAGTGGTAGGGGTAGAGACCAGCAGTATGCACTGTAAACCACATTTTCCACTGTGAGAGTCCAAGTCCTCGAGCAACAAGTTAGGTTAGGTTTTTGTAAGGTCATTCTTGAATTTCAATATAGGTACAAACAATTAAATGTTATATATTTATGTAGCAACAGATTATTTAAAGCTTTGAAATGTAAACTGGTCAGAGTCACATTCTTGTAGGTACTATCTTAAACCACACACACATGCCCAGATTAGAAATTTATCTTAATGAATTAATCAAAATAGGTGTCTTATATTACTAAAACTACATTAATTTTCATGTTCCATGCATTATTTGTGTTTAATTTCCATGTTTTATTTTGTCCACCAGGTCTACCACATGTGCGATGGTCTAGGCCGGCAGTTCAGCTATTCCTGTCCAAACACGACGCTGTTTCAACAGCGAATGCTCATCTGTGATCATTGGTACATGGTCAACTGCTCCAATTCCGAAAGCGATTATGACGCTAATCTTCTCATTGGTAAGGCTCTTCGCATTTTAAATAAATGATGACAAATAGACGACCGAAGTTAATCGGCTATTACAACGGAGACTAGCGAATTATTTAGAAAAACTTATAGTGCTTATATGAGCTATTAATAGATTGTAGAGCTTTGTAAAAATACGCCTGGATAAGTACCAGCCACATATCAGATATTCTAACGCCAAACAATTAATTTCGTGTTCCGGCTTGAAGGGTGAGTGAATCAGTATAACTACTGGCACAAGGGACATAACATCTAGCTCCAAAGATTGGTAGCGATGTATGGAATGATTATCATTTCTTAAAGCGTTAATGTCTATGGGTGGTTGCGTTTACTTAGCACCAGATAGCCCATTTGGTCTACCGAATACATAAAAATGATAGCTGCTTTCTCCATTATAATAAGCTAATGGTTTGCTCATTCGGTGTGACCGCTGTGTTTAGCCGCAGGATCAACGGCATTAACATACAAATGTTTACTGCGAACATTTTAATTTTGGCTTAGAATTTATCTAGGGACTTTCGCCTCAATGTATGCAGCATTAATTCTATTCAATAGAAGTTTGTTATAACTCATGCATTCCCTATTATTCTAAATCAGAATTAATAATTACTACTACGTTTTTCATACTTTTAACATAAAGTAGTTAAAAAATTAATTAGGAAATTTGAACTCCGAATGGTTTTGTGACAGAAATTAATATATTCTATACAAAAATAAAGTTGTCCTTGTATTACAGAAGGCTATATCTAAGCATAAATAAAATATATTTTATTTATTGCAAAATATTTGTGGGCGAAAATATCGTTGGCGTTCATTTTTAAGGAGGTTAATCTCGCTAATAACATCTTATGTTGTAATTAGAACCATTTAATATTAATTAAAAATATATAGCCAATTTGTAAGTCAAAAAGTTTGATATAGTGTAAGTCATTCAGCTTTGTACTAGCACTCTCAAAAGATGACATTCATAAATATATATATATTTTATTAGCGAACCGTTATAATAATATTTTTGTTAGCTTGTTCAAAGTTGCAAAACCTTTTTGTTGTTAGGCAAATTATACTTAGTACTAGTTATTATTCTAGCCGGTTAGTCAGATAAATGTGGCACGATAGCTATAATTTATTGTAAGAGATAAACTGTTGTTACGCAAAACATAGACTTTCACTAATCAAATTAGTTGGAACGTATTTCATGTAATTAGTACAAACTATGATAGGCCAAGATACATAATTGAAGATGCTTAGTATAGGATGGATTTGGGGTATTATCGCCTCAAATGGAGTGGTCGATACAAGATTGACAAGTTAAGTCCTATGGTTAATAGGACGTTCGTAATATTAGGTAACTACATAATAGTATGTCTCATAGGTAGAAACAATCTTCTCAGCAGTAATAACCAATATATGACAATGACCTGTTATTGTTCCAATGCATGTTGGTCATTTCATGTGCTAGGATTACATCCGAAACATGGACGTTTCTTAACGTAGAGAAATATAATCGTAAATTAAGCACTCACACTCGGTGAGATTTTGATTTCATTGTTCATTTCATCATTCATTGATAAGATTTGGGACCGCAATCTTTGGATCACGGAGGTCCCGTAGTCTATGTCAGAATTAGTATAAAATTTAATTTATTAAAGATGATCCTCGAAAATTTGGGCTTTCGGTTTAAGTTATTATTTTCATTAATAATGGGAATTTGGAATGGGTCTTCCTAAATGTCCAGCATTCCTCCGCAAGTAACTTGAAAAGTTAAACCATTTAGTGGCAAGGTTTTGTGCAAGCACGTAGCTAACATCCTTAGCAATATTTAATTATTATTTTGTTCCGGTTTGAAGTATGAGTGAGCCAGTGTATCTACAGGCTCAAGGGACATAACATCTTAGTCGAAAAGGATGGTCGCGCGTTGCCGATTTAAGGAATGATTAATATTGAGCGCTAATGAGCACTTACGTTATTTGGGCCATTTGCATATCTGATAGCTTTAACCTAAAAAAACATTGAATAATAATAAAACTTGTCTTTTATTTCGTGTTATTTTTTGAGGATGTTTTTTAAAAAATCAAAGCAAGAATAAAACTGGTTAATAAAATTAAAATACGATACATTTACAATAGTATCAGAATTCGAAATCCATGTATTGTTTGTTACCTTCAATACAAAGGCCGGCGCGAGTGCATGTTATCAACCTTGCCGGTCTTCGTGTATATCCACGATACAGCCTCAATTTGGTGCTATTCTTAACTGATGGTCGATAATGATAACCACGATCTATCAATCAATCTAATCAACTGATATCTTACGAGCAATCAAAATCGAAATATTATTTATTCAAGTGGACTCTTATAGTAAAATCTGATCCTTCTGAACTCGGTTCCAAATTCGGAATGGAAATAGTATCGGGAATAAATGCAACATTTACTGTTTCTCATGACTATCAAGATTATGACCATCAACTTTTACTGCAGAAACCCAAATCGATACTTAAAATGTTATTAAGTTACTTTTACGTTGCATTCCTTGAGGTTAGGGCAAACCAGTGTGTATACCACCTACTCATCAGATATTTCATCTCCATTCAACAATGCTTAGTATTCCCTTAAAACAGAAATCTTGTGTACCAAGTTGAAGGGATTACTGGTGTGTTAATATTGGTAATTACTTCCATACGTTTGGGACACATTGGCGATTAATTTACAGTGCTTGTGTTTATGGGCGGTGGTGACCACTTGCATTTGTCTGTCCCCCCTACCTATATCATATATTTTTTTACTGATTATCGTCCCACCATCAGTAAATCATACACGATATTTATATACACGAGCACATTATATTAATAGTATTTTATAGTGAAGTTACATTCAACGGTAATTTTGTGATTGAAAAACAACAATACATTATTTATTCAATGTACTCATCGTATATTAATTTCAATTACAGACAAAAACAATCAGGAATTCTTGAATATTGTCTAAAGCAAACATCAGATAGGAATGTTATTAGAAAAACAACAAACACACCGATCCGACTGCAATGTCCACCCACAAAACCACACTCAATTGCTCAACGCGCAAAAACGTGTATGAATGGCCAGACACTTATGTAATAATTACGTTCATACATATTACCAAGAATAATTTGCCATTCAACGGTTACAAGTATAAACTCTAGTTCATTGCCCTTGATCTTTCCCGCAACACGCCCTTTGTATGCTGTGCATGGACATCAATAATTAGTGTCATTTTACATACTCTTATGGAAAGACTTAATGTATGCGCGTGAATAATTTATAAACTGTACGCCATGTACAAACTTTCTAATTGTTTTATATTATTATTATTATTATTTAATCATATGCTTTTATGAGATTATTTGAATAATACTAATATCGTAAAAAAGTCGTGACGTCGTGAAAAAAGCTGAAAAGAAGTTATTATTATCGTTCACAAAAACTAAAAAGCAATATAATTGGCGGTACCAAATTATTGCGGTGCGATAGGATAACCAAGATAACGCCCAAATTCCGAATTTCTCACTATTATGTGGCATGCCACAATACTACGAACACCTGCGTTTATTCACAAAGACAGCTTTTGCCATTTATATCGCCTTAAAACAAAAATGTAATTAGAAGTAATTTATGTAGGTAGCGTATGTTAACGAGGATTGAGAACCGTTGAATCTCCGAATTATAAATGACGTGTAATAATGCGATTGTTGATGAATCGTAAAAATTGCCCAATGTTATCGTATGAGTCAATACTTTTGCCAAAAGAGTCTTCCACATTTGTTCTATGACTCATTGATTCTCACCCGAGGCTAATTTTACAAAAACGTGACTTTAAATTTACCAAAAAAATTTATTGTATTTTTTATTTACATGAATAATAATTTTGTGCCTGCAATGTGGTTATAGTAACCACAAAAACCCGACCAATAGAAACTGTCGCACATTATAAGTATTATGTATTTGGGTGGTGTAAGTGTAAACGTTCACATTCATATTTATAAATTTTATTAAAATTAGTCTACAGAATAAGAATTAAACAATGGACGATAAAGAAAGCTGTAAAATAGATTTCATCCATGGGCGCTGATAGTCGCTGTGGCATTTATAGATTACTTTTTGAATAATCCACAATGATTTTAACTGTTATTTTTGCATGTTGTTCAAATTTAAAATCTGATGGAGCAAGAAAACAAATAACCTACAGCTATGAAGACGAGTAACTGTCGTTGCGCATAAACGAATAAATTTGTATGCTAAACTATGATAATGAAAATGATAATTATTCTCTATTTTTGACTTCAGGTCAAAGGGACAAGCCGTTTGTGTCTGACGAAGAGATGCGTCTCCGAACTCCTAGACCTGATATACTATCAGTGCCTCCGAATGATAAGTACTACGATGGATTAAGAGAAGCTGAATCTAAGGTAAAAATAACCTCCCTTGGCGGTAATTTATTGTCTAAAACCTGTTATTCAATTATTAAATATTTGTAAAACACACCAAAAAAGAACGAGTAGTATGTCTACTCGTCTGTTTGTTTTTTTTTTTCAAGAAACTTAGAATTTTTGTAATACATATGTAAAAAAACCGCCATTTACCGTCCATGTATGTATGTATATATTGTGTTAAGAATAGGAACGTAAATATTCCCAATAGATCTCTGAGCCTTACACATAGCTTTTTTAAATTGTATAATAACCTTAACTATTTATACATTCGAGATAATATTTTTAATACGTGTATTTTTTTTAATTACAGTTTCCAATTCATCCTGATAACAGCATTGTTGGAATATCAGATTCCATTTTAAGCTCGAACGACTTAGATGGTGACAAACCAAGCTATAGACCTCCCACCTCCTGGTCAATGAGTACTAAAAAGAAACCACGTCCAGTTAATATCGACACCGGTACTTCGAACTCTAATTATTTTAACAATGTGAGGCTAAACTTTAATGAAGGCATTAATGATAATAAGAAAATATCTTCACAAAATTCCGGTCAATTTCCTTCGACTACTAATAATCGACCACGTGGAAACATTAATCCACCATCACAGGACTTGAGTCCACCATTATTACCACCAACTACGACTGAAAGAAATGATGATTTCGAACTAGATGTCAGAGTTAAGACTACTCCAGACCCAGTATTTAATTTCATAAAACGTTTCGACCCTAATTCTCCAGACTCAATTAAAACAACGATGACGAAAACGGAAATTATTGATCTGAATCAACATTTACCTGATGGTCAGGTTAGCTCAGAAGAAGATAGAACGCCGCGCAAAAACAAGAATTTCGGAAATAATTTCAATGTACTGCAGGCTGATAAAAAGAAGAGCTCTAATGAGGGATCGCGGTTTAATTCAATTAACGTAAAGTCCAGCTCCGAGGCAAATATAGAACCTTCTAATGATCAAGTACCAAAACCCTCCAGGGAACTCTTGCCGCCCAAGACTGACATAACAGAATTGGCATCGACAACCATGGGTCCCCCTATTTACTATGAATGGAAATGGGCTGTACCAGCCTTCGACTTAGAGCCTCCTAAATTAAGCAACGAAACCAACACAACGACACCTAAGCCAGTTAAGCCTGGGAAGAGACCATTCAGTGTTATAACTCGATCCACGCCAAAAGTAGTCGACCCTACGCCCAGTAATACTGAGTACAACATTAGTTCATACTTTGTCCCAGATTATGTGTTTCCTTTAGATGGACCTCACCCAGGATATGACGATGAGGATGCGCATACGTCATTCCAGGTTCAAGTATCTAGACCGGGTAGGGCTAGTTATGGTGAAAATCCCGCTTGTCCCCACTGTCACCCGGCGTACCTGAACCCTGGAACTTGCGAACCGTGCATTGTAAAGCGGTAACATTAGATATAAAATAATGACTACATATATTTAGGTTTATCACAGACATTCCAATTCTCACAATTATTGCAGCAAAAAATAATGCAAATCGCTGTCATTGATTAAATACGACTACTTCGTTAAGTTGAGTTGACAAAAAACGATAAACCTTATTTATTTAGGTAAAAAGTTTAATAATGGTTTTAGTTGACTTGTTTTGAATTAAAATAAATGACACTTATATGCTAAGTATCAGTAGGTAAGCCGCATAAAAGTCAAAGCCGAATTTCACTTACCCTTATTAGTTACAACGTGATGTTCGCTTAATTATTTTATAATTATGGAATAATGAGTCGTAAATACTATTAAAAATCTGTTGTTCACCGGTGTCGCTTGTTATTACGTCTTTCTCAGTCAATAGGCTGTTTAAGGAAACCATCAATTTTTACCTGACTTTCATTTTCAAAATTCAATTAAATGTAACGAACTTTTCAGCTTAATATAATGTTACTTAATAGATACGTGACCTATTTATTCAATCATAATTTTTACTGAAATATTATTTCGTTATACAATATTACTTTTTAAAGTAACACAAAACTGTATATAATATAATTGTTAAGCAGAATGGTACAACTTGTAAAATATATGTAAGTAACCATCATATAAGTTAGCTATAAATATTTATAATATTGTTTATATTTGTACAATAATACATGCCTGTTATAATCCACATTAAGTTACAAATAAACAAATAAAAGATAAGTTTTTGTTTTATTGCTTTAAGTTAAAACTTTAATGTATTTATAAATAACTTTGAACTTTTTTAAATGTACATAGGAACTTTTTGAACATATTTGTACTAACTAGTAACCCACCTAGGCTTCGCACGGTTGCATTGTTGTACATGCACTACTATGTTATTCATACATATAATTATTAAAAAAAACACACCTAAATCCGTTACATTGTTTTAAAGATCTAAGCATACATAGTGACAGACAGACAACAGTAATGTATAACAATAATTCTTAATAATGATAGTAAATCAATATACAGGAAAAGTATTGGTCCAAGATCCCAGGGCCGTCAGACGTCACGTATTTTCTGACGAAGGAAATGTGGACGATTAAGTAGTGTTAGTATACACTAATAAAGCATGCTTACCTGCTAGGTTGTTTAGACGGCCAATTTTCAGGTATCAGGTAATCAAGGTACGTTAAAACATTACTTACCTCACGTAAATTCTCCAAACTGATTTTAAAGTATATTTTAGGCAATATCCTTAAAAATAAGTCGCCAATACTCCCAGACATTTTGCGTCATAATGACTTAACTTCACGTAAATTCTGATGCTCCATTTTTATATATGTCCAGTGTCCACCAGACAACTATTTTAAAACCTTTTACAAGAAGCTAGACCGATCCAAGGGCCAATTAAATATAATTAATATATAAAATGGACGATTCTTATAATCATTCTCTTCGATTATAATTTAATCCAAAGAAAATACCTGTGTTCTTCCTTTTACATAAAACCCTTCATCAAGCAGTACTTCTGTGGAACTCTTTACCCATTAACATAAGACACACTCAATCTCTAATATCTTCAGGAAATTAAGTAAAAGCTTATTAAATATTTAAAAGCCTTAAGTATATAGGTTGTTTATTGTATTAAGTAAATATTGTAAATATCTCAAGACAAGGTAAGGCAGGACATATTAATTCAAGTTGTTAATGTGGAGTCTAATAAAAGACGATTCCACATTACCGACTTCAAGGTCAAGGTCTTTTGGAAGAAGTGGCTATTGCACTTGATATCTAAAAACTTATTTGAAAAGCAAATGTCAACTTCAGCGCTGGAATTTTTTTAATTGGCGGAAGCACGCCATTTTGGAGGAGATCAACCCAAAGGATGTGATTGTGCCCTTACATTAAGTTTTAAACTTTTAAATAATTACAAATTTAACTTACATAACTCCATAAACTAAAATACTCTATGGTATTTGTCTTATAATCCATTGGAATAGCAAATCTGACATCATGACCAACAGCTTCACGGGCTTACCGAGTGATGGGAGTGTACAAATTTCCCGCGTACTACTGAGTATTATTAACGGAAAAACTTAACAGTGTTGTTCGCTATGCTTAAATTTATTATATTCAAATCAATATATTTACGTTAAATTTCGTTAATATTACTGTTGTTAACAATATTGCATTGGTAATATTTATAATATTTGGAAGTAGAAAATAAAAAAATATATATATAATTGATCCTCGACTATTTAAAAAAATAGTATGAATATAAAAAAAAAATTAAGAACTAGACATATATAGTATAGTATGTGCTGCTCACCAACAAAAATAATCTAAATATAAAGAGACCCAGACCTACCTAAAATAGTTTCGTTTAAGTATAATTATTAACATTAATAAGTTTTTAGTTAACTGTTGAATTTCTTATCTGTTCTACGCAAAAGCTATCATATAATATGTCAAATACAAATAGCCGTCATGGCGTCGAATTAATCGCTATTCGCTAATGTCATTAATGTCAAATTTCTTATTTCACGTCGCTTACTATTCGCTAAGGATAATGGCAAGATATTTTTACAATTTGTAATCATAAAATAGAAATCTGCATTTAAGAGTTCTATTAAGTTTCGTTAACTTAGTGAATAATAGCATTACAATCTCGTATCGAGAATGAGTAAATTAAACCCACTAGGGCTGTTAGTCAATTACGGTGATTCGGATGAAGACATAGATGAAGGATCACCAATATCTGCAAAAAATAATGATTATGCGACTAGAAAAACACCAGCGACTTATGCGGGCTACGAATCCAGCTACCAAGCTTCGAACACTCCTGCCGGCATTCATCCAGCACCCATACCGCATTGTCGTAAGTAATTTTGCGTCTCAGCATATGTGCTAGTTCCAGTACTTGTATAAATATAGCAATGTTTTGTATAATAAATTTTAGCTTGAAATGAAAATTAAGTTAATTTAAACAAAAAGTTCAAGTATTGTCAAAATAAATACTTATAATAATGTCTTTAACAAATTTCACATTAAAGTGCACAATTGTTAATAATAAATATGTCGAAGTTACTTAACCAAAAATGATTAAGATATATAACAAAATAAAAATTAAGGTTCCTGGTCACATTGAATTTTAAAGAACATACCAATTGTATTGAAAATATTTGTTATTATTTATAAGTAAAAATTCTTGGTAAAGCTTTGTCCATCAAGGTCATGTGGGCTTGTACCGCTCATACATGCCAATTCTACTATTCAACTGTCGAAAAGAAACTCATTGTATTACTTAGTTCTAGTTTTATATCCCTATAGTAGCTATAAAGGGTTTAGGGGACAATTTATTATTGAGTCAAATATAAAATAAAATGTACAACAAAACACAGTTAACTTATCTGACACATGCCTTATTGTGTTTTACATATTTGATATTTAAAGGACAATTGACATTATAGAAAATACTATTACGGTGTAAACTCTTTATAACACTATCCTTTATCACGATAAACTCTCTATAAAGTAGTAGTGAGCAAGACTTGGTTGGTTTGCGTTAAAACCCATATATTGATACATCCTTTATAGCAATACAGCCATTCTCTATTACAAAAAATTGGTTCATAATTTTAGACAGTAACCATCAGTATCACCCAATCATATCTAATTTTCGAAGCATAGAATTAGCATTTTCGCTGCTAATACAATCAGTGTTTTTAATTAAGATCAAGTGGACAAAACCAAATCACCACCACATACACTAGATATGAATAGAATACATAAAATAATACATAAAAAGTACTGGCATAGCAAAAAAGTCACACAAAGTTATTGGGCTATATGTGTAAACAATTATTTATAAGCAAATTTTACTATTTCGATTTTGATTTGATCAATTTGGTTGTTCTTTTTGTTTACTCTATATAACAATAACTCTCTTTAATGACATAAAATGCTCAGTCCCTTGAGTTTTGTTATAATGAGTTTACATTGTACTTCTTTTATAATAATTCACTCTTACTTATTATTTACAGCATGGTCTGCTTGCTATGATGAGAACAGCGGATTTACATATTACTGGAACCAGCAAACAAATGCAGTGACATGGGAAGCTCCACCAGAGTACATGCTTGCTCTCAAATTAGCACAACAACAGTTACATACATCAGGTATATAATAAATGAGTTTTGCAATAGCTATTCAAATTATAGTACGCGCTTTAACAATCATATTTGCAAATACTTTTCTACAGGTAAAGTGAATGGTAGAAAAGACAATTATTTTTATTTTTTATAATGTTCTTCTTTAGTTTTCAAATTAAACAATAATAAAATTGCTAATGACGTAAAGTTATATTTTATTATGCAAGAGCTATGTTCCAACCCTCAGGTTCAACAGAAGTGTCGGCTGAGGAGTGGCAACTTTATCAACAAGCACTAGCCGAGAAACAAAATTCACAGAACAAGATTATTGCTAAGACCGCTGTTAATGCAACAAAGAAACCTGAGAAGGGACCAAAGGAAAAGAATTCAAAGAGTCTCAAGAAAAGGGCTGCAAGTGATGACGAGGAGGAGTAAGTAGATATATTTATCAGAAAAAACACACCTAAACCATGTGATAATCGTGTTATACATTATGAAACTTATTTAGCATGTTTTTATAAGACTTAATTTAAATAAAACTAGTTATAACGGATTTTAATCGCGTATATTAATTATTTTGGACATCCCGACATTTCGAGCACTTTACAGCGTTCGTGGTCACGGGTAGACTAGGTACAGGTAGGTAATATACGCGATTAAAATCCGTTATAACTAGTTTTATTTAAATGTGTAATAATCTCGAAAATTTAAGACAACATTATATAAGACTTAATTTTAAAGAAGCTTATGTATTTGCATCTTTATTTATTTTTCTTATCATTTTTACAGGAAAATAGAACTTATCACATCCTACCATAACTCTGACTCAGAATCAAATGATGAATCAGAGAAGACTCCACCAGTCAAACCACCTCTACCAAAACCACCAAACAAGCTACCGAAGCATCCACAAAAGAAGCAGAAAACTAAACCACAAGTTGAATTTGGTCCACCATTACCACCAAATCAAAATTACTCTGTGCCAATTGGTCCGGAACTACCAACGGGACTGCTAAACGAAAGTAAACTCAAATCACCAGAAAAAAAGGTTGATATTACAGTTAAACAAGTAAGTTGGCATTATTATTGTTGTAAAATATTTTGAAGCCCTTGTTGCACCAATGATGAGAAATAAATCTGATAATCGCTCCAAGAATAACAATCCAAGAGTTTAGTTTTTAGAAATCTGTTTAATTTTTGATTATTATTTATTAATTTAAATAATTGCTAATGTAAAATTATTAACCATTTGAAATCAATTTCAAAAAGATTTTGTTTTCACATGGTTCTCTTTGTATTGTTCGGACTTTTGCCACATTTTTTTTTACAAGAAAATGTGTCTCATGTCCTAACAGTACTGAAAGGGCTTTCAGTGAAATTGGAAATGTTATCAAGCGCTGTGATGGCTAAAGTTTTCAATCTGAGGTGCATTTATATAATATGTTTAATAATTACTAAGCTATACAATCAAAAATATTGGCATTGTCTTAATAAAACAACTGATTCATAATATTTAATTTAACGACAACAAAGGCTTAGTATCATCCTCATACCCTTATCAGAATATGGTTATATATATTTATAATTTTAATAAAAGTACACATCAAAGTTCTGTTTCTACTAATCAAACAGGATGCTCCACAAACATCAAAATCCATCGACGATGACGCCCAAGATGAAAATTGTCTCCTGCAAAAATTAAAAGATAAGGCAAAGCTATTGGAGAAGCTCGGTGGTGAGTTGCCTTCCGACTTACAGAAAATTATAAAAGACGATACCAGGTCTAACAATGCCTCTCCACGAGGTGAACCTAATGCAACTGAACTTGATATTGATGATTTATTACAAGAGATCGAGAAAACTGAATTGCCTAAAGTTAAATCAAAAGATATGAATGAAAAGCAGAAATCGAACAAAAGCATAACAAGTTCACCTAAAAGCGGTGACAGAACACCACCGTTAGAAGAACTACATGCACTATACCCTAACACAAATGGACCTTCAACGTCATTGTTTCCAAGTGCTGCTAATATAGACGAAAGCAAACCGGATATCAAACCTGAGACTGCTATCGTAGAGAAGGAGAAAAAGGAAAATGTCTACCTAATGAATTTAGATGTACCGATAGAAAACGTTGGTAGAAAGAAATTGAGGATATCTAATTCAGTGTTGCCAGAGCGGAGAAAGGAGAAATTTGAACTACCAGCCTACACAACGAAATATTCCCAATTTATTGAAGGGTTCTCCAATGAAAGAACCGGTTTGGGTTTCAGTAAAGAGGAAGAAAGTGGAAGTAGTCCGAAGAATATGATAAATTATGGCAACGGTCTGACATTTACTAAAGGGGAAACTTTGAATGAAGAAAAGAAAGATGAAGACCTAGACGACTTGACTGATTTAGTGGAGGCCAAGTTGAAGTTTCTTAATCAGTTGCAGCCGTGCGTGTTGTCGCCGCTGCAAGAAATGTTGATCCAAATGCAGGTTTGTGCTTTGTATTTAATTCTATATTTATCGAATATGATATGAGATATGTTGTTCAGATAGATAAATTGTTATCTTTATCAGAAGAAGATATTATCTATGATATCAAAACATTAAGACGTGGTTTGATGTTTATATCGTTGGATCTTTTCGTATATAGGTGCTTGTGAGTTATGATGCCAGCGCCCTAGGACTAGGTTACATTAAAAAAAAACACTTATGTTTTAAATTTATTTTTATTTTGCTTTTACTGAGCTTTTTTCTCATATTCTACAAATTTTTCTCTAAAAATCTCTTTATAAATCTCGAGTCCCTCTAAATTTGGAGTAGATCCCCAAGTGTGCACGCTATGCAGTAGTATGTATATAAATAACAAAAAAAAAGACCCGCTGAGTTTCTTTCGCCGGTTCTTCTCAGGTCAGGGTGTTCCTTTTTCCGAACCGGTGGCAGTGTTTATTTGACAATCAATAAGTAAGTAAGCTGCTGAGATGGCCCAGTGGTTAGAACGCGTGCATCTTAACCGATGATTGCGGGTTCAAACCCAGGCAAGCACCACTATATATATGTGCTTAATTGTGTTTATAATTCATCTCGTGCTCGGCGGTGAAGGAAAACATCGTGAGGATACCTGCATGTGTCTAATTTCATCGAAATTCTGTCACATGTGCATTCCACCAACCCGCATTGGAACAGCGTGGTGGAATATGTTCCAAACCCTCTCCTTAATGGAAGAGGAGGCCTTATCTCAGCAGTGGGAAATTTACAGGCTGTTACTTTACTTTTACTTAAGTAAGTAATGCACTTTTACTTAAGTAAGTAATGCTTCTATATTGAATAAAGGAATTTGAGTTTGAGTTTGAGTAATGGAGGTCGGTGGCGCTTCAGACGCTTGTGTCGGCGTTCCGCGCGGGCGCGCTGTCGGGCGCGTACTGGCGGCGCTGGGCGCGCGGCGCGGAGGGCGCGCTGGCGCGGCACGAGGCGGCCGCCGCGCCGCCCGGCTGGCTCTGCGTCTTCCAGAGGTACGCCCGTCCCTTATATAACCGCCCGCCCGCCTACGCGCCCGCCCGCCGCCACTCACACCGACCGTGTTGGATCGCTACTTAATAATTTTAATACTAATGTGTACAATTGACACGGTTTTCAGTGCGACCTTACAGTTATTTCATGCCCACTATAACGATTCTAAAACTTTTGTTGCCTGTTTCGCGGTTCAACAAAACCCCGTTAGTCATTTTTCTTTTTTTTACTCTTGATATATTTATGATCTTGAACATTTACTACAAATACCAGCATTTATTATATTCATCTTTCATTACGTGTTTCCACTGCTCAATTTCTGTGCCAGTGGTTCTCCCACTGATAATGGCTGATTGTTACACACTGAACTTTATAAATGCACTGACTTTACGCTGTCTTCAGATGCCTTTACTGCGATAACACTTGTTCGGTGTGTATTTTAACGCTCTAGCGCTGTCTTGGGTGGCTGGTTCATCAAGACTTACTAAATTTGTCTTCTAAATAAGTAACATTGCGAGCTTTTGTATACTGAAGGATTTTTCGGGCTTCATTTATCGATACTCCTGCTACTATTGATTAGCATCATCACAATATCCAACTATAAAAATTCAACAACAATAAAAGTAACAAGTGTAATTTATTCTGTCACTCCAAAATCAAAATCAATTAGCATAATTTTCATTATGAACTTCTATAATTAAAATCTTAAAGTGCTATACTTTTCTGTTCCTCGTAATTTTTCTATGTGACGAGATTTGACGATAACTGATAATGAAAGAACGTAAGTAAAATAATCAAAATTTCGGTTCATGAGCGCGATGTCGGTAGTCGGTTTCTCGGTCTTAAATAATTATTAATTTGTTTACCTGCAATTTTGGATCCTAGAATTAGATTTTAAAATAAGAACTAGCTAAATTAAATAAAATGAATATTTTTTTAACATTGTGGGAGGTCGAAAAGTACGATAAAATTATAGTTTAAACATTCTACTCCTTAAAGGCGAATCAATACTATCTGGGTTCGAATTTTACCTCTTTGTAGAATATTCTAACCGAATAGATTATTGATAAATCATTTTATTAAGTTTCATTCAGATAGTTTTCTTGTATCGTTCTACGCCGGTAAATTAATAATGGAATCTTGCAAAGATCCATTGATCTAAAAGGCTTTCTATATATATTTAATTATTATGAAATTATGTGCAGAAATATATATTCTTCAATTTAATTTTCAATGTCGAAACTTCGAAAATGTAATTAAAATATACTATGGTTCAATGTCCAAACATGTTTGACAAGATAAACTGAGTACACTAGATTCGAGTAGTACAATTCATACTACCCCTTGAAAGTAAAAAAAAACTATTTCTTGATTTTCGTTTATTCCTTATTTACACTATTTATCGCCTTACCGATTAGAAAGTATGTAAATTAAAGAAAATATCCTTCACCCTTCTCCCATAGTCATCTACTTTCGATATATTCGCATGTGGTAAACCTAAAGCCAGCTAACAAATAAATACAATGTTACGTTCAATAGGTTTCATGATTTCAATGTCACTTGTATGCATATTTATTAAAAAATATTTCTAAATTCAGATTTTATGTAATATATCACCATGATTTAATGATGTTATCCTATGTGTCGGTGTGACTAGCGGCCATGAACTCTGAAGGTAATTGTTACGTGGTGTATGTTTTTTTTGACAGACTTTTTGTGGTGTAAATATACGATGAAAATATTACTATTTTCAATTTGGTTAATACGTGTATAGTTATAAAAGACTGATAACAATTATTATATACATTTGTTGTTTTTGTATTGTATAAAATTATATACAAAATCTTGATAGGGATATGTTTCTCATGCGTTTTATATAACATTATGTATTTCATTGTGATATAAGTACCTGATATAGTTAATAGATTAATAAATCATTATTAATAATCGTAGTTTCTTTGAACCTTTTTATCATCCTGAGTTAATAATTACAAAATTATAATTTTATTAGGCAGTTCAGTTTTTTTTAAGGAGATTGTTCATTGTTATTAAAATCTAATTCATATCAAGCATTTTAACACCAATACAAGTATGTAGCTATATGTAGTGAAATTTATGCAAGAAAGAATGTAGAAGATAGAAGCTTAAGGAAGGAAAGAGAAGGCAAGAGAAGTCGGCGCGCCGTGGACTGTGGTGAGAATGCAAATAATTTATTTAACATATTTATTTCTTGGTAATACACTTTGATCTTCTTCCAGGTGGCCTTTAGTGTGGCGATTTACATTTTGTGTCTGCGAATATTAGAAAAATTACGTACCGGGTGTATAATGAAAAAGTGTTAGTAGTTGTACATTTGTTGATGTCTAAACAAATGCAAAAGGGTCAAAGGTATTTTTAAAGATCAGAAATGGAAAGTTTTGTAAATTTAGTTGAGGAAATTAGGTTAAAATTATTTCGCGGCAGACACGACCTGGAATTCTGACTAGAGGGATTAAGTATGAACAGTATTTTTATAATATTCACGTCGTGCAAGAACTCTTCCGTTACGCAGGAGAATTTAATCGTTAATGGAAGAGTTTTTGCTACAATCATGTGTATGTTTTAAGACTGCCTTGTGATTTTAATATGTGACTGTTTTAATTAGACATTAAATGAATTGTTCGTGTATTGTTTTATGGTAATAATATGCAATCGAAAAGAAAATATGTTTACGTAATTTCAAAATTTATGCAAACTTTATAAAACAGTCGCAGATTTAAAACCAACTCGGTGTACCAAAAATTTCTCCACGGTAAATATTTCCACTTTTCCCTTGTGGCTGCAGGTCTGAGGGGCGGTACTGCTACCGTCGAGAGTCGGACGGGTTCGTGCAGTACGAATACCCAGCTGTCGCCAATACAGACATGGATATTTGTACCACACCACCTCATCCAAGTACGGAACCGAAGGTATGTATACCCTGTAGAATCCGTTATCTCGTTAAATTATCATTCAAATTGGGTCGCTGATAGTAGTTAATGGTGCGGGTTTTTTTATTAAACTTTGGCATGTATTACATTTATATTACATATGCACAGATACGCTGGTTCTGTTGTTAATTATAGTCATTATATTCTTCTGACATTATTCTTCGGTCCCGCCAACGACGCTGTCATAGCATACCTTGAGCAAAGTGCATTTCCTCACCTGATTTGGGGGTAGAGCTTCAGATATCAGACATACTAGCGCCAAACATAAATACTTAGTTTTGTTGTGTTCCGGTTTGAAGGTTGAGTAAGCCAATGTAACTTCAGACAAAGGGACATAACATTTTAGTTCTCAAGGTTGATGGCGCATTGGCGATGTGAAGAATGGGTAATATTTATTATAAGCGCCATTACCATCCACCAACCTATAGTATACTATAAAAAAAAAAACGAAAAAAACTCACATAAGTAATAATCGACACTGCACTGTAGTATGAATACTTCCAACTTCTGTAGTGATTTTCTTTACAGAATAACCCAATAAGATTTTTTGGCCCCACTCAAGATTTTGGGTTTCTGAATAAATTGAAGTAGTTTTTTCAATCATTGTTGCTCTTTCATTTTAATCTTTTTACATTATATGTTAACATTACAGTTTAATGTATGTTCTGTTAAAGTAAACATATAAAATAAATATATTAGACTGGCAATACCGTGTTTACAATCAATGATTCTGTTATGATTTAATAAGTCATTATATTTAGCGCTTGGCCATTATTAATAATTTACTAATAAATAATTTTATTCGTCGCAACCCTTAACTAAGAACTACAGTTATATTAATTTGTATTGTCAAACTAGCTCTAATTTTGACTTATCACAATAATTCGTGAAGTTATAGTACGACATATTTTAGATGTAGCATCGGTAAATTCAATAAAACCGTCGATTCACACACCAATAGAAATAGCTCCCTATCGCACCATTCGACGCTATTCGTCGTTATAGATTCTCACGTCAGTTTAACCCGAGAAAGCGAGTGCATGTAAATCGACGTGTCAAATTGACGAATATATTAGGACATATTATATTACGAGTTATTGCGTGTGTGTGAAGATCATATTCAGATGAGAAATAAATATTGATAATTTGGGATAACGTACTTAATTCGGATGTGATCGGTTTTACGAATTTTGCCTATGCGACATCTAAGTTGTGTCGTACTGTACATAGATAATCACGAATTTTGAATTAATATGACGCAGGAGCCCTTTGTGCAATTAAATTTCTAACGCAAGCCATGAAACGCAGATAAATAATAATCATAATAAATATGAGACAACATCACATACATTACTCTGATCCCAATGTAAGTAGCTAAAGCACTTGTGTTATGGAAATCAGAAGTAACGACGGTACCACAAACACCCAGACCCAAGACAACATAGAAAACTAATTGTAATCTACATCGACTCGGCCAGGAATCGAACCCGGGACCTCAGAATTGTGTACCCATGAAAACCGGTGTACACACCACTCGACCATGGAGGTCGTCAAAATGCTACAAATGTGAATCGTATGAATTTATAGCAGGAGGTAAACCCTCCGCCGCCGCCCCCCTCGCCCCCGCACTGCTGGCGCAGCACCCCCCCGCCGCCCGGCACGGACCCGGTGCCTCCGGAGGCCCCTCCGCCGCCACGGATCGTGAGTTGGTTTGCTATGTTAATGTTGCTGATTTGCTTATTTGATTATATTATGACAATAAACAGACACGTTCTTTACATTTTAAAAAACGTGACGTGGATTATACGTATAAATCAAATTGAAATAAAACAGCGTACTTATTTTCCGTTATTAGCGGACATTATTATCTTAAATAAGTAATGACATATGAAATACTATTTATTTATTTATTTAAAATGCTTTATTGCACAACACATGGAAAAAAAGGGGAAATATAAAACATAAAATAAGTACATGGTGCGCAAAGGCGGTCTTATCGCTTATAGCGATCTCTCACAGACAACCTTTGGTGATAGGAGCTATACTAGTTACGTATTATCTATCATTTGTTACATATAAGTTTTTCTTCTTTAGCAGGAACCAAAGAAAGAAATAGGCGATGAGTTGCAATCGTTTTATAACGATATAGCTGAGCTGGAGAAAACATCGGGCTCGACGGAACCGAACTCTCCCGAACCGCCGCCGCCGCCGGAGATCAGCGACAAATCCAAGGATAAAGAGAACAAAGTGGTCAAAAAGAAGTCCAAGGTAAAATAGGTTTTACTTTATTACCTAACTTAATAAAACTTTACATAATTATATATTAAAATATTGACATTATAAGGGAGCAGCGATTTTTAAGTGTGCAAACCACATGCAAAATTTCGATACCACGATTTAAAATAAAACTAGTTATAACAAATTTGAATCGCGTATATTAATTATTTTTAACATCCCGACGTTTCGAGCACTTTACAGTCTGCCCGTGACCACGAACGCTGTAAAGTGTTAAAAAGTGTAAAGCTAGTTAATAATCGCGAAAATTTAAGACAACATTATCCGTTATAACTAGTTTTATTTCAATGTGTAATCGCGAAAATTTAAGACAATACCACGATTTAAATTTTAATAACGCTTTACTTTGTGTACGCGAGGTTTGACATAACAATTTTACTATAAAATTAAACCTTATTACATAATTATGTATGTAGTTGTCCTTAATGTTGAATTTGTTTCAGATGAAGGTATCGTCGTCTTTGGGTATGAAACACAAATCCGTATCTACCCTGGTTGCGAAATGGCAGCAAGTCGCTGATGAAATCAATTCCGACTGATTTTTTTTTACAACAATTGTATATATTTGTATAATAATAAAATATTTATGTCGCTCTAAAACTACCAAAAAGCTAATTTCCAAAAACTCCGTAATTTCCAAATAATGACAATCATAATATGAATTTAATATTTCTACATAGCAACATTCAATACCATAGATGTTTGTTTTTCAGGATGCTAGAATTGCCTTAACTAGATTTTAATCTGATATTTTTATTGAAGATATGACGTGAACTTTACGTAATGTATTTTATACTGTACATACTAGCTATATTTTGTACCTAACTTTAAATGATTTATGATTAAATTTAAAAATAATGCTCTTACAAGTGTTTTATTTATGCCTTTCGATTTAATTTATTTCTACATCACTCTATAATGGACTACATAGATTGTGCAATAAATGATACGTTTGTTCTCACTTAGGCTTTTTAAAATAATTGCCTATTTAAGTGTCTCTTAAAAAAACATTGTCTTTTGACATTTATGACATTTATTTCTTTGTGTCAAAAATTTTAACAAAAAGAAAAACCGACTTCAAACAAAACAGCATTTTAAAACAAATGAATATGCTCTAAAAAGTAATAAAAATAATTGCGTATTGAACACATTTTTTAGAGTCCTCCTAAGTAAAATGAAATGAAAAGTATAAGACTACTTAAAAGTCGATTTACGATTGAATTATAACGTAGTTATAGTTATTGGTATATTTGGAGCCGGTGTCAGCCACGGTGCCCTTGCCCTTGCGATATGAGCCCCTTGATTGATCCAGTATATTATTGTGTAAAAGGTAATCTGTAAAAAAACATATTTTTTAAAGTAAGATATACTGTAGGGTTTGATTGGCTGACACCGACTCCAAATATAGCAATAATTATAACTACATTATAATTCAATCGTAAATCGACTTTTAAGTAGTCTTATATTTTTCATTTCATTTTACTTAGGAGGACTCTAAAAAATGTGTTCAATACGCAATTATTTTTATTACTTTTTAGAGCATATTCATTTGTTTTAAAATGCTGTTTTGTTTGAAGTCGGTTTTTCTTTTTGTTAAAATTTTTATTTATTTTTTTATTTTAAGTGAAGCTGATGTTGAGTAACTATTTTTTCTTAATATGGATAGATTAAGAGTTCCGTTTATATGAGTCAGAAACTACTTTGAGGACAATTTCAAAGGAAACTTGCGAATAAAGCAAAAATAGACTTTCGAAAATGCGGATTTAATACGTCATGTGGCGTAAACTACAAGGATCCCTCGAAAGAGCTATAATCGACCTCAGCAAAAAAACTTTGAAAAAGACCAACTATATTTCGTACATCATATGCCATCACATCACATACACAAAAAATGATTAAAGATAGTAAGAAATTCTGCCCTATATCGCACCCTAACTGCGAGCCGTATAGGAGTTCCATCACTACATAGTATAAAACAAAGTCGCTTTCTCTGTCCCTATATCTTTAAATCTACGCAACGGATTTTGATGCGGTTTTTTTTTAAAAGATAGTGTGATTCAAGGGGAAGGTTTGTGTATATAATACATGAACAATATAGTAAAGAAACACTGATAATTTTAGAAGTTTGCGATGTGATGTCGTAAATAAACAAATTCTGCAGTATATTTAGTATCAGTATTGCACCCGTGCGAAGCCGGGGTGGGTAGCTAGTTGATTATAATATTCGACTATGATAATTGCATAAACATAACCACATTACGGAAGGTGACTCAAATATCCAAATAACCTACAAATAAAAGATTCGACTGAGTATCGCTAACGTGCTCCTCAGAATTGTTCCGTTCCCTTCCGTTCCGTTACTTTGTTATGGATCCTGTGCTCAGAACCTTACCAAACTTTCACCAAATTACCCTTGAAGTATATATTTTATAATAAAAAAAGAATTATCAAAATTGGTTAACGTGATTTTCAGTTATTCACCTATTTGTCGCGCATATACATAATTCAAATTTAAGACTTATGTCGTTTTCATATGGATACCATCATCGGAATAAAAAAAAAAAAAAAAATGGGACCCCACGGGAAGCACCACCTTTCCAACAAAAAAAATTATTAAAATCGGTCCACCCAGTGAAAAGTTATGTGGTAACAAACATAAAAAAAAAAAAAAAAATACAGACGAATTGATAACCTCCTCCTTTTGGAAGTCGGTTGAAAAAGATGACATAAGATAATTACTAACAACGCAGTGTTTTGTAAAAAATTCCGTGATTTTAGTAAGATATAATGTTCGCCTGTAATGGTAATATTAATAGTAATTAGAATGTTGCCATTTGCCATTGCCAAAAGCCCAAGCTGCTAGCAATTCTATATCACGACAATTTCACAAAATACTTATATTTTCTAATTGTGCATTTGTGAACATGTATATTTCAATTTAATTGATGTATAAAAAGCAAACTTAAGATTTGCATATTCTATTTGATTCTTTATTTATAATACAACACTATTCCACTTATAACGTTATCTACTGCCGGAGGATTCCAAAGAACCAAGTTTGTTATAATGAATTCAATTAAACTAGACTATTTCACCAATTTGAGACAATTAATATTAATCATTCAATATTTGAACAATGTTAAATTCTGATATTGAATGATTAATGTTAATTTATAATTAATTGACTTGGTGGTAGGGCTTTGTGCAAGCCCGTCTGGGTAGGTACCACCCACTCATCAGTTATTCTACCGCCAAATAACAGTACTCAGTATTGTTGTGTTCCTGTTTGAAGGGTGAGTGAGCCAGTGTAACTACTGGCACAAGGGATATAACATCTTAGTTCCCAAGGTTGGTGGCACATTGACGATGTAAGGAATAGTTAATATTTCTTACAACTGCATGTCTATGGGTGATGGTGACCACTTACCATCATGGCCCATATGCTCATCCGCCAACTTGTACCATAAAAAAAAAATTACGAAAATTATATCCTGCTAATGAGGACTCGGCAATCTGGGTTGCATGTGGAAGTGGCGAGTCACAGCATCATCAATTCCTTTGCACTCTTCTCTTTTGTGCGTAATACCTGACAAATAAACCTTACAACGCAAGAGAAATCGCGAAAGATAACTTGTATCATCTAAATTACAATATCGAAGTTCCGATTTTCAAGGTTATGGTTGAACACGTAAATGAAGTTAGTAACAAAATATATTTTTTATATAAGTATACTATACCTACTGTTTGTTGCCCGCGGCTTCGTTCGTGTTTTAGAAGTTGGTTGTAACGTGTTAAGCAAAGAAAAATAGCCAAGTTGTCCTTCCATGGGGTTCAAGCAGAGTCGGATTTAAAGGTCTGGAGGCCCCCGGGCCACAAAGCAGTGGGGGCCCTAGACAAACAGAAGCGTGAACAACCTAATAATTATTATCATGAATTAATTACTTTTTTTGTTTCAATTAGCAAGCTATGATTTATTTACTTGTATCGGTAACTTTTAAAATATTAAACAATAACATTATTATAATTACTATATCTCGGTATTTGTTAACTTGCTGAAAACTGTGGCCCCCACTAATGTGGAGGCCCCAGGGCAGTTGCCCCGGTTGCCCTCCCCTAAATACGGCCCTGGGTTCAAGTTTGCTTCATAACAAATTTTATCTAATTCGGTTCATTGGTTTGGTAGTAAAAGAGCGACAGTCAGGCATAGTTACTTTCAAATTTATAATATTTGTATGGATGGCCTAGTTACGTGCGATATTAAATGAAAAAGCTCGTAGGAATATTTTTAATAGTTAAATTGTATCAATGAATATATACAAATATCGACCATTTAAAGCAGTGGACAAACTATTGATCTAAGAAGTTTGCACACATTTTGTTTTATAAATATACCATGTACCTACATATAATATTACAATAAAGTTCAATAGTTATGAAGTTCAGGAAATCATCTTAGTCGGGACTTAATGTAGTGTATTCAAGGGAACATTTGTACCAACTGAGGGTAATCTTCAGAGGCGATAATTAAACCTATCATTTATAGATAATTATACTTAATAGAATCAGAATATAACAAACGTGAGCGAGGCGAATGTAATAAATCAACAAATAATTAAATTTTTCACAATGATTTTTACGAGCATATGAAACGCGATCGTGTCAAAGGATATTTGATTGGGTTACAAAAACGAAGGGCCGTTTCACGTGTCCATTTCGCATTCAATGAATAGCAATGAATGAATAACAGATGATTTGAGAATATATTTTTGCCTTTTGATATTCTTTGTCTTGTGTCACAATTTATCAAAATGAATATTTTACGCATGTTTAAAGTGTCGGTATTACTATTTTTCTGTATCGTTAATGCGCTAATCAATTTCTAATAATGTAAAAATTACTTAATAAAATTAAAATGACTAGTTGACAAACAACAATTGATCAAAAAGAAAAAAAATGCGTAGGAATTCCTTATGTAGCGTAGGTACATACTGAGAAAACATTTTGTTAATTCGTCAAAACGGGATAAATTTTTAAAGGGAAAATTTATATAAAAATTTACCTTTCTTCATTCTTTGAAATAAGTATACACATCAACACCGTCTAGGGATATTTTGTATAAAATTATTTAACTCAAAAAATCATATCCGGTTTTAAAATCTTTTGATGTAAGACTATTTTGTAAACGATCTTGGACGATTCTGAATTTGAATTTGAAAAAAATAAATAAAAATAAAATTTTTACGCGACATAATGGTAGCGATGGCCGAAGGTTTTGTTTACCTACCGTCATATTAAGATATTTTTTTGTGTCCAATTTAATTTTTATAACAAGTTATCGATTAATTTCGAGTTAAACCTATTGTGGGCATCATGCAGCGGCGCCATTTAACGAGAGAAGAAATGCTAAGGGCAGGAGGCATGCTCCAAGCTGGGGCTACTCAACAGAAAATTGCTGAGGAGATTGGAACAAGACAAAACGTCATATCTAGGTTATGGTCACGCTACCGTGCTACTGGTGAAGTGACTGAAAGATATCCAGGTGGGAAGCGCATAACCAACCATTGACAAGACCGATATTTGCAAGGTGCCACGAAAAGAGAACCAAATGTTACGGCACTTCAATTGGTTCAGAGGCTTCAGCCAGAGGAACAGTTGCTTGTGAGTGACCAAACTGTAAGGAGAAGGCTGCATGAAGCTAACCTTCATGCTCGCAGACCGTTTCGTACTCCAGCACTACGCCGAGGAAATCGTGGACGACGACTAGAGTGGGTTCTTGTAAATTTGCTCTCGGATGATAACCAGTGGTCTGTAGTGCTGTTTCAAATCAAATCAAATCAAATCAAATCAATTTTATTCAAGTAAACTTCACAATGAAGCGTTTTTGAATCGTCAATAATCAAATACTACCACCGTTTCGGAAAGCAGCTTCTAGCGAGAAGAAACGGCAAGAAACTCGCATAGTTGCTCTCGCATAGTTACCGATGAGTCCCGGTTCGGTTTTCATCCCGATACACGTAGCGTACGTGTTTGGCGATTCCCTGGTCATGATAGCCGTCTGCAACATCTTCAGAAAGTCCATTCATACCACGGCGGCATAATTATGGTTTCGGCGAGAATTTATCTTGGTGGAAAATCAGACCTCGTTTGGATCAGAAGCACCATGGCGGCCAAAAAATGCCGTAAAGAGATGCTTGTGCCAATAATTTAGCCCCATAGACTAAAAATGGGTCAAGAATTCACGCTCATGCACGATAGCACCCGTCCGCACACAGCGGGAGTGGTGACGAGATGGTTGTAGGAACAAGATGTATCGGTCTTAGGCTGCCCCGCTCAATCACCTGACCTAAACCCCATAGAGCACGCGTGGGCCATACTCCAAAGAAGGGCTTCGAGGAATTTTCCTGCAAATATTGCGACGGATGAGCCACTTTTTTGCATCTTAGTCGGACTTGGGACAATATACCGCAGCAAGACTTGGATAACTTAATTCAAAGTATGAAAAATTGTTGCAGGACGTTATAAATGTCCTGGATAGTTTTACAGACTACTGATTTTTCATATGACTGTTAAAAACAATAACTTTTCTACATTTTTCACATTTTCTTGAGACAAACATTAATTGTTAGTTTTACCATTATTTTACGTTTTTTCTTTATTTAAGGATAAAATTGTTTACGCAAAATAATATGGTTTATTTTTTATTCTGGAGTATAGTCAGATAAATGGGCTTTATAAAAATATAAATATGTTGCATGTTATCTTTAATAAATTTTGAAATAATTGAGTAAATTCAAA
Organism: Vanessa cardui; assembly: GCF_905220365.1. Classification (NCBI taxonomy): domain Eukaryota; kingdom Metazoa; phylum Arthropoda; class Insecta; order Lepidoptera; family Nymphalidae; genus Vanessa; species Vanessa cardui. The sequence goes on from NC_061125.1 coordinate 8,578,008, forward strand.
ATATCCCTAGACAATGTTGATGTGTGTATATAAATCGGTGTTTTGGCTTCTATTTAAGAGTAAAAGATAATCGGTAAAGTGTTTCCATAAATTCATCCCCTGAGAGGGAGAAATTGGAAACGAAAATGTATACAATTTTACCTTTTTTGATGTTAGAAATTGGTGTTAAGACATATGTATGTTTTCGAGTAAAAGACTGCTGTTATCTATCTTCTTCTATATATATAAAAATGAATTGCTGTGCGTTAGTCTCGCTAAAACTCGAGAACGGCTGGACCGATTTGGCTAATTTTGGTCTTGAATTATTTGTGGAAGTCCAGGGAAGGTTTAGAAGGTGAGTAAGTATGATAAAAATGCTAAGAATATAATAAAAACAACAAAATTGTTTTACTTAGAAATAGATTTATTAGAGGATTATCATTGATTTTCTGTGATTATCGATGTTAGACAATAAAACATTGAGGTTTTAAAATTTGTTTTGCATTATTTACATCATCGTTACATCAATTTTTCTAATTTATATATATTAAAATAAGTGGCATTTTCGATGTCACTTTATAACTCAAGAACAGGCTCACCTATCCTAACCAAATTTTCAGTGGTTGTTCGGACTATTTAGTAGATGGTTTATGTGAAGTTTGCACAAAATCGGTCGAGTGGTTCTTCATTTATCACATTTTTTGTTCGACCACTAGCACAAAATTATATCTCGAGATATGGTAAACTATATCATCAGTACATCGTTGACATGAATGCCAAAATAGAAACTGACCGTCTTAATTTTAATCGTTAACGAAGCAAAATTAAGATCCGAAGAATATATTAATTTGCAAGATGCGATAGCGAATGATGCTAATGTAAATGACATCGGGCGATTGACTATATTGCTATCTTCGTTCATTAGTTGGCATATGAACGAATATGCACAAGACGCAATTTCTTATGTGGTCGACATAATCGTCGTCATCGTTGTCGACCGGGTCCGTTCATTACATTTACATGTAATCCGCAGTGGGATGATATTAAAAACAATTTATTTGAAGAACAGTCGACAACTGATCGTCATGAAATAACAGAACGTGTTTTTCAGCAAAAATTTAAAGCACTTATAGATTTAATTGTAAAATTATGTATATTTGGAGAGGTGCCATATTTACTCCACTGAATAGCAAAAGAGGGGATTCCCTAAAGCAAATGTATTAATTTGCCAGTTCCTTAAAATAACTCAGGATCAAATTGATAACGTTATATCAGCTGAAACTCCAGATCAAACTCTTGATCCAGAGTTATTTCACGTTGTCGTTAAAAATATGGTACATGGTCCATGAGGTGAGCTACATATGAGTTCGTTACATCTATTTCTCGAATTTACTAATTTCTTCCAGTCGCAAAAAAACGCAGATGTTAAACCATTACACGCAGTGAAACTGTGGTCCCGTGTGGTCCCATTTTAATTTTATCCAATTCTAATGATGGTATCCATATGAAAACCACATAAGTCTTAAATTTGCATTATGCATGTGCGATTATAAATAGGTAAATAACTCAAAATCACGCAGGCAATTTTGATGATTCTTTTTTTAGTAGAAAAGATATGCTTCAAGGGTACTGTTAACTGTTAAAGGGTGAAAGTTTGGTTAGATTCTGACCATGGGATCCAAAGTAATGAAACTCTTCAATTCTGAGGAAAACGTTAGCGATACTCGGCGGAATTTTATATGGGTTATTTGGACATTTGAGTTACCTTTCATAACGTGTTCAAGTAATACAATTCAACAACAACAAGTCATAGTCGAATATGATAATCAATGCAACTCCTAAACAGCTTACAGCGAGGGTGCGGTAGGTGGGTTATTGTCTTTAGTAAAATTTTAATGTGCTTACGTTCGTTGCTGCATTTCAACATGATGTGTGACCTTATGATGTACGACATAAATTAGCTCTTTTGCAAAGTTTTTTTTACTATGGTCAATTAAATAAATAAATATGAGACAACATCACATGCATTACTCTGATCCCAATGTAAGTAGCTAAAGCACTATGTTATGGAAAGTCAGAAGTAAATACGGTACCACAAACACCCAGATCCAAGACAACGTAGAAAACGAATGATAATCTACATCGACTCGGCCGGGAATCGAACCCGGGACCGCGGAGTGGCGTACCCATGAAAACCGGTATACACACCACTCGACCACGGAGGTCGTCATATTTGGACTCGGTATCAGCTCTTGGCTGGCTTGGTTTTATACGATAATATACTGACTCGATAACAACAACAACAATAACAATAATTGTAACTACGTTAATATATTTGTAAATCGACCTTTGAGTACTCTAATGCTTTTCATTTTATTTTACTTAGGAGGACTCTGATAAATATTTTGCATACGCAATTATTTTTATTACTTTTTAGTGCATATTAGTTTGTTTTAAAATATTGTTTTGTTTGAATTCGGTTTTTCTTTGTGTTAAAATTTTAATTTGTGTAAGTATCTAATTGTTGTAACGTGACTATTTATGAGCAATATAAATCAGACAATATTTTCAAAATATTATAGGCAACATCACCATAATAAAACTTGACCACCTATATTATTTATATCTGTGTTGTATTTGGTGAAATTATATTGATTTGTATTGCAAATGAGTTTCAAATTAAAACTTATGGTATAGCCAGTTTACAATAAATGGTTTTGCAAACTTTATGTTGTAAGGACTTAATTATAGCGACATGGGAATTTATTACACAACCTCATGATTCCTGTGTCATTGAAAATATAGAATAAAATATTGATAGTGTCGCTTTTAATGTAAGTATCAGTTATTTATTGTTACTGTTAGATCACCAGTGTCGCTGCGTGCAATGGTTTCTATGCTCATCACATTTGGACTATTTAAGTATTTCGATTGTGGCAGTACGAAGTTTGCCGGGTCAGATAGTAGTATATAATATTTCCGCTGAGATATCTTATACGATATCTGGCTAGTAGTTATTGTAAAAAACTATAATCATAGTTAAAACACGTAGGTATAATACAGTATATAAAATTAATTTTAAAACAAGTTAAAACGTTGTAGTAGATATTAAAAAATAAATCATCTCAATACTTCGTTCATTTCGATAAAATAAATATTTTGCAATCAGCATTAGGTACTGTACCGAATTTTATAATTAAATACGCAAGTCAGAAATTCAATTATATAAAGTACAAAAGACATCTTATATCAATAGTAGGCTTCGTTCATTCGCCGAAGTTATTCCCCAAGGCCGGCAAGTTTAGTCGTACAATAAATAACATAATCTTTGTGAAACAAATAATTACTTAGATGGCTTCATATTTACGGGCACTGCAAATAAATTTTTTTTATAGTCCAAGATTTTTAGATATCTCTGATGGATTGCCAGAGTAACGTATTACCACTCGCCGCTGATTTTCGATTCCAGGTGACAATTTTTATTCAGCTAGAACTCAGCAACTAATCATTTTACAAGAAAAAGTTTTATACAAAATTTGTAGGAAATATCATGCTCTCCAACTTTAATTCACATATTTTTTTCGTATCTTCAAAAATTAGTGAGTTACTTTACAAAAACAAAAAAAAAATTGTTTTTTTTTTTACTTAAATAATATATATCAACAATAGGGGGAAAAGTTTGGTATAAAAAAGGTGGGAAATTTTGTTTTCTAGAAAAAAGATTTCTTCGGTTTTTAACGTCAAACTTACGGTTTCCGAGATATATGCAAAAAAAAGATGGCGGCTGACGCTCGCGGTTTCGGACGACAGAAACTCGGTTTTATACTTAGGAGGCACCCTCTGACATAATCCAATCGAAAAATCGCGTGGAAGGATTTTATGCAGAGCAGACCGATTTTTGGTGCTAAAATTCCTGGACTATTACGAATATAAACGTATATTGAAATGAATCTGGAAAAAACTGCGTTATATAGAGGCAGATTTTTTGCATATTTTTTACTCGTTTTGCTTTAAGTATTTCAGAGTGTAGGTACTTTATATAAAGTATCCGCATTCTTATTTTGCCGTTACTTTCAATGGGTGCGTGGTTGGTGCCGATAAGCAAAAATTTATAATAATAAATACGTACGTACAAGTGTGGAACCGTGATTTTCTTGGTCTTTGTAGTTTATTTTTCCCATTATACTCTTTGCACATTTATATTGCCTGGTACTGGGGCCTTGTACAAGTTATATTATATCAAAACAATAAAAACAAAATAGCCGATATTGAAATTCCAATTTTGCAAAGGAAGGAGAGACAAGGAAGTTCTAGACAATTATTTCAAAAATTCTTTATGTATAAGAATAGATGTGACAGCTTACAGCCTTTCAGGTTCATCTTCTCACCGTTGTTTTTTTTCGCTTATGTATATTTACCCGGTATTATACAGACAGTATGGCAGATTTTCGGAGTTAAGAGAAAACTGATGGAGATTATCATACATGAGACCCGCGTGTTTGTTTGGCTTAATTTTATTTAATTTTCGATTAAAAACTAAACAAAATTAAGACAATTTAATAGCGCACAGCTTTACACTTTATTTCCTAACCGTCACAGTCATATGGCCTCCTGAAATGTGAATGATGAAGATGAAAGGAATCAGACAGCAGGAGTCGTTAGGACTTTACGTGTTATTCGACCTGTTTATGTGTCAATTTTCATACGATGATTGAACACACAAATCAATTATACTACCACGCTGTATACTCACGGGTTACGTTACAGCCGAATGGGCCAGCACGCCCGGGGTAGTACTATTTTCTTAAAATCGGCGTAAAGTGCTACCGCGTGTCGTCCGGTAAGTGAGAGTTCCGGAGGCCCGATCCCCCTCCCCACCAAAGGGTATCATCAGCGACAGCGGTGGAGAACCCTCTCTGCGCTATGCTCAGTACGTACACCACCTGAGCAAGGATGCCCAGGCTGCCATCCGAATTTTGGGCGATTTCAATTTTGCGCTCGCCACTGTTCGGGGCAAGTGGAGCAGGCATCGTAAGGCAACCCCTACAACCCTCGCTATGGACTTCTGCAACATAAGGGAACTCAACTCCAACCTCAACGCCATTCACTACCTCGGAAACGGTGAAGCCGGCCTTGCTTTTTCTAACCGAGACCTAGATATCTTCTCCTGCCGATACGACTTTACTTTCGTACCTCGGGTACAAATTGGAACACTTCTTTGTATCACGAGCTGGGGTATGCGTTTACGTCAGATATAATATCTGTTCTCGACGCCTCGGAAGCCTTGAAGGGCAGGACCTATCGATTATCTGGCTGCGTGTAGACAGCGATGACCATCCGCGAATTTATGCGTGCCTTTATAGGTCCTCTAGCGGTAATGCCGAAACCGACTGACTGGTTGAGCACGTCCAAATGGCTACAGATTCCGTGCTGCAGCAGATTCCATCCGCAGAGATGATTATTTTGGGCGACTTTAAGGCCCACCATGCTGAATGGCTCGGCTCACGCATGACCTAAATATGCGGGTAGATCTGTTCTGGACTTCACTCTAGCATATGATCTGCCACAACTGGTCAACTCTCCAACGCGAATACCGGATGTGGAGGATCATACACCTTCCCTGTTGGACCTTCTCCTGACTTCGCATCCGGATGGCTATCAGGTTATCGTATCTGGGCTCGTCGGACCACTGTCTCGTCCAAAGTACAGTGTCTGTTGTGTGGTACTCACGGCCTCGCTTCGTTGGGTGCCGCTGAGTGTGGCACTACAAGTTAGCAGATTGGGATGGGATGCGGTCTTTTTTTGCATCTTACACATGGGGGCAGTTATGTTTCTCGCCGGATGATCCAAACGCTGCTGCTGACTCTGTTGCCGATGTGGTGCTTCAGGGTATGGAATTATTCATTCCTTACTCTGCAGTACCCATCGTTGGCAAGTCCCAGCCTTGGTTTGGTCGCTTTTGCAAAACGGTATCACGCCGAAAGTGGGAACGCTATCAACCTGGGCTAATGCATCTGTGTCTCGTAATGTAAATACCAGCGCATTCAAAAAGAAATACAACTCTGCCCCTAGGTCCCTCAAAAACGTTATTGCTAGGGCGAAGACGGAGTACATTGGCAGAATTGGTGAGAGCCTGGTGCGCCTCTCTTCAGGAACACGTGTGTTCTGGTCTCGCTAAGGCTGTCTTAGGGAATTTCTGTCAGCCTTACTTTCCATTTTTGCAAGATGCAGTTCACAAAGCACTTATTTCCTTGGATATTTATGAGTCGAGTGGATCCGATGGCATCCCTCCAATCGTGCTACGGACATGTACTCCCGAGTTGGCACCGGTCTTAACTTGAAATTAAATTAAAATTGCCGGAAAAGACGCTTCCGGCAATTCTATATATTAGGTGTAATCCCGAACTCTTGGACTACTTAGGTGCATCCGATCCCTAAATAAAGCAATCGCTCAGATCCATCCAATTATAGGTCTATAGTCATCACCTCCTAGCTCTCCAAGGTAATGGAGTCCCTTATTTACTGCAAGCTCCTGCGGTATCTAGAGGAGAATCAGCTGATAACTGATTAATGATAGCCGGTACGGTTTCCGTCAAGGTGGCTCAGCCGGTGATCTTCTAATTTACCTAACTCACAAGTGGAACTCAGGGTGGAAGCAGTTGAGAGCAAGGGGGAGGCATTAGCATCCAGTTTGTACAAAGCTAAGGCTTTCGATCACAAAGCGCTTCTTTCGAAGCTCCCTTCCTATGGGCTTGCCGGGCAATTATGCTATTGGATAACTAGCTTTTTGGCAGATCGGAGCATCAAGATCGTTGTCGACGGTGCATGCTCTGACCTAAAATTCGTCAATACTGACGTTCCACAAGGCTGCGTTCTATCACCCACTCTGTTTCTTCTGCATTCCAATGATTACCAGTAGCATTCACTGCTATGCAGACGCCAGTGTCTAAGGTACCTAACCTTAGACACCTCATACACCGGCCGAGCTAATATTCCTCGGGAGAACGTCGAAGAGAACTGGAATAAACTTGTGTCTGATATCGAGACTACATTAAACAAAGTCTCGGAATGGTGCCGACTATACCTAGTCCACTTCAACCCCAATAAGACAAAAGTTTGCATGTTAACAGTTAAAAAATCACCATTTATCGTATTTCCTCTATTTGAGAACATTCCGAGTCGAGATGGCCTAGTGGTAAGAACGCGCGCATCTTAACCGATGATTGCGGGTTCAAACCCAGGCAAGCACCGCTGATACATGTGCTTAATTTGTCTTTATAATTCATCTCGTGCTCAGCGGTGAAGGAAAACATCGTGAGGAAACCTGCATGTGACAAATTTCATAGAAATTCTGGCACATGTGTATTCCACCAACCCGCGTTGGAACAGCGTGGTGGAATATGTTCCAAACCTTCTCCTCAAAGGTAGAGGAGGCCTTTAGCCCAGCAGTGGGAATTTACAGGCTGTTGTTGTTGTTGTTGTTGAGAACATTCCGATAGCCGCCACAACTAGTATTGGAATACTTGGCGTCGATGTTTCGGACCTCGTTCAGTTGCCCGGTCAATTGGAAGGCAAAGCCAATTTGGCATCAAAAAAGCTCGGTGTGCTCAGCAAGGCAATATTTCACGTCGGCCTGTCGCCTAAAACTATACCGCTAAAAAACACCATTTGTCGTATCTCCACAATTTGAGAACATTCCGATAGCCGCTACAGGTAGTATCGGAATACTTGGCGTTGATATTTCGAGCCTCGTTCAGTTCCGCGGTCAATTGGAAGGCAAAGCCAAATTGGCTTCAAAAAAGCTGGGTGTGCTCAGCAAGGCGAGACAGCATTTCACGTCGGCCCATCGCCTAAAACTTTACAAGGCACAAATTCGACCCAAATTGGAATAATGCTCTCACCTCTGGGCGGGTGCTCCCCAGTACCCGCTCCTTCCATTTGACCGTATCCAACGCAGAGCGGCTTCAATTATCGACGATCAAGCCCTTTCCGATCAGCTTGATCTCTTGAGTTTGCGTAGAGATGTCGGGTCACTGTGCACCTTCTACCGAATTTTTCACGGAGAATGTTCCGAGGAATTGTTCGGATTAATCCTGGCTGCTGAATTTCATCTTCGGATATCTCGTCAAAATTTGAAATTCCACCCCCACCACCTTGATGACCGAAAATCCACAACAGCACGATTTTTAAGACATTTTCTACCTCGCTCGCGCAACCACTCTGTGGAACCAGCTTTCGCCGGCAGTTTTTCCGAACCGATACGATTTGGGAACCTTCAAGAAAAGAGCGTACTCCTTCCTTAAAGGCCAGCAACGCACCTGCAAGCCCCCCGGTTTTGCAGATGTTAATGGGCGGTGATGATAGCTTTCCATCAGGTGAGCCTCCTGATGGAAAGCCAAACATTGGTACTTAGTTTTGTAGTTTGCTGGTTGGAAAGGGTATGAGCCACTGGCACACAGAGTATAACATTATAGTTCCTAAGGCTGATGGCGTGTTGGCGATTGGTTGGTAGCGCACTTACCTTACTTACCATTAGTTAGCCTATTTGATCTTCCGCCTATCTATATCTTAAAAACAAAAGCAAACTTCTTAGTAGCGTATAAATATACTAGTCAAAACAAAATAAGGGCCACTTGTTTATTTTGACGTTTGAAGCGATCTAATAAATTTTAAGCTATCGGTACCGGTTAAGTTTTTTTGTGGGGTTACATTAAGTGTTGACAAACATTATGAGAGTATATCACTTACTTAATTTTTGAAGTGGGTGGAATATGAAGTTTTTTTTCGAAGTCACTAAAAATTACTCTATTTGAAGTCAACTTTTTGAGTCATTTAAACTGTCGAGTTCTTGGTGAACTGCAGGAATTCTCTTTGTTAGTGCGTGGTTATCATTTTTAAAGAACAATGCCGAGGATTCGAAGACATACGGACATACAGATCACAACTAGGGCCATAACGCTGATTCAACAGGGCCATTCGCAGCGTTCTGTAGCTCTGCAGCTGGGTTTTTCACGGCGAGCAATCCAGAATGCTTGGATTAGGTTTCAAGAGACTGGGAGAGTTACCAGAAGACCAGGATCAGGCAGGAGTCGAGCAACCACGGCACAGGAAGACCGCTACATACGGTTAACTGCGCGCAGAGAGCGAGTCGTCACCGCCCGTTCCTTACAAAACCGCTTGCGCCAAGCGACGGGCACCCGCGTGAGTGACCAAACGATTAGAAATCGGTTGCATGAAGACCAACAGTTCTCTAGACGACGAGTAGTGCGAATTCCACTGACATCCGCGCATCGTGCAAGGCGATTAACGTTCGCTAGGCAGCACCAGTCCTGGAACATCGATAACTGGAGCAAGGTATTGTTCACAGATGAATCCAAAGTGAAATTTTTTAGTGATGATCGTCGCATTAGAGTTTGGAGAAGAGAAGGAGAGCGATTTTCGGATGCTTGCATCCTCTTGCATGGTGTGGGGCGGAATCTCATTATCAGGTCGAACCGAGCTCGTAATTCTCAACGAAGGCACGGTAACGGCTCAACGGTACATTGAGCAGGTCATAAGACCCCACGTGGTGCCATATTCACAGAGAATTGGTGCAGGATTCCAATTAATGCATGACAATGCCCGCGCTCATACAGCTAGAGCTACTGCCGAAGCACTAGAAGAAGCTGGTATATAGGTGCTGCCGTGGCCCGCCAGTAGCCCGGACCTTAACCCTATTGAGCACATGTGGGATTTATTGAAAAAAAGCGTTCGTGACACAAATCAACCGGTAACTAACGAACGACAGCTCATCAACGTGCTAAAGACAAGCTGGGAACAAATCCCTCAGGAGACAATACGACACCTGGTGGAGAGTATGCCTTCGAGGCTTGAAGAATGTGTTCGAAAAAGGGGAGGACACACACGTTACTGAAAAAAATAAACATTTCAACAAATGTTCAGTTTTTTTTTAAATAAGACACTTTTTTCACATTGTGCATTTTAGGTTAAAAAGTCGATTTTTCCAAAAAAAAAGAAAGGGATGTTAATTTTAGAGTAATAAAACAATATCTGCTGCTCTTTACATTAAAAATTGATTAAATAATTTAATCTAATCATTTTCATATCCCTAAATCCCATATTTATTTGAATCCACTAAAAAAACATGCTGGCCCTTATTTTGTTTTGACTAAAATACCAAAGGCAAGTTTATTAGTCTTTGTTTATTTGTGTTAGGTGCTTAGCGTGCAATAATGTTTTATAAAACGTTTAACTGATAATTTCATGAAATATAAAAACCACAAAACGTTTGTCTATTTGATAATATTGTTTCAAAATAATATTAATAAGTATATGTTATATCACAATACACGAATATCTAAATGATAAAAAATGGTCAAAATTAGCGAATTCCTAAAATATTATAAATTTAATTGTATATAATACTGTCTATCAAATTTCACTCGAAAAAGCCTTTTGTCTGTTTTTATCAGTAAAATCTACATTCCGATCCCTTTTGTATGCATTCAATTGTGTGTCGTAAAATAACGTGACATTTATTGGCTGGATTTTGGAATATACATATTAATTTCAATTTTCAAGGAAAAAGAGCTTAAAAGCTTTTGAATTAAAAAACCGTATATATGTAGATTAAGGTAGTTGTAAATTTATTCTCTCTATTCAGATTTGGTTATCGATTTCCAATATTTTTTACATATCAGTACACTCGGTATTTTGTTTATATGGCATATAACTGTGATTCTTTTATTGAGGTTGAACGAGCAAATCCTAGAGTCATATAAACTTAGATCCCATGTTTGACTACGCAATAGCAATTCAGAGAATGGCTATTTGGGTAAAGATAAACTAGTTACTTATTTTCTCGACACTTTTTCTGCTATGGAACAAGTGACATTCATATTGTTTTTTGTGTTTAATTAATTAGTATTTATTCAACTATAAAAGTTAATTACAATTCTTCTCTGACCAAACTAAATTTGGTAATTGTCAATATAACGTTTGAAATTAAACCACTGTACAGATATTAAACCCATGTTCAGATTAGTCAGAATTAATTTTAGCTAAGTAATTAATTATTTTAAGATTAATCCTAAACCAAGTTTGTGAGTTCAAATTGGGCAAATTCCGCGAAATTTTGATTTGCTTGTTTATTAATAACTCATCTTGTTAGACGGTGAAGGCAAACATCGTGAATCGTGAGGAATGTGTTGTATAAAATTCTATAACAAGTGTATCCATGCACCAACCTACATTGGAACAGCGTAGTTTCATAATCTTTTCAAGAGGACAAAAGGCCTTAGCCTAGTATTTGGAAATTTACCAGCGGTTACTTTACAAATACATGATATACAAAAGTTTTCTAACCAAATGTAATTCCAATTTAAATCGTAATTTAAATTTGGAACGAATCGGTCTTTGTTTACGAATATTCCTATTTTATATTATAAACTAGTTTCGGCTTATCATTTAATACATTAAATTAAATACAATATGGTAAAAGTAAATAAAGCGAGCTATTTAAATTCAAGTCCCGTGAACATTATCTGTCCTACGCAAAGGGTTAACTAACTTAATAACATTGTCAGCCCTCGCGTACTCTACTCTTTTACTGACATTATAAACGTAGGTGTTGGATCAAAATTGTTACATTTAATCTTTGAGGCGAATAAATTTAACGAACGGTATTAGTAATTTGGTTGAATAAAATGTCTCCGAATATACCACCCACAGTCTATATAGAACCTAATACGTCTCGAAATTATGTAATTACGCTGTTGGTAGAACATGCCATATAACTTATTCAGCAACTGGTATTACTGAGCACCACATTTGTCTTATTTCCTCCAAACGTAAAATCAACGCACCTGCAAGCTCCCTGGTGTTTCTATGACATGGGCGGTGGTAACTGGCAGGAATCACTCAGCTGACCGTCGTGCTAGATTGTCACCTATTCCATAAAAAAAAACAAATAAAGTTGATCTATATTCAAAAAAAGAATGCCTGCGTGTATTTTGCTCTCACTACTTGACGAAGTTGTTTCGATATTACTTTTAACTTTTTTATATCCTGTACACCGCAGTCAAACGGAACGCATCCATACGAATTTAATATGTGGCGGTATAATCACTGCTATGGTCTGGCTATTAAAAATGCGAACGTAATTACCTTTTCACGTTCAAACCGCTGAACCGATTTTATTGAAATTTGTTATGGTAATAGTTCGTGTCCCGAGCGTTGATATAGCTTTTTTTTTTAACAAATCGCCTGTGTTAGTATGTGTGTGTATCTCTATAATTATTCCATTTATTCTTACTCTTGCGATTGCTTCTATCGCTATCTTTTGGTAATTTACAATAGAGTGGTCAGCATAAAATCCTCCTTGATAAAAAGTACATATAATTAATTACTGTTGATCGTTCAGTGTAGAGTCCCTTAATCTTAGTCTCTTAAACACATATACTGACCATTCATTTCTATTTATAAGAATAATATGAAATAAATCCCTATTTTTGCCCTTTGTTTACAATAAATATTTATTTATATGAATCGTGATAGTCATTAGGGTTAAGCCGTCGATTATCTAGTCTAGACTGCGAGTGACTGGAAAACGGGTTGTTTTTGTTTGAAATATATACAGTAAGGTCAATGACTTTACAACACATTGTTGACTAACATGCATAGTTTTGAGCTTTCTTTCAAGTTTCTATTAATTAACCACATGGGTTTTTGTAGGTGTACCAAATATACGAGACAAATATTTACGTTAGTGTGTGCGTGGTAGATAAATAAAGCAGTAGATATATCCTAAGAAGCAACAAATCACTTATAAATTTGCAACTTCGCGTAAAACAAAAGTTTCTGAAATTTTTCTTAGTAGGGCAATCCCATCTAGATAGGTATTACTCATCCATACATCATATATTCTAGGTGAGTGAGCTAGTGTACCACCGCACATAAGGGGCAGGTCTACCAAATAATGTAATAAAAAAACTGCAGGTACGGTAGAGTTATCCGTGAAAACAATTAAACTTATCGGAGAGCATTTCTTTAAATATCAAAAGGTAATATGCGACATTGACTATAATGTTGGTTTTTAACTATTCATGAATAGTTGATAATAATTTGGTCCTCGAAATTAATTTAAAGTCCTCTGATTCCGTTTTCCTGTAAGCATAACAGATGCCTAATGCTATATTGTAAACAGACAATTGGGTTACGAAAAACCGATTTAATTTTAATCACTCGCTACTACTGAGTCTCAGATCTGAATTTCCATTATCTCGAATCCGGGATTCGGCAAAATGAACAAACTATGTACAATGCTAAAAATAAAGTCGCTAAATTAAATTATGAGTAAAATTATCGGTTTCATTTTCAGACAAAAAATGTAATGTAAAAATTTAAGTGATTGAATTAATGATGAATGATGTTATATTGAATAATGTCAGTCTTGGCAGGCAATCTCAAGGGAGAAGTGCCAACTACGCAGGACATATTAAAGTGGACAATTATGTGTACAAACACAGGAGCACTCTCTTTGTCATAATAATAATGCAAATACAGGGTAATTGTTTTACATGCTTTCTAAAGCAAGGATTTGAGAATTAGAAAAGAAAAATCTGACTTGTTTTGAAAAAGACGATTTCACAATTTACAAGAAGCTTCGTTTACCAATTGTAGAAATAATGAGTACAGTATCAGGATTTGGAAAATTATTTCATCCTATCTAATGACTCGTTTTTATCGTATCTAGGATAGGAAAAAGAAGTGCGAGTTAAACAGCGTCAATGAATATTTCGAAGAAAGATATAACTAAAATACCTTTATCATATATCATTAATTAAAAACAAAGAAATACTTCTATATTGTTTAAAAACCTTTGAATTGACTTGATGTTATACTGTAATATTTAAAATAATTTTGTACTGTTATTTAATATTTTTGTTGACTCATACTACGTAGAAACTAAAAAAGTTATTTAGATTGAAATACTCATTCTTTTTTTGTAAGTTTGATGGCTTCATAATATTAATTAAGTTAATAAAAATATGTAGCTTTGTTCAATTATTCTGAAATATTATGAATTAATCTGGTTGATTTAAGAATACCTAAATAATAATATAATTATATGATTCTTTTGTTTTTATTGCTGAAATTTATTTGATAGAAATTATATCTTATATATTAAATATTGAACTACTTATTTACTAACGATGTAGATGGAATGGCCCAGTAGTTAGAACACTTGCATCTTAACCGATGATTGTGGGTGTGTACAGGCTGATGTTGTTATTGTTGATATGCTAAGTTTTGGAACGATACTACGAACTATATACCTATATATGAGTAAATTAAAAATACAAATTGAAAAAAAAAATAGATGAATAATCTAATTTATATGTAATCATCATTTTTTTGCATAATGCCTTTAAGTTCGTTTTGAAGGAGGATTCTGAGTTTAATTGACCACGTCGTATTGCGGTTTGGCAGTTATATCATATCCTAGAAATTCGTCGTAGACATGCTGTATTCCTCACGATATTTTCTTCAAACATGTTTGAGTACGAGACGATTTTAATATAAATTAGGCACTTGAACTATACTTATACTTATTTGATTGATTTTTAAAGATATTATTGTTGTTTCTTTTACGAGTACATTATTATGGACAACGTCTTCTATATTTTTACGTCCGAATTCATTGAAAACTTTCCCTATTTAAGAAATGTTTACGCTTTTCATTTGTTTCATTTTAAATGGTATAACATGTTTACATTTAATTGTCATGATATTTTATACATTTTATTTGAAAAGGGTCGAACATCGAATTTGTTGAATTATATAAATTTTTACGCGTGTCGTATTTGTTTCATCGCAAAACCTAATATCACTACTGTATTTATTTGGCACGGATCGCTCACTCACACACATATTTTAACGGTCTGAAAATTAAATTGTACGTAATTTTAATTTTTCGATAAGAACACTTATGTTAAATTAAACAACTCATACAGTCATAATTAGTCACGGATTGTGAATATTTATGTGAACATACAGAATATTTGTTCTTGACTTTTTATTTAATATGTATCTGGTATAAAAGTTTTGTAATTTGTATGACTGATACTTCAGTTGGTTTCACAGAAGCTATTTTTATTTTAATAAGAATCAGGATCGAAAGGTATAAAAAAATATTGGTAGAATTCATAAAATTTTTCGTTAACCCAACTATTTTCTGAAGATCCATTGAATACCTATCGTAAAATCTGTAAAAGTCTTGGCTAGTTTCTTAAGACATTTTTGTTGTAGCTACAGCCTGGTAAACTAGCTGTCCCGTCTAAAATTTCTTCTTTGTTAGATAATAAAGGGTGTAATTAATATACATTGTTTATTATTAAGGATTTATTCAATGATTTTTAATAATCAATTTACGATGTCTTGTAGATTTATTTTAAATATGGCTCTTGAGACTTTTTCGAATTTATTTACTTATTAACGTTTACTATATTAATATAGAACAGACATACAAATTGTTAGATTTTATATACAGTTTAGATTATAACTAAAGCTGAAATGTATGAGAATATCAAGTAAGGTTTTTTTCTTTTTGTTTATGGCACTAGTGTGGCGGACGAGCATATGGGCCACCTGATGGTAAGTGGTCACCATCACCCATAGACAATGACGGTGCAAGAGATATTAAGTATTCCTTACATCGTCAATGCACCACTAACCTTGGGAACTAAAATTCTATGTGCCTTGTGCCTATAGTTACATTGGCTCACTCACCCTCCAAACCGGAACACAACAGTACTGCGTACTGTGGTAAAATTTGTAATTGCCAGTCAGTGTCAAAGTAAGCTCCATGATGGCCCAGACCAGCAATCAGATTGATCCACCTCTGACGTTAACATTAAATGCAAGCAAAAATAAGTTGTAAAGGTTTAGTAAAAAATTTCTTCACAAGAATATCTTTGAGAATGATGATCATATAGAATAACTACTAAATTCTTCATCAAAAGTTTGTTAGGTGACGTGTCTTCAAATTGCTTGTAATAGTCTAGCGTGACATGAAAATGATAAGCTGAATACGAACTATGAAACTTGGAATTGCTTTTGAGGTTCCTTTTATAGCTTTTTACTGACATACAATATTATGTAATACTAATAAATTGAAGATTATACCATTTGAGAATACCACAGTTACTGTTACTCTTTTTACAGAATGATTTAGGTAAAATAGTAATTATTAATTATATACTATGAAATATTCAAAATCGTGGTGAAAATTAACAGTTTAGTTTCATACTTTTATAATCGGTTTGTACACATTTATCTTATTTCTATCAGTTGGGTGTAGTACTTACATAATTACACATAATAAATTCCGTACTCTATACAATTCTCGAAATTTCCTATTTTCCTTAGGGTTTGAGATGCTGATCCTAACCAAACAATTTATTAAACTTTATTAAATCATTTTTAATAATTCTGTTTTAAGTATTAATTTATCGAGATTCTATTTAGTGACATATGTATTGTCTCTTCATCAGTAGACACTAGTATTCACTATTTCAATGCTCAGCCAACTGTTCTATCAAAATCAATACATTCAAATAGGCTCATAGAAGCACTTTTGATTCGTCGTAAATATTACAGTGTTGAATTAATTTGAAAGCTACCAACGGTTCGTAAAGCGAGAAGAACTGGCTAGAAATTCAGTATTTACTCTTTCCTCATTTTAATTACTGAACAGTATAGTAAAGAACAATTATTTTTTATATATCCTGCCTCAAATACTCAATCTACGCTTTTTTGTCTCTAACATAATTTTATATTGAATGATATTATTATATATTATTTATTACTATATTAATTTTTATAAACTGTTAAAATATTGAAATCAATGGTTAATTTTCATGACACTTAATCTAGAATTTGTGAACGAATGTTCACACACAATGGATGCAATAAAAGAAACTATAATACTATAACGATTTGAAGATCCCTAAAATGAAAAATAAGAAACCAAACGACTCTTATCATATATATAAATAATAGCCCTAGAACTTCGTAGCACACGACGCTCAGTGTATCTACAGCGGCCGTTCGTAGCTGACGTCTACGCATTAACCGTGAAGCGCTACGTTCTTTCAGAATCGCTTTTCTCATACGTGTTTGTGTTGAAAGATTGTTACAAAGATATTTTTTTGGATTATTTTCTTTCATAAAAACAATAGTTAAAATGTTTGAAATGGACAGATCGATGTGATTACATATTGATTGATTTCATCGGCTGGCGATAATGGTAAGTAAATAATGTCCGGTTCAGATTGATGTCGATGTAATTGAAAACACGATTGGTTGAAATCTATACGATACATTGTACTTAAATTCGATCGCTCGGCATTTGTCGTTAAGTTTTAATGACATTTTAAATAGGCGCTGCTGTCTCGTAACTTTTTAAATATACTCGTACTTCTAAGTAACCGTTTAATTTGAATGAATAGTTTTTTGTTTTATTTAGATAAATCAGAAGTTAAGAGGTTACATTATTATGACGATTACATTTTAAATATTTTGCGTGGATCAGGAAGCAAAGGAAAATTTTGAAAATTATTTTTTATATTTAAATTATTTTATTATGACTTTGTTGTTTCATTTTGTAAACGATAACGCGTTTTATAGATATTTGCGATTAGTGTAGGCGATTTGATGAGTTTTTTTTAGAGATAATAGAATTTTAGCTGAAGTAATTATTAGCTTAAGACGTAAAAAGACTTCAAATTAACGAATTTGTGAAAGAACTGGTTTGCTTACATAATAAATCCCTTAAATTTTGTCAAATATTAATAACAAATTTTTAATAAGCTATAATTGAAATTAGTTAATTAACAAGTAACAGTTATTCCGGTACGATTTAAGTTGAAAAACCATAAGAATATTAATATTTTTCAAAAACCAGGTGCTCGCAAGATATGATTTCACTTTAGTTCTTTTTTTGTAATACAATTAACGGAAGTTGGACATGAAATAATAGCCTGTGAATAAATATATCTGTTATTATTTAAACCTTAAAGCGTAGATAACCATCGTATCATTTGAAACATTGAGTACCATTAAGAAATTAATATAAAGTAGATAATAAAATATATCAAGCAATTTCAAGTGGTGACCTTTAGGGTTATAAATTGTAATCAATTGGAACCTATATTGAGACATATATTCGTATCTATCGGACTCTAAGCGCTTCATTTAATCTTTATTAATGTACGTTGTACGTTTTTTTTTCACATTTAAGGAAGCCACGTTTCAGGCTTGTTTTATAGAACCAATATATTAAAACTACAATCTCTTTAATATTACGCCTAAGTCCCTGAGGAAATTATAGTTCAGTTAGTCAATTATAGTTTAGTCGCGTTCCAATTTATATTGGAAATATCCAATTTATATATGACAATGAATATTTTTATTATAAATTGTATATGTCACCGTAAAATTGTAAATTAGATTATAATCTATCTTGCGAGATTGTGAACTATCGAAAGATTGTGAATCGTAACATACTACATAGCTTACAATTTAACGCATCATTATTCAATAGTTTATTATCTAACGAAGTTAATTTTAATTAAACTATAAAAACACTAATCTAACCTAAGCGAAATATTATGAACTATTGAAATTGTATGTTTTGTTGTTAGTTGAATTAATGATTACAATCTTTCGAAGGTTTTTATCTATCTATATGTACAATTTTACGGTGACATATATTGTTAAATTAGAGGACCATTGACTAAAAATAAGAATGTCTCACCATTGAATGAATAGTCAATGGTGGTTAGGTAATAAACAAGAGTTTATTTTAATTTATTTGCGTCGATAATTAAATTCAGCCTCTCTTGGTCAGTACAGATTTCTCTATATTTCTTCAATATAACTTAGAAATCTAGGACATTTTGTTTGAATAGCTCGTAATTTGTTTTCTCTATTAAAATATTTATATCTCTGCTTCGCTTCTTGTTTTGTACTGTTGGAATATTAAATCTATTTCATGAAATTATAATATTTGTCGTTCAAGTTAAAAGTTTATGACTAATTAAAAAAAAATGTTTTATTAAAATCGAATCTAATAATTTACCATTTTTTGTATACGTACTAATATATGTAATAATAATTGTTACTTTATTGAACTTGCATGGATGTTTATGGCACGGCATCAATATGTCAAAATAGGTGGCACTCGCCTAATCGTTGTCGATACCACTTTAATTACGAAAAAACGAATTATCAAAAGCAAAAAAAGTCCTTTTTTCTTTTTTTCATTGTGTGAAATAAAGTGTATTATTATAATTGCAACACAAAAAATATTATTAATATTTCTTAGCGTATATATTCCTAGCGAGTTGGAAAGGTTATTCTCTATAGCGATTTGGATGTTTTAATGTCACGTAAATAGACAGAGCATATCCGGTATGTAAGTTTTGTTTAATTACTATTCGCAATTTGAATAATTGTAAACATTAATATATTGGTTCTACTCGCCGCAATACGGGTTCGCGTGGGTTAAATTTTCAGTATATGAGTATCAACCAATATGTATGCGTCGTGATCTAGTGGCTGGTTTATAGTTGCTGAATACGTGGGCTTATTCAAGTCCCAAATAATGTAATGTAATGTAAAAGCAAGATTTTTTTTTTTAAATATGAGACAACATCACATACATTGCTCTGATCTCAATGTAAGTAGCTAAAGCATTTGTGTTATGGAAAATCAGAAGCAACTACGGTACCACAAACACCCAGACCCAAGACAACATAGAATACATTGACTCGGCCGGGAATCGAACCCAAGACCTCGCAGTGGCGTACCCATAAAACCGGTGTACACACCACTCGACCACGGAGGTCGTATTTTAAGGTATAGTATCTTCGTTACTCCTGATTTTCCGTAATACAAGTGCTTTAGCTACTTACATTGGGATCAGAGTAATGTATGTGATATTGTCCAATATTTATTTATTATTTACGTCAAATTCTCAAGAGCAGCCCAGAGTTGGTGATATTTACATTGCCGTGCATGTAAAGACCTTGTTCGTGCTGAATATTCTCCGTTTCATGCCATACGTGTCATACGTCGTGTTAGTTTGGCTTTCCATCGGGTCATGAGATTTAGGTGCACTTGTGTATGTTTGCACACACATATGCACTTAAATATTTCCTGCATAGTTGGTTAACTAGCTTCAGAAAGGTTGCTGTAGTTTAAATTTAAAAAGGTTAAAAAGAAATTCGTTAACACTTGAGATTTTATATAAGATTTTAAATTGACATGGTTATTTTTATTATTTACGGGATATTTACCATGTTTTTTATTTTTATCCATCGGAGCTCGATATTTCAACATTATCTACGAATGCCTTGTTTACAGGACTGCTGCTGGTAAAAATAAAAGACATGGCAAATATACCCTTAAATGATAACTCTAGATTTTAGTTCATGACTACTATTTATTTGTTATAAGTTAACAGATTTGATATAGTACAAGCATAAGTAGTATTTTATATTTCGTATACAAACCATTCTTGTAACTCAAGAGGATATAAAATTAAAACAAATGTTTTTGTTATGTGATAACAAGCTTTCAACAGACATTTTCACCATCCAAAAGACTTGACCTTGCTACTAATACTGAATAGGAACTGACGATTGTTCGTCTAAATTTTTAGCAAAAAGTAATAAAACAGCTCATTAATGTGTTGAATTTTAACATTTGCAATCTCCATTAGAGCCACGCCATTCTAAACGTCAAACATCAGATCGCGAACGCTAGATTGATGATAACCTTAAGAAATTGCTAGTTTGCCCTCATTGGAGTGCAGAGGTCAGATAGCAATCATGTTTTCAAGTGGTGACCTAAAAATACATTCACTTGTGATACAGGATAAAGAGACAACCCCTTAATTACATTTATTAAATGTAACTTTATATGATACTTGCTGCTAAGATCTTCTCTGTGGCATACATTTTTTTTATGAAATATGTTGGCGGACAAACATACGGGCCACCTGATGGTATGGATAATGAGGTTGAATTAAATATTCCTTACATCGTCAATGAGCCATCAACCTTGGAAACTAAGATGTTATGTCCCTTGTGCCTGTAGTTCCACTGGCTTACTTCAAACCGGAACACAACAATACTGAGTACTGTTGTTTGGCGGTAGAATAACTGATAAGTGGGTGGTACCTACCCAGGCGGGCTTGCACTAAGCCCTACAAAGTATTTTCAGTATTAAAACGAGATAGTTTAGTTGATAGAATACGTTGATCTGTTTTGTACTTGTCTCAGCAATACACTTTAGCTACTATGAATTTCGAAGGTTTAATGCTATTCTTGTGGACTGAAGACATACGTTGCTAGTATTCATAAAGCACACAAAAGGAATAGTCAAATACAATATGATTTGATATATCTGTGTAGATATTACGTAAGAGCTGAGATGGTCTACTAGTCTTACCTACATCGATGATTCAAAAGCTGTATTATTCAGTATGCACGTTATAATTAATGTGTTTATGATTTATCTTGAGCTCAAAGGTATTGGGAACAATAGGGAGAGGAATAATCCATACGTATCTGCATTTGACTAGCGTTGTGGATCAGATTTCGATGCTGCTTCTTACAAGGAAGTTAGGGTCTTTAGTGAGCACGTAGTTGACGTTTAGTAATAATAATATGTTAACAAAATTGCCAATAAAAATATTTAGTTGTTGCGGAGTATTATTTTCAAATATGTATTTCATAACGAACTAGAAATCTACCTCTTACCTTTGAGTATATATCGATTCATCCGTTCTTATTGAGCTCCATTTATTTGTATACATAAAATATTGACGGCGGAATCAATAACACGTGAACTCTGTATATAATATCTAACAATGTAGTGTTCAATTACATATATGTATTACATTATGATATGATAAAAATACAAGTTAAAAAAATCCATTAAACGGGTGAACCAATCAAAATGCTCTTTCTTCATATAATGGTGTGGGTCACGTTATAAAAAAAAAACAATTGAAAAGGCACATCATTCAGTTCAAAATTACATAATAATAAGAGGGTTTGGTTGTAGTGTTCATTGATTTCCGTGAAGACTGGTATCTCCAATATAAATTATGTACCATTAGAAAGGTATTAACGTTTAGAACCAGAGTTCTAGTGGCACTTGTCTTGATTCCTTGTTCGATCGGGGTAATGTAGCTTCAAGTTTACAACAAGCCTTTACAACGTGAAACAATTTTCACGTTGTAAAGGCTTGTTGGATATTATTTTTAAATTTATAAAACGTTTTATTTTGTACTAGCAGCCCGTCCAGGAATCGCCCCTTTTATTTATATAACTTTGGTGTTTTTTTCCGACATGTTTAATAATTGTCGTTATATTTCAACTTATTTACATAAAAACCTTAATGAATTATAGGCCTCTTCCTTATTAGTGAAAACCTCGTGAAGGAAGTAGTTTTGGTGTTTATAGTGAACATACAGACAGAGGCAGCGGCGGGACTTTGTTTTATAATATGTAGAAATAAAACGAATGTACTATTAAATAAAGTTTTCTTTAGCGTAATACTATTTTAATACCTCGTCTGGTTAATAATTGTTCGTAGTCGATAATCCTATACATAAAATAGCTTCATAGCTGTGAACTAGTTACATACGTATGCACTGACATTTACGTTACAGTATCTATAGTTCTGAATTAACATTTCCAAATTTTCATTATACTCTAATTATGATAATTGCTAGTAGAGCTTATTCGACTATACCTAGAATCTAATATAGGTATATATATATATATTAATGTAATAGAACTTGATACAACGATAATGATTTCAAAGTTATATCCAGTATGTAGTCCTTTGTGAGCAATTGGATCACAGGTTATTCTGTTTGTGTGTGATGTTTGAAAGCAGCCAATGTAACTTGTCTCGTGCAATACTTCGACTTCCGCTTGAATTATTCTCTTGAGAATGGCAAGAAGATGGCGAAGATGTGTCCGTTAGCTTCAACTTTAATCTTAACTTTCTTAGAGAAAAACTAAATGTCAAGCATTGGGAAATTTCCCAAAAGTTATAAACAAAAGGTAGATATAAAAACAATGCTTTACTAAGTGATACATAGTAATCTAGATATCAAATGTTTTAATGCAATGCAGCTGTGTCTCAATGGATCTCCATAGTGATCAATTGAAACATAGTGCTAGATAATATCTAAAATCTACCAGCAACTGACGAGCTATGTAATTTGGAACAGCTTATACTACACCTGGAATGAGCCTTTGAGATAAGCAAGAATGCAGATGTATATAAAGGCTAAAATACTTAGAAAATCAAGCTAAAAAAGTGGTTTGGATATTTTCTAACAAGATCCTTCTTATTTTAGATTTTATTTTCCTCAAGGATTTTGTACTGATTTCTGTATTAATCGTTACGTACTTAGCCACCATTTTCCATTGAGAGTTTTCCTATACTTTAAAATTTGACGATAATAAAAGGTCACTGCTCTAAAGGTCTTTGTTCTTATATTTTTTCTGTTATATATAAGGATAAAGAGCCTAAGTCACTGGCGTGTAACAAAGCATATTTTGTATTTAATATTACATTTTATGTTTCAAAATTGGGATGACCTCTTCGCTATTGCAAATAACAACCTTCAACTAATATTCAATTATGTTATTTTAGATCTTTTTCATTATTTTATTTTTATTTTAAGGAGTAACTAAAAACTCTATTTCAACAAAATTCTCACAAATTCAATTTTACTTGTTTAGGTGATAAATCAAATTATGGTAATATTTTACCGTTAGTTATCGGTGTGGAACTAGATGCTTACGTAGAGTTTTCTGAAGACCTTTTTATAACGTTGACAGAGCTATTATATTATTATTTTATATTTTCATTACCGTTTTTCAAGGACTGTCACAGATGACACTTGGACATATTAATTTGTAGACTGGTTTGATTTTGCTGTTGATTGAAATGACGAAATTTTAAAAGTACATTTTAGGAGTGTTTTTTTTGTACATTAAATTATATTTAACTAATAGTCCTGTCGTGGAGTTCAAGTTTGCTTCATACCAAATTTCATCAAATTCAGTTCAGCGGTCGTGAAAGACCGTCAGACAGACAAACAGAGTTAATTTCACAAGTATAATATTAATATAGATTGTAAATGTTTTCCTTGCTTATACATAACCCGAAATAAAAAAAATGAAGACTTATTATTTTTTGTTCTGACCTAAATAAAAATATTGAAAAAAACAAAGGACGAAAATAATTTCCATCAAGATTTACTCGTATAAAACTTTGAATATCTCGAGCGTACATACCGAAAACCTATAAATTCTTCCAATGATTTATACGATAGTAAGCCCCACTAAATCTCCCGTGACGGTTGGAAATATCTTCGTCTAATATATTTTGAGCACGTGGATTTTACCAGAATTTCTTAATACATGCCTAAGGAGTGTCGGCATTTGGACATCTGATTCCTTAATAGATAAGAGTTATTTAACTTTGCCTTTTAATAACCGATTAAACAAAACTTTTGTTATTAATTATATTTTACAAAGTATTTAATTATTTGTTTCATGAAACGTAGTTTTAATTGATGGTTGGGTCAAGTGCCGTTTACCAAATACTCTGAATACTTTGTGTTTTGTTCTGATATCAAAAACATTCATTCAGTCATTTTAATGACATCCGTGAAGAGTATAACAAATAAGATACAAAAGCAGTTGCTCAATTCCTGTAACTAGATTAACTATTTGTTCATCTACTTTCCGTTAACAATAGCCCAATATTTTGTACTTTTTCCTCAAAAAAGTGTTGATTTGGATTGGACATTTTGATCACACGTAGTATTAAAAAAGAAACATTTTTAAAAGGTCATTTTAGGAATTCCATTTTATATTAGGAAAAGGACATCGGCACCATTGAAATGAAAACCAGTGTCTTTTACTCTTTGTCTAAAATGATGTGATTTTAAGCCGGCTTTGGGATACGTATCATTTGCCCGATCATTCATTCGTCGTACCATATTAAGGTTCTTATTTCATTGTGGACGCCTTACAGCTTAATACGTAATATATCATGATCGTGTATCAAATTGTCCAGTTCCGTATCAGCTCTCCACGAAACCTGTAGTATAATAGCAATTTTGTCATCCAATATTATTTCATCCATGCTTCTGTTTCAGATTCCAATTACAAATTTTCTAGATGTAATCTCTTAGCACGTCCTTTTCGTTATAGACATTGATAAATTTCATTTTTTATTTTGCGGTACAATTACAGAGACTAAACTAATGTGCACGTGATCGCGTCCAGACTGAAATTGTACCGTAGTCGTATCTCCGTCGATAATTGGACAATAACGGACTCGCAGAACTGGTCGTATCGCGTAACAGAGCTTCAGTATCAGTTTCGATAGCATCACAATTATCGTCACTCGTCCAAATATCCTATCAGGATGACCGTAAGGGGGTAAAGACGCTAAGTTTCAAATTCATTGGAACTGATAAGCGAATAGTACGTCCAGACAATAAAATGTCATACCTAATATGAATGTAAGGACTCTGTGTATTTGTATCAACCATTACGTATTCAGAGAAGAATTTATTTTTTGTACATTTATTTCTAAATAATAATAATGAAGCCTTTTTTATTTCCTTAACAGACATAAATATGTAAGAAGAAAACATAAGATATCATACTTTTTTCTGTTGAGTTTCCTCTAGCGAGTATAGGCCTCCTCAACTTTAACAGTTTCCAGTTTTTCCTAACCTGTGCTTTCTTCGTCTATTCCAATAATTGAAAATAAAAAATATATTCGGTATATTTTAGTTCTTCTGTTTGGTTAAATTTCTCACACTAGAGAACAGTGTGGACAAACAATTGTCCAGTTCATTCTATACGGGTGTTTGTCATCTCAGTGACTGTATTTGTACACGGGATGTCTTAAAGGAAGTTGAGTGGTAAGTTTATTTCTTTGTTCAATATATTATATGATATATATTGTATAAAAGCATACATTTTTTTCGGTATTACGGATTTAAGTACACAAGACAACATTTATTTTTATGGGATTGAATAGTGGAAATTGAAGTGAAGTTGAATATACGCATTACAAAATTCATACGTAATTAATATGCTTCTTATTTATGGATTTAGTTGGCAGACGAGCATATGGGCCATCTAATGGTAAATGGTCAACAGTGTGGTGGCCACAGAGAATAACGCTGTAAGAAATATTAACTATTCCTTACATCGTCAATGCGCCATCCAACCTTGGGAACCAAGATGCTATGTCCCTTGTGCCTGTAGTTACACTCGCTCACTCACCCTTCAAACTGGAACACAACAATACTGCGTACTGTTGTTCAGCGATAGAATATCTGATGAGTGGGTGGTACCTACCCAGGCGGGCTTGCACAAAGCCCTACCACCAAGTAAAATAGTATAGTTTTATATTTGCAATATTAATACCCTCTGTTTTATATCCGAGTATTATGAAGATAGAACAATAATACCTCGTGTAGGATCCTTCATTAGGGGATTATGAAGCCGCGGCGAGACTGGGCAATCCATTAATCTTGAAAATATGACTAGCTTTTATAAGAATCTCGAAATTTATTTTCTACGTATGGGAATAGGATTAGAAAATAAAAAATTAAAATTTAATATTAAATACGTTTATGATATTCAGCATTATGAGCCTTCTGGTGGTTATGCCACGTGCACCCACCAGCATTGATGGAGTAAGCATCGAACCCTCTGCTCAAAAGGGCAGTGCCCCAATGTGGGTTGGTGGGTTCACATGTAGCACGATTTCGTTGAAATTGGACACACATAGGTTTTCTCACGATGTTTTCCTTCACCGCCGAATTCGAGATGAATTATAAGCACAAATTAAGCACAATAAATTTTTGTGGTGCTAACCCGCATTCATAGATTAAGATGTACGCGCTCTAACCACTGGGCCATAAGTAACACACATAATTAAGTGTAGATAAATATCTGGAACAAGTTCTCATGAATTAATTCAATATTTATTCTCTGCTCATATATTAATCAGGCGATGTTTTAAGTAGATCGTTTTGTTGGCTTTGGTGATTATCGTTTGTATTTGACAGTAATCGATTTAGCCTTCATAAGTTGATTGATTCACTGTTTAATTTACGTTAATGCTCCGCTATCACTGATCTATAACTGATTATTTTTACTGTAGAATAATATTTTTCGTAAAAACTCTTTGTAATGTATTTTATGTACATTTTAAATTGCTATAGTAATTAAAGCAAGCTCTAGTCACCTGAAATTTCTTAGCATGTGTCTCTCAATAAGGACAGAAGAACTGTATTTACGTTAGTAAGAAAGAGATAGCAGGTCAGTTTTGTACACATCAATTTGATTTGACTAGCAATAGAAATTATTGCATTATCACAAATATTACGCTTATTTAGTTTCGATTTCTATTTATTCCGTTTTGTATTTTTATTGTATTTCCCTAAAATATCACATTCAAAATTATAACATTCCCTGTTATAACCTCGCCTTATTTTTTCTATTGGTGACAAGAGTGCTGGTTCGATTATTGACAACTAAAAGTCATATGCCATTTTCAATTACGACAATCAATCAATCTTCATGTGTCAAAATTATGGTGTTGCTATTCTTAAAATACAGAAGGGATGGTTCGTTTTTTGCCCAGAGGATCGGAATTACGATTCAACGGGAAAATGCTGCTAGCATTCTTGCCCAATTTCCACACGGGTAAGATTTTTAAAATTACTATTTTTAATTCATTTTTGTATATATTTAAGGACTTAATGTTAACAATTTTTATGTTGACATAAGTTTAATTTAACGCGAATATCAAAACATCAACCTGTCAAGGATATAAGATTCCTATAGACCTCATGATACGTGTATACCCCTAGTAACTTCCACGTATTACTAACACTTTGACAACAAATGTATGTAATCCAATGCGGGTAAATACACTTTGTCTGCGTATTTGGTTTCAATTGAACGGCAGTGTTACGCTGTTATAAAAACGCTCAAGTTGAGCCGGACTTGTTTGGACAGGGTTTCGAGTTATTGAGTATTTGATGGAATTTTAGGAAAATGAATTTATTTTTTAAATATTGTAGTATTCCTTAACACTAAAACTAAGGGTACGATTTGAAGGTAAAGGATTTAATCTTTCAAATTCCAACAGAAACGTAGTCATAGTATGTAAAATTCTAACTTTTTTTCTGATGCGTATTCATGAACCGGACCTAAATGTGGCATCCCTTTTGGGTACGGTGGCATCGACGTGAGGAAAATTTTGCGTCTTTTCTATACATAGTATTAGAGATTTGTGTTACAAACAGGCCAAATCACGAAGATGATAGTAAGAATAAAAAACTGGTAGGTAAAGCCTCCCAATGTCAACATCCCTAAGGAACCAATAACCTTTAGAATATACTAGTCTAAGAATGTGCCCTTTTCTATCTTTATCAACGTATGACTCAGATAACTGGTTGCATTTACAAGTAATGGGACACTTTAAGACACCGTGTACTTTCGAAATCTAGCAATAGGTATAGGATCACCGCAGCGCTTAAAACACCATTGTCTAGGCTCCTAAGGTATTTTTTGTCCAAAGAGTTCTGCTAGATTTTTCCGCTATAATTCTCTAGGTGGTACAAAATAGTAGGCTCTTGTACATTTTGCCGTGATGGTAGAAAAATACCTGAAGGACTAAAACTGCTTCTAGAAAAAAGATGACAGGCCTTGATGTTGGTCACTTCATGCTTTGATCAATTTGGATTTTGTCTGGGAAGAATTGTATAAGAGCGGTTGATTCGCAAAAAGCTGGAGAAGCGAATAGATTATGCAAAACTTTCGCTTTTAGTCCATATTATGAGTTTGTAGTTAAAAAAATATGGTATTTTTTTTGTTAAACATATACTCGTAAATTACCAGCTCAGTGACGGATGGACTCGTTTCATTTAGCCCAGAGTACCGAAATATTGTATTGTTTAAATACACAAATCTCAAACTTTATGCATTTACTTGACCTGTAAATTTATTAGTTTATTATTAATTTAAGAAAATATGTTACACGGACGCCTAGAAATACTTTCTCAACACGGATTTGCCATACTAAAATATATTACCAAGAATCTTAATATATTTACTAAAATCTTTCTTGCATAATAGAAAAATATATTGCATGAATGAGATTTCATTCCTAAAAGCATTCTCTACCATGACACCTCAGACCGAGCAGAAAATGATGTTTGGGAGTGAAAATAAAAAGAGCTCATACAAAAGAACAATTTTGACCCAAATAAGAATTCATGTAATTCCATCAAGAAAAATTCACAGAAACATGTGTGCACGAGAAGAGGATTAATATGTAACATTGAATATTAAATCATTCCAAACTTTAATTAATATTGAACAATTAAGTTTCTATAATCAAGATTTTAACGTATTGTTTCGTAGAAGTTAACAATATGAAAATAAAATGACTTTGTGGAGTGATTCGTACCTTGCAAACCAAAACATTAACATAATTATGTTTAAAAGTACATTTTGTTATGTTCTATGTAAATTTAATGAAGGTTATTTATTTCAATATTGAAACAAGATAAAACCGGTTAGCTATTAACTTATGATACATTATTCGTATACGTCCCACCACCTCCTCTAATTGGCATCTCCTAACAACCCTATTTATTTTTACATGGAATAATAAAGTGTTATCTAGTAACCATATATTCAGATTTGATCTTTGTAAAGTTATAATTGACTTTTGACTATCTGTAGGTAATGATAATTTACATAATTTAGTTATAGATTTTTTTATTACACTCAAATGAATATACGAAGAATAAACCTTATTAGTAGTAAGGTTTATTTTAGACTGCCTAGGTATGTAACATCCACTCATAAAGGATGATGGAGCCAGTAGACACTTATAGTTTACTGGCTCACTGACACAAGGTACTTCACTCGGTTCCCAAGGCTAGTAACTGAGTTATGAAGGCGATGTCAGGAATCATGTAAATTTCTTATAGCGTCAATGTGAATGGGCAATAGTAAGTACAATCAAATGACTATATATGAAATTGCAAAAAGTAGTCATACAAACATCATGCGATGATATCTGAGATTAGATCGAAAATTCTATCGCACCTAAGAATGAATAGAGCGGTCTTTGTTGACACTGAAAGGACAAAGGGTAGCCCTTCATCATATTCAAAGGCTCGAAAGAAATCAATTCAATCTTCTTTATAAAAAAAACCTTCTGTATGATGACATTGTAGTTAATATGAATGAAAACAAAATAACCAAAAGGTATACTAGACTTAAATTAGGCATCTTATATACTAATAGTACTTCTAAATAAAATAAGTAAAGGAAATTGTATAGTCACTTATCTCACAATACACTATCGGGCAGATTTCTCACGAAATCGTTGCTCATGACGTGAAAAGATTTTTAAAGAGGTCTGAGGATTTTTCAGATAATTTAAATTGTTCAATGGAGTGTTCACTCAGAGTAATCTATTGATAGTAATCAGAACCCAGGCTGTTCTGATTACTTCTGGAGAAATTATCGTTGAGATGCCATACCAAATTTTATCTAAAATCGGTTGAGCATTTTAAGCGTGAAGAGGTGGAGCTACTTTCTCATTTATTAGTATACAACAAACAACAACAACAACAGCCTCACTATGAGATGCCATACCAAATTTTATCTAAAATCGGTTGAGCATTTTAAGCGTGAAGAGGTGGAGCTACTTTCTCATTTATTAGTATGCAACAAACAACAACAACAACAGCCTCACTATGAGATGCCATACCAAATTTTATCTAAAATCGGTTGAGCATTTTAAGCGTGAAGAGGTGGAGCTACTTTCTCATTTATTAGTATACAACAAACAACAACAACAACAGCCTGTAAATTCCCACTGCTGGGCTAAAGGCCTCCTCTCCCTTTGAGGAGAAGGTTTGGAACATATCCCACCACGCTGTTCCAATGCGGGTTGGTGGAATACACATGTGGCAGAATTTCTATGAAATTTGTCACATGCAGGTTTCCTCACGATGTTTTCCTTCACCGCTGAGCACGAGATGAATTATAAACACAAATTAAGCACATGAATCAGCGGTGCTTGCCTGGGTTTGAACCCGCAATCATTGGTTAAGATGCATGCGTTCTAACCACTGGGCCATCGACTCCTTGCTGGGCAATCTCGACTCCTCTTTTTATTATTTATGAGTATAAATTTGCATATTGTATTTGTGATACGTCAATCCAATTGATTTAATTCTAACCTAAATTAGTATTTACGTGTCAGTCAGTATAATCCTATCTAAACAAGAACTAATTATAATTTGGCTTTCTATATATTAGTTAGTCTACCATAAACAATAATATATGTAGGTGTTGTCAGTTGGTGGTTCGTATGAGAAATATAGCATGTTACAAAATTAAATTGTAATTTATGTATCTATTTTTTAAATATCTAAGAGTATTTTGTTTTATCAAATGTCTATGACAAAAAAAAATTAAAAAGTAAAGGTAGTAAGCAATTGTCAACTTTATCGTCTTGATTTTGTTCTAATTAGAATTTTTTGTAAAATTTTATATTTATTCAATTAGCGTATATCGCAATTATCACTCAACAAAATAATAATATTATCTTTTTTTATATGAAAATCTTAACTTTTACAAAGGCCTTAATATAAAAATCCGGCTAATTTAAGCGTCGCTTTATTTGAATAATTTTAATAAAAGAAATTCAATAAGGTTTCGCTTCGTTAGACTTATTATGGTATTAGAGACAAATTCATTAAAATACATTTTAACTTTGAAATGTATATTTATTTTAGAACCGATATATTTAGTAGAAATTACACGACGTAATCTGAATATATCATAACGTAGTTTGAAAACGGGTGTTTAGTATTCAGGTTAGAGATTAGAAAAATAGATTTTAATGTTGTTGAGATGAAACGTGCAATTAAAAACAAAATCTTTAATAACTAATAGATAAATTTAAAAAGAAACTAAACTAAAAAGTATTTAAACCTCCTTTGGCAAATTATAAAAAAAAAACCTTATACGTTTTACGATTACGACAAATGCTAAGTTACTCATCTTTCCCAAACTTTGAATATTGTATGAAATGTCTACTATTTTGAACCAAACCGTTTACTCAGCGATTAGATAATGTAATTTGGCGTAGTCTTCGAGCGCCTAATTGCTTACGCCTTATGTAGATTATAAGGTTCCTAATTCAAAATAATACATCATATTTAGAATATGGTTTATTTTGAACAGCCACTGAAAACTGCTGCCTAGTACCAATATTTACACCGGAACGTATATACTTATATTTATATATTATATATTCTTTTTTCTTTTTTATTTTATATTTTTAAATTATAACTTTATCTGTCCTGGATTCACAGCTGTAGAACAAGGGTTTATATGAAAAGTTCACATTTGAAAACAATATTTTGAAGGGAGAGGCACATTTTTTTGTGCCATGAATCTTCGCAAGCGAATGCATAGAAATCAAACTATCATTAATTTATTGTTTACTTAATTAAGTTTAATTAATTTAAAAACCACCGGAATCACGATATATCAATGATTAATTAGCGAATATTAATATATAAATATATTAAAATAATATACAATTGTAGATAACTGAGAGTTGTGAATCAAAACATGTATAACTGTGTTTGATATATCTGTTAATTAAGTTTTTTTTTCTTGTTATTTAAGGCGAAGGAAATATTTGTAAAGGTATTTGAACGCTCGAGGATATTTTTGAATTGAATTAATCATTAAAACTTTCAGTCAAATAACAAGTCGATACTTATTATTGAAAATAAACATGTAAAAAATATATGTTTAAAAAGTAATTTAATTTCCTTTGATGAATTACTTAAAGCTGAACCCGTGGCTTTATCTGCGCGTAATTTATAAAGATTTACATATAGCCCACAAAACATCATTCCCCATTTGATCCCTAGGTGGTATATCTGCTTTCTCGGGTTTCCAACTATCTCTATATCAAATAGCATCCAAATAAGTGTTTAAATAAGTGGCCAAATAAGAGGTAACAGTCAAAGACGTATTTATCATATTAGTATAAATCACTTTTGCTTATTAAATTAAACTAAACAAGAAACAATATGTTTAAATTACAAAACACATTTTGAAGATGTGTATGGATGATCGCTGTCCTAATTAAAGGCTTGTTTGCTCATTTTTTAAAGTTCAGTTCAGTTATCCTATATTATGCAAAATTAATCAATATCTTTGATAATTTCACAATGAGAGAGTATGACTTATAAAATAATGAGAAGAAGAAACGAACAGTAAATGTGTTACTGATGGCCTTCTTTCTCCTTTAGAACAAGGAGAGTTGGAGCTTATTATCTGGTACATGGTGTACATATTTTTTTATGGCGGAATAGATTGGCGGACGAGCATATGGGCCACCTGATGGTATGTGGTCACCATCACCCACAGAGAATAATGCTGTAAGAAATATTAACTATTCCTTATATCGTCTATGCGCCACCAACCTTGGGAACTAAGATGTTAGGTCTCTTGTGCCCGTAGTAACACTGGCTCACTCACCCTTGAAAGCGGAACACAACAATGCTGCGTACTGTTGTATAGCGATATAATATCTGATGAGTGGGTGGTACCTACCCAGGCGGGCTTGAAAAAAGCCCTACCACCAAGTAATTATGTATAACACAGTGGTCGACTCAAGGAATAAATATATAAAAGCTTTACTGATGTCATTTCCAGTATACATATAACAAAAGTTACCTCTTCAGTACTAAATATATTCCGGCTAAAAAATCCTAATACCCACCCTGGGTATCTTTGAACGAATCTATGTATATAGACGTTTAATGGACTGGATACCTTCTGAAAATTGTAATATTTTCAGCAGATATAGATCGTGTGCAAAGTTTAATAGCATTAAATTTTTATGACGTTTTAAGTTAACTTGATTTTAAATAGTAAAGCTAATTTATATTAGCTTGTCCATATCGTGCAAATAATTATTTATTTGCACGATATGGACAGTTTTTTATCGTTACTGGCCATAAAACAAGAGCAATTAAGTTGGAAGCACTTGACTCTATCGATAATTATCTTTTGCTATGAGTTTCAATTAACGAAAGCATATTTAAGATTATGACGTCAATTATATTATAATTACTTATTGTTAGCCAAGATGGCCCAGCAGTTAGATCGAGTGTATGTGTATGTGAATTTATAATTTATGTCGTGCTCGGCGGTTAAGGAAATCATCGTCAGGAAACCTGCATATGTCTAATTTCATCGAAATTCTGCCACGCGTGTGTTCCACCAACCCGCATTGGAACAACTTGATGGAATATGTTCGAAACTTTTTTCTCAAAGGGGGGAGGCCTTAGCTCAGCAATGGGAAATTTACGGGCTGTTGTTGTTACTTATTGACTGTCCACTTATGAAAATCTTCAAAAAATAAACCTATTTATATAAAGTAAAAGTAAAGTAACAGCCTGTGAATTTACTACTACAGGACGTCGTAGTAAATTCACAGGTCTGTACTTCACTTTTACTTTATATAAATAAATATTTCGTTGAAATTACTTAAGAGACAAAGTTAATGGCGGTGATTAAGGTTAAGTCAGGTCAATTTATTTTACGTCACACTTTATGAGGTGGCACAGGCGCCTTGGTGATTTAAAGGGTCCCTACATTAAATTCCACAATTACCTTGATTATATTATGACAAAGAATGACATATTTGATATATTAAGTTACTAGCGACCCGGCATACCTTCGCACGGGCGCAATGTTAAATATACTACACATTTCTTCGTGTTTCTTTACTATGTTGTCCGTATATTATATACAAGGACTTTCTTCTTGAATCACTCTATGTATTAAAAAAAACGCATCATAATTCGTGGTGTAATTTTAAAGATCTAAGCATACATAGGGACAGAGCGGTATGCGATTTTGTTTTATACTATGTAATGATAAGAAAATATTTAAAAATATCTCGTTTGGAAAGTATATCTGTGTTAGTTTTTTTTTATGACATAGGTGGCAAACGAGCAGGAGGCTCACCTGATGGAAAGTGACTACACTCCACCGCCCATTGACATCTGCAACACCAGGGGGCTCGCAGGTGCGTTGCCGGCCTTTAAGAAAGGAGTACGCTCTCTTCTTGAAGGTTCCCATGTCGTATCGGTTCGGAAAAACCGCCGGCGAAAGCTGATTCCACAAAGTGGTTGTGCGAGGCAGAAAATGCCTAAGAAATCGCGCTGTTTAGGATTTTCGGACATCAAGGTGCCACCCACGTATCATATATTCCCCTAGTAAATAGAAATACTTCGTATTGTTGTGTTCCGGTTTGACGGTTGAGCCAGGCTAACTACAGGCATAAGAATATAACAACTTGGCTCTTAAGGTTTGTGTTGCATGGTGTGATGGTGTGTGGCTCGCTAATATCTATGAAAGATAATGACAACTCCATTCATAATTCCAATCCATTTGCCAGTCTTTCTAAATGAATAAAAAAAAATGTATATCAAAATATAGGAACAAAAATAACATTTTTGGTAAAAAATACATTCGTAGAAATACAGCAGTTTGATCTGTTACAACTAGTTTCCTTCAAAGCGAGTATTTTAATTGACTGTAGCCGAATACGCGAAAAATATAGTTAAAAAAACTCTAGGAAATGTATATAGGTACTGACCACGTATTGACTAGAAAACTCAATGATTTTTACTTGCCTAACAATATGATATTCAAGCTTGATTCAAGCAGGTCGTATAAATAGACACTTTTTTACTGTGGCCGCAGGAAAATTATTATAAACTAGCTGACCCGGCAAACTTCGTACTGCCATAATCGAAATGCTTAAATTAGTCCAAATGTGATATGCATAGAAACCATTGCACGCAACAAATATATAAGTGAATTTTTTAAGGATTTGCTAAATAAATATTTCTGATACATATTCCATTACAAACTTTAATATAATAATAAAAAGTATTGCGGTATAATACCTTGAAAGTGGGCATAAAATTTTCCTGAACCATATGTGTTGCGCCAAATGATGTCATGTGGAAACAGCTGTTGTATGTTTGAATGTTGGCTAAGAAATGTTTAGAATCATTTCCCATCCCAGAAACTAAAGAGCGTAGGGGATATGGTGGTGGGACCAATTGTAGTAATTTTAATTTGCCTCCTGCACAACATAATCCAGAAGATTCACCAATGTATTTTAACACCTTATAATATTTACAGATTATTGTCATTTAACCAATTGTTACCGATTTGTCGACACAATAATCTATTGCCGGATCATAAGGGAATGCAGCTCGTTTCAGGATCACAGGAGCACTGCGTCTGCGGGATCTCTCAATTTCATTAGGGCGTGCTCGCTTTTGTTGCGTTCGATGTGCACGCCTAAGCCTGTATATTTCATTGTCACTCACTAAAGAACGCAATTGCGACATAGCAATACAACTATTTTCTCCATCTATCTCTCTCTGGTAATCAGTGCGGTTGGCACTGGAAGTAGCTCTACGCATACTTGAAAAACTTGACAAAACTTCAATCAATCAATCAGCCCATTTTCGTCCACTCCTGGACATAGGTTTTTCTATTGCACGCCACTGTGATCGTTCTTTGGCTACTAGCTTCCAGCTCCTGCCAGCCGTCTTGCGTAAGTCGTCGCTCCACCGTGCCCGAGGATGTCCTACACTATGTTTGCCGAGACGCGGTCTCCACTCCAGAACACTTTTTCCCCAACGGTTATCGCTTTTGCGACAAATATGGCCAGCGCACTGCCACTTCAGCTTACTAATCTGATGAGCTATGTCGATGACTTTGGTTTTACAAAACCTAAGATTTATCAAACAATCTATGTACATAAAAATGATCTGATAGACAGTAAACAACTGAAGTTAGTTAAAATTAAAGTTATTTTTGTACCTCATGTGAATTAATATGTAGTTATAAAGATAGGTATAACTATTCTTTCAATTTCATTTCTGAATAACGGGGGCAACATCAAATGTTTGACAAAGTAGGGATGACTCATGTTACAAAAGCATGATTATGGAGGTGAAAATGACATCAATACCGAACATTGATGCTTGATATTTATGGAGCTCTAAATATAGATGTTAATTGATAACATCCGTGTTATTTTCCGACTGGAAGAAATTCGAGAAATAGATGTAACGAACTCATATTAAGCTCACCGCATGGACCATGTATCATATTTTTAACGACAAAGTGAAATAACTCTGGATCAAGAGTTTGATCGGGAATTTCAGCTAATATAACGTTATAGATTTGATCCGGAGTTATTTTATGTATCAGCCAAATTAATACATGTGCAATATGCATGTGGCAATCTGCTTTTTTGTCATTGAATGGAGTACATATGGCAACGCACCTCTCCAAATATACATAATTCTACAATTAAATCCATAAGTGCTTTCAATTTCTGCCGAAAAACACGTGCTGTTATGTCATGATGATCAGTTGTCGACTGTTCATCAAATAAATTGTTTTTAATATCATCTCACTGAGGATTACATGTAACAAATCCGGTCAACCATTTTTCGTACATAAGAAATTGCGTCTTGTACATATTCGTTCATATGTAATGGGCAACTAATAAACGAAGATGGCAACATAGTCAATCGCCCGATATCATTTCCATTAGCATCATTCGCTATCGCATCTTGCAATTGAATATATTCTTCGGATCTTAATTTTGCTTGGTTGAAACGATTAAAATTAAGACATTCAGTTTCTATTTTGGCATACATATCAACGATGTACTGATGATATAGTTTACCACATCTCGAGATATAATTTTGTGCTTGTGGACGAACCATCAATCGATATGAATAAAAACTAATGGCACTAACTTTTTTCTTTATATTTAAATATTTATATATAATTTTCTTTATATTTAACATGAAAATAAACGCTGTACTTCTAAATGTTTTTTTTAATTAATAAATTAAAATAAGACGTATTATCAATTGAAACTGGTAGATGAGTGTACTCATTTTTAATTAATACTTACTTTTAATTTGACAGTACAATTTTCCGTCTAAAAAATCTCTATTAACAAAATGACCCGCCATTTATTGAATTCATTTGTTACAAAAAATGTGATAAATGAAGAACCACTCGACCGATTTTGTGCAAACTTCACATAAACCATCTACTAAATAGTCCGAACAAACCCTGAAAATTTGGTTTGGATACGTGAGCCCATTCTTGAGTTATAAAGTGACATCGAAAAATGCCATTTATATATATAGATTCGAAAAATAGATGTAATGATGTTTTAAATAATGCAAAATCAATTTTAAAATATCAATGTTTTATTGTCTAATATCGACAATCATAGAAAATCAATGATAATTCTCTAAATAAATCTATTTCTAAGGAAAAACAAAGTCGTTGTTTTTATAATATTCTTAGCATTTTTATCACACTTACTCACCTTCTAAACCTTCCCTGGACTTCCACAAATAATTCAAGACCAAAATTAGCCAAATCGGTCCAGCCGTTCTGGAGTTTTAGCGAGACTAACGAACAGCAATTCATTTTTATATATATAGATAGGTATTAAAGTGACAAGGCAGTTAAAAAATCAATACAAATAGCAGAATAAATGTTTAAAAAATTTCTATTTACCAATTTGTAAAGAACATTTCATTATTACGATATTAGACATAATTGTCCATAGAAATTGGTGCTAAAAGATTTATAAGCCATTCCTTACATTTTCAATGATCTATAAATCTTGGGAACATACAATGGCACGTGCTCAAAATGGAACAAAACTATAATAAGTATTATTTGGCAGAAATATATCTGATGTACGGATTGTACCTAACCAGACGTGCTTGCAGATAGCCTTACACCAAAGGTACACGCAGACAAACGACATTCTATGTTACAATATTAAAATGTAATGGTACCAATATAAATGTGACTTCTCTAAAACGTCTAAAACAGCTTAATATATAATACAATCTATACATACATATTATTGATTTAAGATATACTACTTTTTCAAAAAGATCGTTTCATATAAATTAATATTTTGTTTGTTAATTATGTGCTCTATACTGAAAATCATATTCGGAATCGTGCTCAGCTTGTACGTGCCAAGTTACAGTGTCGAGCAATTTGTCTTACACTACATACATAGATCCTCATACATACATATTCACTGCCCAGTTTATAAGCAAATCCAAACTGCTTCAGAAACTTTGGAAGGAATTGAATAGTTAAACAAGGTTGATTTGAAATCTTCGCAAGGCAATTTGTGTTGTTTATAATAGTATGCATAAAGTATTATATAATGTGTCGAGAACGCCAACTTAATAAGATTCTAAACTGAATATTATGGATTCAAAGTCAGGTCAGCATAATTGGGTTTTCATGTCCTTAACTTTTGTTGATGATTCATTTTGTGCTCGGCAGATGAAATTCTGATACACTTGCAGAATCGGAGCTGAAATTTGGAATAAGTATTGGAAACCAGTTTTACTCGAGAAGTAGGAAATTTACAAGTTTTTTTTTTCAATATACTAATTTTCAATATAAAAATTGTGAGCTTGAAACAGCGCTTCAATACAGATATACTATATATGATTGAAATTGCTTTTCGTGTTACATAATCACGAAAAATTCGTTATATATTCGTGAATAAGAAACGGTGCAAATCACGGAGTCAATTGATTTTTATTTGGAAAATTATAACTTGTTGCTCAAACAAAATTTCAATTTGTGCCTTATCACGATAGACGAAACCTTTTTTAAATCAGATTTCAAGATTTGATAAGAAAATGTTGACTTTCTTTTGATGTTGATTTTTATAAGCCCAAATATTGAAGTCATATTTTCTTTGTAGTAATATTGCTGTGAGTAAATTTTAATTTAAATCGTATAACATATTATTTTGTCTACTGCTGGATGAAATAAGGCTGGATTGGACGGTCTCGCTTAGATTTGATATACATTATTGGAAATGCAATTCAACGAGGAATTTTCTTGATAGTATCTTCCATCGATTCTTAAGAAAAACCTTGAGAATTTTTAATTTGTTTTAATGGAACTAAAAAGTGAAGTAACAGTTTGTAAATTTGTCCTAATGAAATAAAAAAGTGAAGTAACAGTTTGTAAATTTGTTCTAATGGAACAAAAAAGTGAAGTAACAGTCTGTAAAGGTTTGGCGGGTTATTACACAACGCTGATCGAATGTGGATGCACGTGGCAGAATTTCATTGAAATAAGGCACATACAAGTTTCATAAAGATGTTTCTCTTAGCCGCAGGTCATAATTTTATTTATTATAAACTCAAATTACTTCCATGAAAATTCAATAGTGGTGTTCAAAAATTACCTGGGTTTGAAACCGCAATCGTCAGTTAGATGCACGCGTTCTAAGCATTGTGCTTTCTCAGTAGCATACGATTGTTAAAGTACAGAAAGTGGTATGTTACATTGACTATAATAATATCGATAAATGTATACGTGTTATCGTTATAAGGATACACTCTGTGTTGTTTGTATCCCGGAAAGATAATGTTAGTCACAGTGATATTAATATTATTATTATATTTATTTATTTTCACTCATATAATATTATATTTTTAAATATAAAATACAAACATATAAAATATATTTAAAAATATAAAATACAGAGGCCAACCAGTGGCGGGAACAGGGTCCAAGCCACCGGTGGTCAGGGCTCCAGAGAGAGGAACTTCCTCACAATACGAGCCGTGCCGAGGAGTACTGCCTTCTGCATCAGGCCCTTGACCCAGCTACCCAACGAGAGCCTCTTAAGGTGTTGGTCGAGGCTCTTGGCCATTAGGCCATTCGCTGAAACAACTATCGGCAAAACAACTGCTGTATCCACATCCCACATGTCGACAACCTCGTGAGCTAAGTCAAGATATTTTATTTGTTTATCTTTCTCAGCCTTCACGAGATTCTCGTCATGAGGGATGGTGATGTCAACAATTATCGTGCGGCGCTCTGACCGATCTATCACCACTATATCAGGCTTGTTGGCGACAACAGTCCTGTCAGTGATTATAGATCGGTCCCAGTACAGTGTGATATGACCATTCTCGAGAACTGGGTCGGGCACATACCTGTAGTATGGTACCTCTGATACCACAAGACCGTATCGAAGTGCAAGTTGTTGATGGATAATCTTGGCCACTTGATTATGTCTGTACAAATACTCTCCGTT
This sequence comes from Vanessa cardui, assembly GCF_905220365.1. Classification (NCBI taxonomy): domain Eukaryota; kingdom Metazoa; phylum Arthropoda; class Insecta; order Lepidoptera; family Nymphalidae; genus Vanessa; species Vanessa cardui. The sequence goes on from NC_061125.1 coordinate 8,619,387, forward strand.
AGCAAGACGAGAACAACCGGAAATAATATGTCTAAGGGATTCGCCCGGAGTGTGACACGCCCGACATATGTCCGCCGTGCCATTCCTCACAATATACTTCCGGTAATTGTTCGTCATGATAACTTCGTCCATAATCGCACAGACAAAACCTTCGGTTTCACCAAATAGGTTACCGAACCGTAGCCAAGATACGGACGCCATAAAGTCCACATCGGGTCCATGAAGGGCCCGATAGAAGCGTCCGTGTAACTCCTTGCTCTTCCATACCTCCTTGCGGTTCTCAGTACTTAGTACTACAGGCTTGCGCCAGTTCTCTTTGCCTAAGGAGAGCGGAGTTAGCCCCTTGTCCATTATAACTACATCTCGGTGCATATCCATGTCAGTGTGGAGGAAATACTCCCTGAGTTTGTATACCTCACGGTTATGTAGGGTCTTGGCATTTAAAAAACCACGGCCACCATATCTCCGTGGGATATACAATCTCATCACCGAAGACCGAGGATGATGCATTCGATATGCATACAGCAGGACACGGACTCTCCTATCCAAGGCGTCTAGTTCTTTTTGAGTCCACTTGAGTATGCCGAAAGAGTACATCAAGACCGGCATGACCCAACCATTGGAGGCGCGAACCTTATTGCCACCTGATAAAAGACTTTTGAGTACTTTTTTCAGGCGACCAAAGAAACGCTCCTGCAATGATTGTTTCATGTCGGTCACATTGATGCCTAACGCTTCCGACATACCCAAGTATTTGTATGATTCGTTTGCGGACAGTGATTTAAAGTTTATGGAATCTGAAAGTTGTAATCCGTCAGATTCCATAATCTCTCCTCGTTTTACATGCATAACCGCGCATTTGTCAACTCCAAATTCCATTCTAATAGAATTACTAAAAGTTTCTGTTACCTTTAGTAACTCCACTAGTTGTGAACCTGAAGGTGCAAAGAGCTTTAAGTCATCCATGTAAAGTAGGTGGGATATTACTTTACCTCCTCTCCGCAAACGATAGCCTAGCCTTGAACCCTCCAACAGAGTACTTAGAGGGTTCAAGGCTAAACAAAACCACAATGGACTCAAACTATCGCCCTGGAATATTCCCCGCTCAATCCTTATTGGTTCGTCATCACCATGAATCGTTCGGCATCCTGGATAGCGAAGAACTGTCCGCCATTGCCTCATAGATGATCTCAAGAAACTGCATAGAGTTGTATCTAATTTATACAACTCCAACACCCTCAAGAGCCATGTATGCGGCACGGAATCATAGGCCTTCTTGTAATCTATCCAGCATGTCGACAGACTCTTTCGAAAACGACGAACCTGTTGGCTAATGGTCATATCAATGAGGAGTAGCTCCTTAGTGCCTCGTGATCCACCCCTACATCCATTCTGAGAGACAGACAGAATACTATTATTCTGTATGTGACTATTAATCTTATCTCTCAGAATGGAGGTAAGGAGCTTATAGACCGTCGGTAAACAAGTAATTGGTCTATAATTTTTAGGATCCGTTGCACTACCTGACTTATGGAGCAGGTGGGTGAATCCGGTGGTAAGGAACTGTGGAAGCGACCCAGACTCTAAAGCTGACTGGAACTGAAATGCCAAGCATTCATGCGAGCTGCGCAGCCATTTTAGCCATAAGCTATGCAGTCCATCCGGTCCCGGAGACTTCCAGTTAATATTAATATTATTGTTGACATTTCTACTTATATGTGTAACAGGTAAAAGCATCATCCTGGGTCTATTGCCAATTTATAGTCAGTTCTTATGATAATTTTGTTAAACGAATAAATTCACAAGTAATTTGAAGCTCAAAGATAGTTGTTTTTATCATATACATAAAAAATGGAGTTATATAAAACCTATCTGTTTGTAGGATTAAAGTAATCGCTTTTTTCATTTCAAAATTTTCATTTTTTTGCAATAGGCTATTTGACTGGTTTTTAAAAACCATTTTATATAATTTGGTAGAAGTGAAGGAACTCAGTAAAAGTTGTATTTTTTATTTCCTGTATTTTAATCTGTGGTTCGTATAGTAGAAAAGCAAAATTTACAAGAAAGTGACTTCATCATAAGCCCAGCCAATCAGGAGCGTATTTTGTCACGTGACAAACGTTTGAAAAAATGCATTTATATTTTTGGAATAAATTAAGTATTATTTTCAACTTTCGTTAGTAAATGACCATTTTTAAACTCATAATATCCACTGATTACAATAATTCACAATTTATTTTTCGCATTGTCAAATAGCCTATTTGTGTCCGTCTGTCTGACTTTCACTGGCATCTGCCAGTTTTTTACAGGTATCTAGCTGATGTAATACGGATTAACTTAGGCTAAAAAGTTGCAGGCACAGCTAGTGTATACTATAAAAATACTATGACATTCTGTTATGATATTAAAGCAATGTAATCTATCTATGAGTAACTAACTTGATGCTGTTTTCTATAACGCTTTGACAGCTTTTAGCGTTGACAAATATTGAAAAAAAGTTTTAATATAAGTAGTATATGCATAAATATAGACATAATCCTGATTTGGAATTAAGTTATATACAGTCAGGGTAAGAAGAGGTTTGTCACCTTAAGATCTATTTTCGTGTGCTCAGTATGTTTTGCCGATCGAGAATGATATATTGCGTCGCAATGATTTGATGTTTAGATTCAAAAGGTACTAAGAGCTTAAGACTTGATAAAGGAATTACTTCTAGTTTTCTTACTCTAACTTTACCATGGTGATAAAATGTCATATTGAAAAGTGGGGGATGGTACTAAATATATCTTGTCAGAAAATCCCTAAAGGTCCTTCGACCAGAAATTCAAATGACATCAAATCAAAATGGTTTTAATAAGATTTAATTTTACAAGAACTTTGTAAACTGCACCCCTAAAACATGTACACTATACATATATACGTATAGGTCTTTTTACTACATGTCATTTAAGTAAATGATCATGACTGTTCCATCTTGAGTAGGGTAACATTTGACAGGATTCAGGAAACTCACATGTTATCCCTTAACGAATGCCAGTAGATATTGAAGGTAATATTTCAGAAATTATTAGATATGGTAGAACAAATTTAAAAAAAAGCATAATAGATAGATATATCTGTAAAACTATAAAAGGCATCGAATGAGATTGATTAATAAATGACCATTAATTACAATTACAAAATTTAAGAAGTTGGCTGATTTATTATAGATATTATATGCAATTTATTATAGATAGTAATGCAATAAATGCAACACTATACATAGACACTAGCGATACGCCCCGGCTTCGCGCAGCTGCAATGTTGATACTAAACATACTACAAAATTTTTCATTTCTATACTGTGAATGTATTATATACAAAACCTCTATCTATTAAAAAAAAACAATCAAAATCCGTTGCGTAGTTTTAAAGATCTAAACATATACAGGTACAGACAGAGGTAAGCGACTTTGTTTTATACTATGTAATGAAAATGATGATAATGATTACTACAACGACAACACTATTAAATAGACATATAAATAACCTAAGGTCAATTAACCAAGAAGCGAAGGAGATCGAGATGTACCTTAGGTACATTGTCTAATGGTAATTTATCGAAGCTTAATATTTAGTATAGCGTGTCTAGTATTAAAACAACACACTCAGCTTCACTTCACTCCACACGCTCGTAATTAAATAACCAAGGAATGAACCATTCATCTGGTTTTGGAGAAGGTAATATTTCATGAATATTAACCAATTAAAGTTTTACTACATGTAACACATTGCCTAGTTATCTTGAATTATAAATTGAATGGCTAATTGCCATGGTGATACCAAGAATCTGAGTTCAAGCTATGACTTGAGTCAGTAAAGAATTATTGTGTATATAAATTAAAATAGTTGTAATTTATTATTATTATTATTAGTAATTATATAAATTTTTATTTTGCTGAAATTTAAAAAAATTAGAAACGTAGTTTGTTATTTTCCAATGAGACGACCCTTGACCAAAATTTTAGATCATGATAATATAGGCGTATCTTTATTTTGTTTTTTAGACTCCTACAGTTTGCACACGTCATGCTGAATAAATAAGTTAACTATATATGGTATAACTATTTATTATCACGATGACGGTTGTTAGGTAAGGATCGGTACTTATGGTATATTAAGCGTTATTCTAATATTATTATTATTCATTTTAGTCTTTAAATGCTATATTGGTTCCTAAGATCATATATATTTTTAATAAAAATGGCAATAAAAATTTTTGACAACCAATTACTAATTTGAAGAAGTTTTGCTTTATCTGAATATGATGTGTACAAATCTGTGAATAATAAATGACCAAATGTATAAAAGTGACGATGTAGATATCACAGCTCCATGGTGATACACGTCACACAAAGAAGTGGTCTGGAAATAGAAAATCGATGGTACTTCTGTAAACGTACGACACTCGTAAATGTACTAAATGTCAATGTTAATTAGATTTTCTTATAAGACTGGGTCGAAATTTTAGTATAAAATTATAAATACATTTTTGAATTCCGGAAATTATTGTATGGATATTTGTTTGGCTATTACTGTTTGATGAACAGAAGTGAAGATTCGACTTTCATTCAACTTAAAGTATTTCTAACCGACTTCAAAAAGAATGAGGTTAGAAGACCGGTTCCAAATATAACAATAATTGTAACTACACTATATAATCGTAAGTCGACTTTTGAGTAGTCTAATATTTTATATTTCATTTTATGTACCACAACTTCAAAAAATATTTTGAATGTGCAATTTTTTTTTTCAGTGCATATTAATTTGTTTCGAAATAGTGTTTTGTTTGAAGTTGGTTTTTCTTCTGTTAAATTATTTATTTATTATTGAGGTTTATATTTAATTGCACAAAATCAGAAATTATGAAATTCCAAGTATTTTAAATCAAGTATGTGTTAGTGTTTTTTTTAAATAAACTATGTCATAACCAGGTTTGAAAGATAGAAACAAATTGCAATACACTCAGTAGTCTGATACACACAACTACTGATAGTAGACCATTTCCTCTGCACGAAGGCAAACTGGAAATGGTCGTTCTTTAGATAAAAGCTATTCGAGTGGAATAAAGTCAAAAAACAAATGAAATCAAATAAAAAAATATATATTTGTTAAACGTGTTGTGCTTGTATATTTTCAAGCAATGTATTCGTACAAAATAGTCGTTTTACCCTTGTTGATACATAAAAGTAAATCTGAGCTGATATTTCGATACGCGGCGTAGTTTTCGAGTACTCTTGTTATACAGCGGATAAACACGGCCTACAAACGTATACAATTTCAAAAAACAAGTTCATTATTAATGAAATAAATTTACTTTGTTTCAGTTATGTGAAATAAAAAGAATTCGGAATTTTGAGTTAGTATCTTTTATGTTATATGAGTTAATTTATTTTACAAAATAGATAGGACAGGTAAACTGGCGAATTGACGGTAAGTGGTTTTCACCGCTCACAGATAATTGCGCTGTAAGAAATATTAACCATTTCTTCCATTACCAATGCGCCACTAACCCTGGGTTACTAAGTTTGGTCACTAAGTTACCCTGGCTCACGCATCCTTCAAACCGGAACAGAAAATTACAAAGTATTGCTGTAACGCAAAATCCTATCAACTACAAATATTTTGAGGATATTACTTAATTGGATAGATAAAGCCACCGCATTCATAATGAACGAACACAGAATTAAAAAAGTATGAATATGTAAAAAATATAAATAGTACTTCAATGTAGTACGATAGACGAGGATATAAAAGTACTACTTTAAATAAGTTAGATAGTCAAGTCCCAAGTTCCAAGGCTCGTAAGATATCTACCCATCCGTAAAATCTGCTAATTAACTTTGCTATTTCACGCCTGAGACAATTTACAGGGGTCATGCATTATACAAGGCAGGCAGGCAAGCCTGGCAGTTCAACAATCGCTCATTAGGCGGCTTCTTTTAACAAGCAGTTACAATAACAGCTCGTTACTATGTCAAGACGTCTTTTGAAGTCACGGTGTTGTTACGATCATGTTTTTTTGTGTCGACCGTACTTTGTTTTCTTAAGCATTTTCGTTTTAGCTTAAATATTAAATTTAGTTACTTTTCATCCCATATAGGTTGTTTTCCTTACGATGTCATAAAAAAAATGATTTTTTATCTGCTTGCCTGATCTGAAATGAAGCCGCTGCTTTAATTACTAATGCTCACCTCTGTTTCATAAAAGCATTGTAATATACATATATGAAAAATATCTTCAAAGAAAAAAATGAATACCCCAATGAATAATTGCGTGTTTTAAAACATAAGTAAGGTCTTATGCCTTTTTTTTAAGTTTACTCACATCGCGTTAAGTTCAATGCTTCTAAAATAAAATATTACGAAAATTTTACATTCATGAAAAATATTTGCTTTTAAAAATATAATGGGACAAAATTTTGGAGTCGTTGACCTTTTAAGTCCGGTACAGATATTTTTCTTCGTAATTAAATGAGGGTCAAATGAAAAAGATTCAACGACTGGCGTAACAAAGGACGACAATAAGAACCGGAGAGTTCGAATTCGCTGATTTTCTTGCAGAATAAATTGTGTTGTATGTCATTATATAACTAAAATTCAGTGATTATAGAGTCCATTACTGACACTCGTGGTTGATATTTTAACGTTGTAATATGATAATTCAAAAGGTCTTCTAGGAACCTTCCCACATTAAGTATTTTGTTCGATTATATTAAGCGAAGTTTAACATTGTGTAATATTTTAGCTTAATTACAAAAAATTGTACATGTATTTTTTACGAAAAATAATAGCAATAATAATACAATCATTTTCACTAAGACTGAAATATTAATCACGCCCAATTAATTCTCGATATTCATTTTTCGATCAGCATAATTTAATATCTTTAAATATTTTTGTTATATACGTATAATATTTTATAATTTAAAACATTAACAGTATCTCGATATATTCATTGAATAATTAGTGTTCATTATTACGTATCGGAATGAAATCTGCAGAACTGTTCTATATAATGTACAGAGTAGTATATTCATTTGAGGTTTAATATGAATACGAATGATGTAATTAAAAGGTATTCATTCCGATATTAATCCTGCAACCCATCCGATCCAATCCGATCGATATCGCTCACGTGGAATTCGAACAAATAATTAATACATGATTAAGCCAGGACATGATGAATTTAATAAATCAAAATTCATTTTAATACGAATTCGCCATCATTACACGGTATAAAACAAAATCGCCTACCGCTGTCTGCCCCTGTTTACGCTTTGATCTTTAAAATGACACACCGGATTTTGATGCGGTTATTTTTAATAGATAGATTGATTCAAGATAAAGAATTATATGTATGAAGCATTCACAATATAGTAGAGAAGCATAAACACAAATAATGTTTTATTAATGTCATGCGATCTGATCAGGTTCAGTTAGAGTAAAGTATTTCGATAATTCATTACTGTATGATAAAAGAAAACTGCCAATTGTAGAATCGGGCTGGGCTTTTAGTATATTTATGTATATACTATAAATTGGAAATGAAATTCACTTATATACTGATAAATTGGAAATGAAATTCACATCAATTTCATAATATTGTATACAATATTACATAAATATACGACGAGTATACGCCATACTGTACAATTGAGCGGAGTCCTCAATTTCTCACCTGGAGTTTTCATTGTTGGTTAGTATCGTATTTCAATATCGATGGGTTTCCATTTATATAACATAATGTACATAGCATGTAGATAGCATAGCAAAAATACATGTGTAATAGCAATATGACAAATTTAAAATATTGATGATTAAAGCAGATAATACTTGTAGTCTTAAACTGAAAATAAGACAAGTTTAAAAAATAACGGATTTACATTCCTATTCCATTTTAATGACTAAAAACCTTTTATCAAGACTATCTGTGTGTGACTGATAAGTGCGATTGTGCGTGTATTAAACTCACAAATATCTATTTTGCTTCAGATCCTTTGCTTAAGACCAAAGGATGATATGGGTTTAAATCTAATTTTATAACTTCATGCATAAATTAAATATGACCTATTTTCACCTTAGATTTGATTGTTAGCTTCAATTAGAGTTATTATAAATATGTAATATATTGTATATTATACTCATCAGATGTTCAACCGCCAAACAGTGAGTGAATACTCAGTGAACTAGTGTAACTACAGGCTCAAGGGACATTAAAAAATTAAATCATTTGGCCAATATTGGTTGAATATAAATGTAAAACCTTTACATAAATCCGTAAGAAGTCGGAACAAGAAGCCGGTATATAGGCCATCTAGTATTACTAAAGCTGAATGTAATCCTTTCGCTCCTTCAAAATCTAGTTAAGGGAAGATTACTTTGTATATACATTATTGAAACTCCTGTCATCTCGAACAAAAAGGCAGAACAAACATAAAATTTTTCATTCAAGATTCAACCTTGTCATAACTTTATATTTGCGATTTTTCATAAAGAATTTTGAAGGGTAATTTCATTCTTCTGTACTGATATGCTTATACTGATACTGATAGTATAAGCAAGCATATTGCTGATACAGACTCTCATATGTGCGGCCAGATTATTGTAGTTTCTATAACATTAGAATGAAATATGATATTGAATTGTATACTAGATTTTTTTGTAAGTTCTTTTGAGGAAATTGTAATAAGCAATAACTGATTGACTCAATTACCCAGTATTTCATAGATTATGCAATGAGCCTTTTGTTTCCGATTTTACTGCAAAATATACATATGTAGGTATATACTCATATCAGGAAAACAGTGTTAAGAGATGAAGGTCGTCGCGAAAAACACGGAGGCGAACAAACGATCCAAATATTCGTTTCTTATTCCAAATTATCTCTTTGTCCCATTAGCATTGAATCACTTGGACCTTGGAGTAATTGAGCAAAAACCTTAGCAAACACCTCGCCTTATTGCCGCCACTGGAGAGTTGCTTTATTTTTGCCTAGAGGATTGGAATTACAATTCAACTGGGAAATGCTTCTAGCATTCTTGCCAGCATTCCAGGCGGTCATGGTTTGAACTGTAACTATTTTTAATTTTTATTTGTGTAATATTACATACTTAAGAAATAAGGAAAATAATGTTCATTTATAATTTAAAATATCAATATTGTTTAACGCTTTTAATTATAATATATTCGAAAAACTTGCATGAGCATTATACGCTGGATTAGAGAATACTATAAAAAATACACGAAAATTTATATACAGTACTTTGCTAAAAAATCTCGGCCATAAAAGCTTGTAAAAAAAAGGTTTAAATTCGTCATTTGGACGATGAAAATACTAGACAAATACCTTAAAATATTTATAGATATTTAGATATAAATATTTATAAGATAAGAAAGCATTTCATATCCATATCACGTATCGTTACTTTTTCTAAACGATAAAAATGAATTTTCAATTTAAAATTCAATAGAATTTTAAATAAGCGAAATTCCATTTGGTACAATGTTAAATGTTAAATAAGAGAAACAAAGGAAATAATAGAAAGAACGGCGAGTTATTTCTGCAGTTCGAGTTAATAATTTTAGATTAATGAAAAATAACTCGTATGAAGCTAGTTTGAGAGACTTTTAATTTTGAAATTAAATTTGAGCGACTTTGTGCGTTTAACTTGTGATAAAGTTTTACCTAAATTTTTTTAAAAATCAAAATGTCATTTTAAAACTCTGAGCTTTTTAGACCCGTGTTCGATTTTCAGCAATTCGTTTTCAAAAAGGATGTTGTTGAAAAATGGCTGTAAATTATTATTTTTAGCTTAGAAACAACAATGAAATATTTAATGATGAATTAATTCGTTTTATTTTTCATAAGTAATTTGCTACACTAGAAACACTTGTTCAATGAGTTCATAACTAAATTGCAAATATTTTGAAATAAGTCGAAAAAACGAAACAAGTAAGTTATACTATACTATATTGTACATACATCTTTAGTATGATTACAGTGGATAGTCGTTGACTAGAAATAAACCGAATTTATTTTTTTAACGCCTAAGCCATTTTTATTTCTTAGTAAGTAATATAATACTCTCTTTTGAGAGAGATTACGATTCGCTCCGGGTTTTGAAAGCAGTAGTGTGACACGTTATAATTAAAGATCTGTCAATCGCAGCAGAATGAACGTTTTTATTGTGACGGCCCAACGTCTCTAATGATTTCGAAATTTAGTGAGCACAGAAACGATTTGACAAACAAATTCTGTTCTATTTTTAGGAAGATGTGATTATGCATTATTATGAAATAAATAAATATACTACAGATATTTTTCTTATATTTAGTATTATATTATAATATTTTATTAATGTTCTTTCCCATGTATACATTATTGTGTTGTTGTTATTTACTTAATAATAATTTTTAAGTGTGTCTGAATTGCTTGAATCATTGGGTTTCTTCCAATACGTAGATGAGCACTAATAGAGTATTTTTCAAAATTAATCTCCTTGTAGAGGATTTTACGGAAATTCGTCACTTGTGAAGTAGGTTAGAAATAGGTTTTTATAATAATGACTTAAAGGAGATTTTAAAGTTACTTTATTGGAATTACATTTGTACCGAAGTTCGTAATTTTCAAAGTTTGAATTATGAAAATTTGATATTTGGGTTTCCGTTTATGATAAGACAGCTTTTAAAGGAAGTTTTCTGAAAATTCTTCACCGAGGAGGTTGATGCTGAGATGAAAGTTTGTATAGAAGTTTCGCCTTCATCAATGTTTCAAACATGGGTATCGATGTTAAGGCTTCTTATTATAAGTAAAAGGCCAACGTTAGAGTGTTTTCTGATAGAAAATTCTGTCGGGTACAAGGCTGGATTAAACATAAGATGCATAAATAGTGTTTTGTATTCTTCCTTTTAATCGAAAAACAAAATTTAGAATTTATACTATTCCTACATAGTACACAACAAAGTCGCTTTCTCTGTCCCTATATACCAATGTATGTTTAAATCTTTAAAACTACGCAACGGATTTTGATGCGTTTTTTTTAATAGGTAGAGTGATTCGAGAAGAAGCTTTTTGTATTCAATACATGGACAATATAGTAAAGAAAACTTATAATTTTAGAAGTTTCTAATGTGATGTCGTAAATAAACCAATTCTGTAGTACATTTAGTATCAGCTTTGGACCAGGGCGAATTCGTATATAATAATATTGGATTGCTTGCTATGCATAGGATGCAGTTTTTACCGCAAAGAGTTGAGGTCATTTGTTTTAACTTCGCACTAATTAAAAAAGTTTTACGTTTTACCGATCAGCGATATCGAAAAATTAAGTTGATATTAGAAAGGTCGGAGTTATAATCAAGCGAGGTATTTGCAGCTACTTTCAAAGTTTCATGAGATGACATTATAGATAAAAATTATAAATTAATTTAGTTTTCCGTCGAACAAAATTAGAACAATAAAGAAAACTTATGATTGCCGTTAAGCCCCAAGTACAATACATAAAATACATCGTGAAATTTTAAAGTGTACGAAATTCCATAATGGGATTTTATAACAGATGCAACATCTTGTAAAAAGAAAAATGTAGGTACTGTGTAGTAAAAATTTTTATTTAAGAAACAATCTTGCATACTTATATAAAGTATTTTATCAAAAAAAAAAATAGGATTTATCTTAAAAACTAGTTGATTTTAGGATACATTTTCATACTTTACCAGAGTAAAGTTGGTAACGATCAAAACAATTGAACATGAGGTGGTGAAAGAAATGCATTAAAAATAAGCGCGTAATGACTTTAAGATATTAAAGAAAGGTGTTTTAATACATACTCTTACAAGAGTTTTAGGCCAACGTTTTCTATTATAACGTCAAATCAGTGTTCGTATACGCTTACTGTTTTTGAGAATGAACATTTACTTACTATATGAACATTTATTACTATAAAGAAAAGTAGTGAGCGCGAATAAACACAGATTATATAATGTTTGAACCCGCCATCACCAGTTAAGAGGTACACGTTACCCAGTACCCAACACCACTGGGTCAAATCGGCTATCATTTGAAATCAGCTATCTCAAGGGAAGCTATATGTAGTAGTTGTCAAGCTAGTTTAAATTGACAAATTATTTAGATAAAACTCGGTAGAGTTTATCTTTAAACCATACCAGATTCTATTCTGATAACGGTTTTTTATTTTATAAATATCAATTTTATTGAGTTGATTGTGTGTGGCAACATTTTTATTTAGTACTATCGGCTCCACGCATTTATTAAATAATTATTAATGAGGCTTTTATACCAATACCAATTAGATTTAAACATTAACCAACAAATATATCGCCAGTACTCATTCTATGTTTTGAGTCTCATTTAGTTAAATATTTCGTTTTACTTATAATTTACTTATTAGTATCATTTATTATTAAATTTTGTAATATGTATGTATTTAAAAATATACACAAACCAACTATAAGTTACCTTGAAAAAGGGTCAAAATTGCCTTTTGACGCATATTTTTATTTAACCTTTTTAACAATTTATTTAATGTACCGTATAAAATATTATTAAAATAAAAAAGACTAACACCTCTGGACAAAAAATTCTCTTTCTGAAAAGAGCAAGGACTTAAAACTTTTTCTATTACGTTGCCCTAAACCACAGGCGTAGAGAGATGTGACATGATACTGGCAAAAAAAAAATCAAGAATGCTCGTAAAAGCCTACGAAACTAACACTAGAAATTCGTATTATTCTGTTGTTAAGTATTTTTTAAAATACATTTCTTAGGCATGAAAGTTTTAAATTTGAAATTCATATCAGCGTATGAAAGTTTTAATTTGAAATTCTAATTTTAAAAAAGAAACATTTCAAGTTCGTAATAAAGCAGTCACGCTGATGTATTGTTTTCTTTGTGGAACAGTTAGAGATAAGAATGTATGTATGTCCTAAGAAAGCTTTGTTTTGTTGCTGATGAATGATTCTCTGTCCATTGTACATGCGGTTTAACAGTCCACTGAAAAATACAAATATACATACATATATAATGGTTTGGTGAATTCATGGAAACTTATTTTTCTTATGGAGTTGGAGAGCTTTGTTTTAATTTTTCTTAATGTAATAATTTTCATTTTTTAGAAATAACTTCATGTATACTATATACTATTTAGTTTTTTTTGCCGACAATGTTAAAATTAAAATAAACAAATAATATTCAATAATATTTTTAAAAGTTTAGTATAATAAAGGTTTTGATTTTGACAATGGAATTCTAGTGTAGATCATCTACGACGCTACGGTCGGATCTACGAGTGTTATGCCAACACTACGCAGAGTTACACGATGGGGCGTGTTCTGATTGAAGTGCTTTGTAACAGAATAGTTTGATAGTTTTATATTGATCGAATTTCTGTGCCCGCGATTCTCTTTGATACTGGGGACGCTCCAGCGCTGTTCACATCTTAAAGAGGTTTTTATTTCCGGTCATATTTCATAATCCTTTATGTATATAATAAAATATTTATAGCAATAATCATGACATATGTGACGTATTGATGACGGTGAAACATGTTTTATAAAATGTGTAATTGGAATGAAATGTATAGGATAGTATAATTATTTAATTTACTATGATATTTTGTTTAATGTGTGGATTTTATTTTTATCCCTATTTTATTATTGTGTTCTCTAAATTGTATTAAAATATACATAAAATGCTTCGTCACTCCTATTATAGTGTAAGTATATTAAACCTCACTGTGCTAAAAATTTGTAAAACAATGGCATGGTTGTATTATATCTCTACTTCTAAATCCCGTTGGCTTCTGATTACACCTGACATTCAAGTGTCATTATAATAAACCTTCAACCACGAAGTCTGAAAAGGGTCCAATGAACGTTAATCCAAGTGAATCAATGTGGTTTTGTATAGTCGTAAATATAAAATTAAATACATGTTTACGTACATACATATATATATATTTGCACAAACACGCACACATTCATGAATATATAATGTGTGCGTAACTGCATAAATAGTTGTTTTTTCCGGTTTTATATACTCTTGCATTTCATGTTGTTGTTATGATCGCAATTGTATTGAATGAATGTATGATTAATTTTTTGTGAAAACAAACTACACAAAACGCGAGATAAAGGATGAAACCATGATTTTTACTTGTTAAATAATAACTTCACGATATTACTGAGACTTTTCAAGATATCTTACGAATTTTAAGCACAAAAGGCAGAGTCCTAGTATACAATTACTAAAATTTATTTTTTTGGATTCCAGTTAAGACGACACAAAATATGGTTTTACGAGGTTACACTTATACTTTACGTGAAACCTCATTTGATAATTTCGTTCGTATTTTCTCACATGTCTGGCAACTGCTTTGCAGATTCGTTTCCTAAATAAAAACAATCATTGTCAAATATCCGACATTTCCAAGCCGAAATGTGATTTAAAGGAAATAGCCAATTTACTGTCTACAACTTTACTGAAGCGCAGATTAATGGTTGAATTGAAAAATGATTTTGTAAATTAAAACGTCCGGACGTCGAACGCAGACTTAGTCGATTAGTATTCTACATTAGGGAGGTTCCAAATTATACTATTATGTAATTGGAAAAAGTTTTAATGAACTAACATTTGATTATGAAGATCCATCCATTAAATTATAACAAAACTAATTTCTGTTTACATATATCTCAATAATTATAACTATAATTAACGACGATTAGTACAATCAAATATATAATAAATGTATTCTTATTTTATTGTATATTAGATTCTAGCTTCGCATTGCTAGAATAAGGTTCTCCTTAATATATAATATGTATACCTTTGTTGTTCTACGCTGAGCACGTCAATTAGATTCCAGTCAGAATGAATTTTCGGTGAATTTATACAAAACCTACTTAAATCTTCCTCCGTAATCACTTCGCCTATTGGTTAAAACCTTATGAAAATTCGAAAAAAAATTAGAAATAAGCGGCGGGGAAACTTCAATATTAATGTTATGTACATTTAGATAAGACAAATAGAAATTTATGTACATTTTTAAAATTTATAATTATATTGGGTTATAATATTTAGTTGTAATAATTATAAGAATTTCACTATCTACTCACTTTGAAAAGTTTTCTAACTTAAATTAAACTTTACTTATAACCTACATATGTATTATGTGTAACATCAAAACAAACCATCAAACAAAACACGATTATCGAGTTAATGCACATACCACATAGTCTTTATTCATTTAGATTTTCGAGGATTTTCCAGTCTTAATAAACCTTATTATGAAAACAATTGAAATTACGATTACAAAATCCCTCCTGTTCAAATACTCATAATGAAATAACAAACAAAGATTCCAGTCATGTTATTACCATAACGGTTTAAGATTATAACTTATATTTAATTTGTTCCTTTTATATCTTACCTTAGAGTCAACTTTTTAGAAACTTCGAAATGTTAAATCCCAATATAGAAAATGCAAATCAAAATATACTTTATGCAAGCGAGGTCATAAAAGCACTTTTGAATTGTTATGTTACGGTGTCAAATTAAATGTAACGCTACTACCGGTATAGAAAAAACCTAGAAACTTCATCATCATCATCTCAACTGTAGGATGTCCACTGCTGGACATGATCTTCCCCAAAGATTCCCAGAACGACCAATCTTGTGCAGCCACCAGTGGCTTCCCTCGACCTTCACCAGGTTTTCGGACCACCTTGTTTTTACAACAACACACGAGTATGGAAAATAAGCTAACAATGATTTCCTTTTTATATTATTAATAACTATCTCGAGAATTTGTTGACTTGTGAACCAAGATCAAATTATTATTATTTATCTTAAGAAGACTCTTATAAGCAGATTTGGTGTCCTCATAACTAAGTTGACACTGGTTAGGAATTTAACCAATAGAAATTGACAAAAGTCTCAGTGGATACTCTTTTATACAAATCAAATTAAATTAGATATGTAACGTCAACACAACTAAATAATAATCCTTTCTTTCATTAAAAGTTTCGCAATAGAACACCAATTGTTGGTTGAAATTCTGGTCCCTCTTTATACTTCCCCCAAAACAGTGACAGGTACCAGAGCATAGTAAAGGCTTATAAAACCTTCACGTGTATATTAACTTGTACAAATATAAATAAGCTCAATAAATAACAATGTTAAAGATTTCCTTGCGAAGGCTTGATTTGGGAAAAAAAAGGTATGGAGTAAAACACCAATTACTTACCCGTCTAATGAAGGTATACGAAAGTTCAGCAAAAACTTTTAGCCTACGCGAGATTACATTTCTACAAATGAAAATACCGACGAGATTAATCATTTATTGTGTTATGTTGTTGATTCTATGTAATTTAAAAATATATTGCTTTAGAGTTCAATGCGAGGTAGAAGAGCTCAATGCTTAACTCTATTACTTATTGACCAGTGGAGTGAGTGGTGCATTATATGTTCAGGTGAAATACTAAAGGAAATGCAAACATTTTTTTTTCAAATATATCAAGTTATACCACGATTTTTTGATATTTAGTGCCTTTATTATATATAAATACTAAATTGACACACATCGAATGATCATCGATGTCAATGATCATGTATTTTATGTATGCATAAATGTATACAAGAAAATCTCAAGACAAAAAATATGTGCTATATGTGTATTGTATCTATGTTTGAGAATTTCTTTACTATAGTAAGGTGTGCTATCTGTCTGTCGCTCTTTCACTTCCAAACTACTGAACGGAATTTGATGAAATTTGATGTGAAGCAAATTTGAACTCCAAAGAAGGACATAGGCCCTAGTTTTCAATATTTTATTTTCTGAAACAATATAATACATTTAAAAATATGAATATATAATAGGTTTGGTTTGTTGAGATGGCCCAGTGGTTAGAACGCGTGCATCTTAACCGATGATTGCGGGTTCAAACCCAGGCAAGCACCGCTGATTCATGTGCTTAATTTGTCTTTATAATTCATCTCGTACACGGCGGTGAAGGAAAACATCGTGAGGAAACCTGCATGTGACAAATTTCATAGAATGTGTATTCCACCAACCCGCATTGGAACAGCGTGGTGGAATATGTTCCAAACCTTCTCCTCTAAGAGAGGAGGCCTTTAGCCCAGCAGTGGGAATTTACAGGCTGTTGTTGTTGATGTTGTTGTTGGTTTGTTATCTAGGGAATGCTATCATAGTAGAAAAAAATACACTTTAATATTATTCTAAGTCTGTAGAAATCGCCGATAAAGAAGATTAGGGGACTGAAAACGAAAATCTGATCATATTAGTATGCTCAGATGGTTTTACAAGTATTTCTCTAAGTTAATTACGGTCACAGCGAAGAGGATTATCCTCTAATTAATGTATGAAAGAGCCTTTGCATCGAATTTGTTTCGTTTTATTTTTATTTACAGAATATCTAACTATATTGAAGCTTTAACTAAAAATGTTTTTGCTCCATATCATATATTTGTTACGAACCAACATAGGTCGTTTGAATTGCATATATTAGTAGAGATTCTGAATTAATTATTTCAATTTGTGGAAGAACATCGGAGCACATTTCGAGTTGGACAACGCAATTCCAGTTACAAAAACTTGCAGTCCATTAGTTAAACTAACATCGTTGTCGTCTCGAAATACAATATACAGTTGGGTTTATATAATTCGATATAATAATGAATAAATTTTATTAATATAACAGAAATTAATGTTCGTTTATGATTTCTGAATGATCGTGAAAATCCATTAGTAAAATGAATAAATTATGAGCAGAGGCATACTCGCTGCGACTCGAATGACGAACGTTTCTAAGAAATTGCCTGAATAGCATTAAGTAATCGGTTTACTTGAGAACACGTTTATGAAATATGTGAGTTAATCATTAACAATATATTATACGCATTTCTCGATCAGTATTTCTTGTATGTTCCTTTTATACTGGTACACTGAAAAAAGTATTAATGCATGTTACAGTAAGAAATGGCGGGGTATGAATGAGATTTTTTTGGTGGATGCCTTGATGACCACTTAATAATGTATGCTTATTTAATAATGCGCATGATAATACAATTAATAATTTTATCAAAAAAGAAAATCCTTTATTCAAGTAGGCTCATAAAAGCACTTCTGAATCGTAAATATAAAGATACCACCTCCTTCCATTCGGGAAAATAGATTTTAACGAAAAGTAAAAACTGATAAAAAATCTCAGTAGATAATTAAAATCTCAGTATATTCTTTAGAACTATTTTATTTACAGAATCAATCAATACAAAGCTTACACTTTTTATCTTTAATATAATATTGTTTTGAGGAATACAAAATATTTCTCAATGTTTTTGTGTATGACCTTTAAATATTTTAATAGGAAAAGTTAAAAATAGCTGTGGAATCTTATTATAGAAATGAATAGCGTGCCTCAGGAATGTATTAACTCCGCAAAGTCGATTTTATCTCTTAAGTAACCATCTTTGCAGATTTTTCTTTAAATATATCAATGTGCTTCTGATAAATTTAGATCCGACATCGAAAAGGTAAAATTTGTTTATTTTATTTTTTACGCAATAACATTTAAAGAAATTATCAAGATAGACATATTTTATAACTTTTATTTCTTAATTATAATTCACTTATAAGAACGAGGATAACTTTCGAACGCACCTAATCTAATCAAAATAAGAAGGAAAGATTGTCGATGATAATTCTTTAGTACGTTTCCATTAATAAATGATTACCTGTTGGTAGCGCTTTGTGGAAGCCCGTCTGGGTAGGTCCCACCCACTCATCATTTATTCCAGCCCCAAGGAGCAATACTTATTATTGTTCTTTTAGGGTTTAAAAGGTAGTGATGGACATAAAAAATACTATCGATGTTTTTTCGATTTAATGCAGCGGATAGTGGTATCGATGTTATATCGATATGTAAAAAATATATCGATTGTTTTTATATGACTGCACAAAAGAGGGGAGTAATGTGTTAAAAGATACACGAATACCCAAAAGAGGAGTATATAATGCGTACAGAGTTCATCGCAGTATCTCTGATTTGACACGCCCACAATCTCTTAAATGGCTGAATAGATTTCTTTGAAAAAACTACTTTAGAGGACCTTCTTGAAGCTTGTTTTATGTATGAAAGCACTCTTAAAAGTAAAATAATTTTAATTTTCGAATTAATGATAAATGAAGTTTTGTTAAAATAATTACTTAACAAAAAAGGTTAATTAATTAAATAGAAATTAAAAATGTCAAAAGTCACTTCTTAATTGACTTACAGTTGTTAGTCTGTAGCTGATGTTGCAAACTCCAAAAGAATAATTTATTTTCTTTAGAAAGTAGAAATATCGTTTGAGTGCTTCTTAATATAATAAATATTTATAGAGTTAATTCAAAATAATAATTAAAAATAAATTCAATGCATTAAAAAATCGTCGATGTTGAAAAATTAACAATACTTAGTTTGATTCGATGCATCGTTAATATACATCGAGTGTATTTAATACATGAATGTATGTCGTCCCCTCCTAGTAAAAGGTGAGAGTCAGGCAGCAGGCTCAAGAGACGTCACATCTCAGTTTCCAAGGTTGTTCGCGCATTGGCTGTGCAAGAAATGATTAAATGTCTTATGACAATATGTAGGGGCAGTGGTGACTCCTTACCATTAGTTTGTCAATTTTCCCTGCCACCTATGCTATGAAAAAGTAAATAAATTTGCAGGGTAAATAACTTTTGTGTATTCAAGTTTTCATTTTTATTTTGAAGCTATTTCATGGTCTAAAGCTGCTTATAAAATAAATTATTTCCGATTTTATTCCGCTTTTCAGTCCTTCTGAGATCTGAAGTAGTTTTACTTTTGAATGAATCATTAGACTTGAAGTTTTTGTGCTAAACGGCTTGGAAATTATAATACTTGTATAAATAAATGTGCTACAATTCCCACTGCATCTAGTATAATTAAAATAGTAAAGCTTTTAATTAATTTCTTATCTTATTGAAAATTATTTTTAATTTAATGACGATTTATTTTTCAGACAAGTTCCGTAAAGGAAAATAACAATTATAGAAACAAATTGTAAATTGAAAAATATACATTATAAAATTTTGATTATAGTTTTTTTTTTAATTTATCAATTATTATAACATTTTTCCTGATAGTTGAATTTGTCAATAAAATAAAAAATGTTTTACGGTTTTGGTAACCAGCTCTCGTAAAAATTTAGCTAACACAAAACGGTTTAAAGTATCCTGTATTTATTTGTAAGAAGACACTCCCACGATTAATGACCATTACATGTAGGTAATATATGTTTTTGCATCGCAATTAATTTAGCTATATGAGTATATATAATTCACTGCTTATATTGTTATATAAACAGTGAAGTTTATATAACTATATAAACAGTGAATTAAGTATTTACTTTTAGAGTCATAATATATAAATTCTGGTGTCGTACATATATTTATTGATGCACTTTATAATAGCTATCTTCAATGAGATTGTAAATGAGATGCGATCTTTTATGCAGCGTGACGCGTTTGCATAAAGATAGTTTGTGTCCGGAGAGTTTTATAGGCTACTTTTTAAAAACGTAGTGATGGATCTTTAGAGTCATTATGCTTTTTATTCATATTAATTGGGTGACAGAGTTGATATGGTCGTCAATTTTACGCTTTAATTTTTATTTATTTTATTTATATACTTTTATCCTGGATGATCTTCTAAAAAAAGGTGGTGACAATAACGGATCGAATTTAACCCTCGCAGTAAAACGATACTTGCAGTTTAACATTTATATTCCAAAAGTAAACAGCTCTTGCTTTGTACAGAGTAAGAATTAAAGGAACATTTTGTTTTAGTTTAAAGTAAGTAAAAGTAAAGTAACAGCCTGTAAATGTCCCACTGCTGGGATAAGGTCTCCTCTCCCATTAAGGAGAGGGTTTGGAACATATTTCACCACGCTGTTCCAATGCGGGTTGGCGGAATGCACATGTGGCAGAATTTCGATGAAATTAGACACATGCAGGTTTCCTCACGATGTTTTCCTTCACCGCCGAGCACGAGATGAATTATAGACACAAATTAAGAACATATATAAAGTGGTGCTTGTCTGGGTTTGAACCCGCAATCATTGGTTAAGATGCACGCGTTCTAACTACTGGGCCATCTCAGTTTAGCTTGATTTAGTTTAAAAGATTTTAAAAGAATTGGATAAGTAAACCTATTACTTGTCCAAGTCTTCTAGGATAAGTGAATGTGATGCTTATATTAAATACATTTTAAATTTAATAAAATTCTAACACATTTTTAACTCTGACAATGTATTTGAAAATGCCAAGATCGTATAATATTCAACCGTTCTAAATGTACCGCACACGTGCAGTGCATGCCTTACACGACCACTTACGAGGGGTCTGATAGAATCTAGCACTTAATGGGCTCTTACAGCAGAGACGTGCATCCTATAAAGCTCACAAGTATTGCGCTAGCGATGATTCCAAATAATAATTTCAAACCAGAAATCTAAATATAAAAATCTCGTAATATGCTCGTCGAAATCCTTTAGATTCGTAATTTAATACATTATTAAGAGTTCTATTGTCAATATATATAACAATAATCACAGTAGTTATCCTCGTTACTAGTAATTTAATCATAGTAATTATATTCATCAACATAAATACAATTACATGTTGCTATATCTTGCATGATACGGAGAATTGGTATTAGCCGATAAGACAAATCTATTTAGACGTGAACATTGGTTCTAGAATTACAATCAAATGAAGTGCATAGATATATGTATATATTTAAAATAGTTTTGTATGTCATATTTAATATTAAATAGCTCACAGTGCATTTTTGTACTGTTATATGTACAATGAAAATAATAAAATACTGAAGAAAAATCGTGTTGAATTATTTGATTTATCAAACAGTGGTGCGTATAAAGCAGTATTTCTTGTAGACGAAGTCATTGATGGTACTAACGAGTTACTAGAGCGAGTTACATTAAAAACTATCTATGTGAGATTTTAGGCGATGTACATAATATTTTTTTTTATATATTTTTATTATTGTACAACATCACATACATTACTCTGATCCCAATGTAAGGAGGTGAAACATTTTTGGTATGGAAAACCAGAAGTAACGACAGTACCACAAACGCCCAAACCAAACGCCAAGACAACATAGAAAACTAATGAACTTTTTCTACATCGACTCGACCGGGAATCGAACTCGGGAATTCGGAGTGACGTACTCATGAAAACCGGTTCAAACACTACTTGACCACGGAGGTCGTCATAATTTTAATAAAAAAAAATCATGTATCACATACTGGATTTTTTCTATTTAAATATTTATTTGTTAACGATTTATATGATTGAAATAATGTGTTGAAATAATATGTATAATGATACGTATAGACAGGTAAATTATATAAGTGATACATTAGCGCTATAAAGGACAAATTTCAAGCTTCACTGAGCCCAGACAGCGAGTTTGAAATTAAAATTAACGCTTCAGGAACTTACATTCATTCAAGGAAATGGAAATAAAATTAGTTAAAGTAGGTGCTTTTGTAGACGGTTTTGAATATTCTCAAGATATCTCAAGAAGTTCAGTATCGATCCAGAAACAAGTATAAATAACTGTTTATTGATGGAAAGGAGAATTAACTTTATAAGACTGGCATTGTGATAAGATAATGGAAAAGTTAGTAGCAAAAGTTAGTAACAAATTAACCCTCATTAAACAATTAACAAATATCCCAAACGTATCTCGGCATTTTGACATTACATGGACTAATTAAAAATTCAGAGGGGTTCCCACAAAATATTAGTTTAGTGGACTTGCCTTTAGGTTAATCATTTTTTATGTTTGACAGAAATTACATTTATTTACATTGGAAATTTTTGCTGATATATTAAATATCCTCTTAAACTAATCGAACTGATTTTGAATAGCATATTTAGTGGATAATTTTTCGTTTATAATTTAATTTTGAAATTGTTTAATGACAGAAAACTATAAAGAATATAAATAATTTATGTTGTGCGACATGTTTGTTATAACTTACGCAAAGGTTGAAACGATCATAAATATGTATCTTGCCACAAAACCGTAAAGGTCAAATTTTTCGCTGTTGGTTGCCCAAGTTGTAAAGAATTTCAGTTGTAAGAAAAGTTTGAATAAGAGTTTCCTAAAAAAACAAACTTTTACGTTTGGTATAAATTATTTCTCAATACAAGAAAAAATATACCCAATTCATAACTTGCATATTGATTTCGTGAAATAAAAATAATAGCAAACTTTTTTGTGTCGTACTTATAACAGCTGGCAACAAAAAAATGTATAAATAAGACGAAACTCATTAAAAAAATAACAAGTTTATTATTTAGTGCAAAAAAGAAAATGAAAAAATGTCAATCAAAAGAACACCAATTTAAGCTACATTACGACACAACTAAAGATAACGACTGCATGACAAGACTGCTTCACAAATAAAGTGTCTTATATGACCGTCCGTTTCATTCTACCCTGATCTTCAACAACACTATTAGTTTTCTCGATCGAAAAAAAATAAGATATTATCCCTTTTTTTATCAGTAGAGCTATCGGTTTGCATTGCTGGGAATGCTTTCAAACCAATTTGAAAGCAATCCCACCAATGCATTTAAGATAGAGCAAGATCATTTCCGTTTTAATTTAGATTATCTTTATTTGATTCCATTTTGTGCCAAACGAAATTAAAGTTTTGTTTATTACTCGTTTTTTGGTTGAATATTTTGTAAATGAAACTAAATCATACGAGTTGATATTTTTCGACTTAGTAAAAAAGAAATAAGGAGGATAGTGCAAACCCTGAACGCAATGTCCAGAAATGAAATAAAGCTGTTGTTTCAATACACGAACGAAAGCGGTAATCCACGACACCAATAGTGGGAGAAGGAAGAAAAACAGCAGAACCTCCAACAGTTCCAATTCAGCGACGACTCTTCAATTGAGTCCACCGAGCATTTTAATACTTTTCAATATAACAAATATATACATGTATATACAGGTATGTCAATCATATATTAACCCATTTTTAAGTTGCGGCTTAAAGATACGTGAACGTCGTCACGAGCACTAGCTAGTTTTTAAAATTGGCTACTTAAAATATATTGTAATAATTTATAGCAAATTAAGAATATAAAATAAATTAAAAACTGTCTTTATTGACGAGAACCGCCTCGTAGTACATTAATGAATTGGCTATCGGTTCAATATTTATTGAACGGTTAACCGGTTAACGGTAACCGACGTTCATATTATGCATAACTTCAGGAAACTTTAAGGAGCACGCAACGACTACACGCAAACATAGTTTAACCAATAATATTAATTACAAATACGATCGAAGAGGGTGATTTGCCAATATTCCCGGTTAATGATACAAGATGAAAGTCACATTAGAACGCGTCCATCTTAACCGATGATTGCGGGTTCAAACCCAGGCAAGCACCGCTGATTCTTGTGCTTAATTTGTCTTTATAATTCATCTCGTGCTCAGCGGTGAAGGAAAACATCGTGAGGAAACCTGCATCTGACAAATTTAATAGAAATTCTGCCACATGTGTATTCCACCAACCCGCATTGGAACAGCGTTGTGGAATATGTTCCAAACCTTCTCCTCAAAGGGAGAGGAGGCCTTTAGCCCAGCAGTGGGAATTTACAGGCTGTTGTTGATACAAGATATTTTTTTTTATGATATCAAATAAAATCTGATTTTGCGAATGAAAAATTGCATGGAAGTTCGGAATTGTTTTAAGTAAGAGATTTGTGTTTAGATTTTTGTATATGAGTATAAGAGACACGTTAAAGTGTTTCTGAAAAACTATGACCCAAGAAGGTGAAGTTAAGGACGGAATTATCAAGTTAGGTTCTGTTTTTTGTTATGATAAAAACTCAGTGTTTTCAGCGCTTTTAAAAATTCATCACCCAAGTGTGAAATTGAGAACGTTTTTATTGAAGTTCGCCTTTGGATTTAATGTTTAAAATCTGGAACATTGAGGCTTGTATTTATTAAAAAAAGGTCGTTTGCGAAATTAGGAGGTAAAATTAAGAATTAAAGTTTTTCATATTTTAAGTTAGAAGACGATTACTAGGCTCCCGTTTTTGAGTAAAAGACAGTATATTTTCATACGTCATTTTCCGGTACTCGTTAGGTATATAATTATGTTTATATGACTGCTTTATAGCCACCGAGTATGTTTGTTATAAAATAAGAAAATTCGTTCGGGTTTTTCAAAACAGTATATGTATGAGTTCCTTTTTTTATCTTACTTTATTATAGAGCGTTTGATCAAACATGATCATACCAATGTTGGCAGTGACGCCTTGTAACTGCCAAGATTGGAATATATACAGTATTAATACATCATACATAATTATCTACGCTTAATAGCTAATAAAACAAGTTTATATAACATTTGTACCTCCTTCGATTGATCTAAAGCCAAAATACTGTTACATTTTCCAACCTCATATAAACTCATTCCTTTTTCAAATTTCATAAGCGACCTTTCAACGGCGTTCCGGAAGCACTCCAATATGACATGATAAGCGTCGTCGAAGTTATGGCATTCAGTACAATTAGGTGTGTTATTTTTTGCCATTAGGAATGCAAAACTATTTAATGGTATAGTGTGCGTTCCTCTTCATATTTTCGACAAATGCACACAATTTGTATGGTTGTGTGTTCAATTTAAGTTTTGATAAACAACTTATCAAATGTATCACAGTTATAGGGACTACATTGTGTAAGGTGGTAATTATACTTTGTGTAAGGTGGTTTAGTGTGGTGGTTTAGGTTTAGTGTACTGCCAATGTTTATGGGCTGCAATGTCTATTTGCAAAGCTGTGCATTCAAATTCTATTCACAATTTCTCACGCACATGGTTTCTAGAGCATTTTTAATTTTTCTAGTATAATGGCTCCTGTATGAATTTTAAAAAGTATTATATATATCTAGGTAAAATTCACAGAAAGTTGTAGTTAGTTCACAATAGAAATCAAGCCTCTTTCAATACGAAGTTGAATTCATTGTTAACGGAATATATCCAACGATATTTTTCATACAACTATAATATGTTGTTGTAATTTTCACAAAGCTCTTGGAATCCATACAAATATCCGCTCTTTGTTGAACGTTTGACTTTAACCATTCAAGCAATAAAGCCTTTAACCTTTTAGACGGTCAAAGAAGGATTTATTTTGTGTATACCTACAGCACATACAGTGTATACATAGCCTTTGCCCATTACCGATGTACCCATTATTCTACTTTGTCCAGCATGGATTTGGTTGTTGAGATTTTAATCTTGTTGTAATGGCACGTTTAGGCTGTAGGTATTGTTTATATACCCACACAATATCACCCAATACCTAATATATATTATTAAAGAAATACTTCATATAGCAAATATCTTTTGTCCCACGAGCACCCCGCCTACGCTCTTTTCTGATAATATAATATTGAAAGCTTCACCAAAATTATAGGTTTTTGTAAGACTTGACTAATTTTGTTTTACAAGAGTACTAGCAATATTTTTTATTTACCATTTAATTAAGCCTAAAGCGCAATTCTAATGTACTGTTATTTAGTCGAAGCCTGATATTATTATAAACTATGCTTAAGTGAAAACAAAACTTTCATTGAAATAATATGAATTGGTATCATAAGTGATGTATTAATTTTTAAGTTAAAAGTTAAGTTAAAACTGTTACCATATCATATATTTTTAATTAAAAAAAAAAGGTTTTATTATTAAACCAACCATATTTGAACCATGAATGCGTATTTATCAAACTAAATACGACTAACAATACGAAATATCTGATATTCAACAATTCTAAAGTTTGAATCTATTTGTTTTGGCTTAAGGGATAAGAGCGCTCTAGTTTTCGCCGATACGATAACGTTACCTGCTAGGTACGACTAGAAAACTATTTTACCCAGAATCTCAATGTGATGATACATATATCGTTCTTATTTTGTTGTTTTAGGTTACTTAAAACATTGAATGTATGACTTTTCATATTGAAATAGAATAAACTTAGATAGATATGTCAACACTCTGAAATTATTTTACCGTCTCTGTTACGTTGATTATTAGTTTTTACAACTGCATACCTCAAATTTAAAAATTTAAATATCAAGTCCTATAAAAAAAATATTGAGTTCCTCGGTCAAGATATTCTTAGTTGCCTGAAGTTTTGAATTATATAGAATGAATTGACTAATGTTTACACCTTTGTTTACAGTATGCTCTCTCCAGTTTGATTGCCATTCAATAGAAATATATAATATATATATACAACAACAACAACAGCCTGTAAATTCCCACTTTTGGGCTAAAGGCCTCCTCTCCCTTTGAGGAGAAGGTTTGGAACATATTCCACCACGCTGTTCCAATGCGGGTTGGTGGAATACACATGTGGCAGAATTTCTATGAAATTTGTCACATGCAGGTTTCCTCACGATGTTTTCCTTCATCTCTGAGCACGAGATGAATTATAAAGACAAATTAAGCACATGAATCATCGGTGCTTGCCTGGGTTTGAAACTGCAATCATCGGTTAAGATGCACGCGTTCTAACCACTGGGCCATCTCGACTCAATATATATGCAATGGTGTGTAACTGTAGTAATACATACAGTTTATTCAGAAATCGATTTCGTGAACTGCATCGTCATTTACATGTCGAAAATGACCCTGCAGAGTTAAGAAGTTAATGTTTTCGGTTCAATCATAAGAGAAAATTCGTATATTTGTCGTGTCTCATAATATAATAAGCAAGTAAGCAGAACAAACAAACGAATTCAATAATAGTTTATTAGTATTTGTGTGTGTTAGTAAGTAGTTTGAACTCATAAGCGGATTATATGGAACAGATGTCAATACGTTAGGAATTCTGTCGTACTTTAGGGATTGGAATATAGGAAAAAATAAAGTCGACCGGCAGGTTTCGTTATTATCGAGTTTTGTCACGACAGGCAATTAGACGAGAAGTTTAATTGACTCCTCGTGTACGATACTCCAGAAATGCGAATTCAAATCATGCCTCCGCTTTTTAGGATATATATTGCTTGACGTTATGAGAATCCTTATTTGCGGATTAAATCGTGAAATTTCAAATAGACCATGAATTTTTAAATAAAATATTAAAAACTCTTCCATATTTTTATCGATAATTCAAATCGATTTATTATTCATTAGTGTTTACCACTCGCGATCTTTAAAAGCCGTTTGTTAAAATGAAAATCTTTTAATAATTAAAATGATCGATTATTTGAGGTTGATGAAAGTGTGATACAAGTAATCGTCTTCATTATTTTCCTGCAATTATAATAATAACGTTTCTCGTGATCGTAATTATTTAAGCGGTTACCTGATCGATTGATAGCGTATCAAAATGCGTTACAAATGTATTCTAAATGATTTTCTTCAGGCAATTGATACAATTACAATATGGACTAACGTTTTACATGTGATGTGTTTATCTGTTTTATATTTCATGAATTAATTAACATTACCATAGACGCGGTCTCACTGTTTCGGCAAACTTAAACTTAAATACAGACTATGAATAATGCTTATTATAGATTTAGTATATTTAAAAGTTTCTACAAAAAAAATTAGATTAAACTACAATTTTATTAATACTAGTGATAATAGTAAGTAGGTTGTAAATATGATTTCATGATGTTTTTAGGCTATATTGTATAATTATTTGACTATATATGTCAAATGTCTGTCTGTTAATGGGTTAATTCGAAAAATTCCAGATATAAATATGTTCGGAGTCGACGCTCATAGTTGTAATGTTCGTCGAGAGGTCCGACGTGATACCATTGGTAATGTACGGGCATTCTACGTGCACGGAAAACAATATTTATTACTCTTACGTGTAATATAATAGTGCTGTGTTTATTTGTAATTAATCTAGTAATATTTCTTTAACATAATTATTATTTATTTGCTTGTCGAAATGCCTAATGGTGGAATATGAGATTGCCACTAATTAAGACTTTTACCTTTTGAATAGGACCAATTAATTGATAAAATAATTCTAACTTTATTTAATAATTATTCTTAATAGTATGAAATATTTATCCTTTTTCAAAGTAACAGTGTAGTGAATCGATAAGATCAGTTATTACATTCTTGCATCGTTATATTTATTTAACGATTTAAAAAATACTCTTTAATGAATGTGATGATTGTAATTAATTACAATTCTCTCTAATCTTATATTAAGTAACTAGAGACACTCTTGACAGTTTATGCCAGTAGATTCTATATTCCAAACGGGTACCTAGTTTATTAATCTTCTAAATCCTCGATACTAAAGTTTTATAGAATCTCCTTGAGCATTTTAAATTTTTAATCAATAAACAAAAGTTTTCTTCTCGTTATTATAGAACCGCACAATTTCAGCTCTTTGAGTTGATTTCTCTAACTTATTTTATTTTATTTTAGGGAAACCAACAATAAGATTAACTTTTGGAATATGAATATACAGCATTACATATATCAGCTAAGTTTCTACTGGTGATTATACATATATTATTAAAATTAAAAAAAGTCTAACATACATCAAATCGAATATTAAATACTGACGAAAATCTTAGGCAGTTATGAATAAAATCTAACATAAACATTATTGAAGGCATTAATGGCTACATCGGTTAGTTAATTACACGCAAAATATTTATACACGTTAGAACAAACTATGAATTGATACATAAATTAATCTTATTAACTTTATTTTTAAAAGAATACATTTTTCGAATAATATATCAATATCTGAATAAACTTGATTATAATTTTAAATTAGAAATACATAATATTATGTATCACAATTACGTAGACATAAAATTCGTTATTCTGGGTAAATGTGGAACTTAACCGAAGGTTGCGGCTCTGGGCAAGTACTTACTATTGAAAAGTGCTTCTTGGTTATGGATTGCGCGACTAGCTCTCTTCTGCAGCACAAATATTTCACGAGTAGGTATTGCAGTAAGATTGTGAAAATATATACTAAGCGAGTCGTATCAATTTCAGTTAACAGTTTTATCTTTTTAATTGAAAATGCTGCAGTTTATCGTCTGTCTTTTCGCCAATCCGTTTATGTAAGAGTCTCATTCTAAAGTAGCATCGACATTCTGGCCAAGAAGTTTAGCAGATTGAATGTTCAGTTATTTGTTTTGTAAATACTTACCACATTTTATTATATACACATACATATTTTACATGTTTTTAATCGGATCGGAATTTCGATTCAATTTAAATAATTGTATTTAACTAACATTATTTTGTATTTTTTAAATGTTAAAAAAGAATAACTACTAAGTTTCTTGCCGGTTCTTCTCGGTAGAATCTACTTTTCGAACCGATGGTAGCTTCACTTAATTGTAAAATAACGATTCAAAAGTGCTTGTAAAAGTCTTCTCGAATAAAGTTTATTTTGGTTTGATTTATTTTTAATTAATATTTATAGATATTTAAGGACTTAATGTTAAAAATCTCATGATTACGTCGTTCTTCTTGAAAAAGAGGACGAAATAAAATTTATGAACCAACATGTTAACTTGAAATTCCTGTATGATGTAGTAGATTTATTTTATCTTGTGTTGGTGTCAAATTTATAATATAATTCTGATCACATAGAACTTTCTCAGAGAAATATAATAAATTGACTCGGATCTTAATTACATTCAAGTGAGATTGCAAAGTTAGATTTAATAAGGGGTGCGTAATTTACACTGCTTTGCTTTAAAGTCGGTTATATTAATACAGTCTGGTTGAGAGTTTTGAATGATTTAATTAGTGTGTTTGTCTTGAAATTCCTCACATTTACATAAGATAATATTTATCTACATATTCACTACTAAAATATGTTTTTTTTTCTGGTATAGCTTGGCGGACGAGCATATGGGCCGCCTGATGGTAATTGGTCACCATCACCCATAGACAATGACACTGTAAGAAATATTAACTATTCCTTACATCGTCAATGTGCCACCAATCTTGGGAACTAAGATGTTATGTTCCTTGTGTCTGTAGTTACACTGGCTCACCTTTCAAACCGGAACACAACAATACTGAGTACTGTTATTTGGCGGTAGAATAACTGATGAGTGGGTGGTAGCTACCCAGACGGGCTTGCACAAAGCCCTACCACCAAGTTTTGATTTGATGTTTTCATTAGTCTCTCAGATCAAGATTTTAGATCACAAACCACATTGGTGACCCTTAGTCGAATTATTCTATATCAATGAATTAAATGTACATATTTCGAAAATGTTTGTAAGTTATTGAAAAGCAATTTGAGATAGAAGCACTTAGATATTGTGACAGTGATATTTTGAGATCCTTGAGAATACGTCGTGTCACCAAATTTTATGACGCTCCGTTTTTTGGCTTTCTACTCCGGTTTTTACGTTGTGCATATACTGAATAAAGTCACATTACTGAGCTCTGAGGCTTCCTATATTATACCAGGAGATGGCTTGGAGCTTATTTCACCATGCTTGTCCAATGCAGATTAGTGTACATAAAAATCTTATTTGGCCTATCCAGATTTCGTCATGGTGTTTACCTTCATAACTACGCGCACGAAATTGTAGGCACACAATTCAGTAGTGTGTGCCATACTTTAGAATTGGTCTGCTGCATAATATTGATTTCACATTATTATTATAATAGCAAAAATGAATTTCGTTTAGTAACCAAACTCGATTTTTTTAAATATTCTATTCAATATAGGTACATTGTTTTTGTTTAATTATAAATTACTTCAATATAGAAATTTCTATGTTTAACATCTGGAGGTCGTCCTGCGATGGTCCATGGTTATTTCATTTTCAAAATCGTATCTATAGTTTTAATCGTTTCATAATTCAACTAGGTACGTAAGTTGATGATTTTTTTATTTAAACTACCATATTTTCTTACGTTACAATGGAAGTAATAATAACTCTATTGACATAACAATAGGGTAAAAAATTCATTAAAACATTTGTTAATTATATGATATTTATTAATATTAAAATGTTCAGTTTATACTTAAAAAGATCAATTTGACTTTTGCTGTACAGAGATGATAAGACATTAAAGCAATATATGACAAATTTGTAAGGTATTCGTCACTCGCCTTAGTATCTTATTTAGTAGTAAAAAACGCATCTAACTTTTCTATCTTATTTTCAAAGAGAATACTTTCGTTCCATCTGAGACTCAGCTATGGAATGCACATCAACTGTCATATCTATTTTAACTTCAAATTCGCCGTAGAAAGATCAAATAGACGACACTGTGCATAATTTTGACGTCTGCCGATGTAAATTGCAATTCCAGCTCATTGACTAAGCCTTTGACGTCGTCAATACGCTGCAAACTGTAAAATATTTTCCACTAGTCGGATTGGTCTATCATTTTCAAATTCTCGGAATATTAGCATTGGAAATCTATTTCAAACCTTGTTGTATTATTTGATATTGCGTCATATAATTACTTTTCGATATGATTACTTATTTAATATTTGTTTGTTGACTTATAAGGCTATAGTGTATTTAGATGTGTTCGAATTTAAATAACAACTGAGTCAGTCCATAAACAACTAAAAATAACGTTGTAGTTCCTATTGTAACTTTTTAGTGTTTGAACTCATTTCATTTCGAGTAAGTCTTTCATATAGAGTTCTACCATTAAAACTGAATAATCTTGTAACGTTGAGTAATTATGATAATAAGTAACACGCTTTGTATACAATTAGCGATCGGACGGAGCGTGAAACATCTTTCTTTTACCAGTGATTTCATTTGTTAGTCCAGACACATTAACACGTAAATATGTACAGTCACAGTAAGAAAACCTGCGTCAGTTTTCAAATTCATTCCTTTATCAAGTCTTAAACTCTTAGTACCATTTGCACCTAAACATCAAATCATTGAGACGCAATATGTTTTCTCGATCGGTAAAACAGATTATCGCTCTCTCTCGAGCACATGAATATAGATCTTAACGTGACGAACCTTTTCTTACCCCGACTGTACAATCATTAGCTACATCATAAAACGGGCATAAGTAAAACGATGTTATGATACGAATTACACGTTTTCATTACTGATTTTAGGGCTTATTATTATCTGAGCATATCTGTTTCAGAACAAATATTTATCTAGATGTATAACACAAACAAATATATTTATTTAGCTGTTTATAACTATAAAAAATATTCTAAAAACTGAGACGATTGTGCAATCTGTGACCGGTTAATTTATGTAGAGAGAAATGACTGTTGCAAAATTTTTGGTTTCGTAGAAATACAAAATGTTTCCAGTAAATAAAAAATAATCAAGGGTGAACATTAACAACAGTGTATTTATTAAGTGCAACTTACATGATATATTATAAATATATTATATCTGAGTCTATTGGTGAGGAACCACTCAAATAGTTTTTCTTTATTTTTCAAACATTATATGCTTCATTCATCATAGCTTAATTAAATTTTAAAACTTACTTCAATTGAAAGAAAATGTACATTATAGCGTATAATTAAAAAAGGCCAAGTCAGTTTGGTATTCAGAACACGTGAATAACCGACGATTATGAGTTCAAATCCAACTTTCATGTGCTTACTTTGTACTTATAATCTTGTGCGACTATTCATGTGTATCCCGCTAATATCGACCTGAATTTGAGTAGCGTGTTACAATAACCTTTAAGCATCAATCAAATAGAGAAGTCTTTGTCTATCAAGGGAATATTTACTGTATATACAAATATATAATAGCAGTTTATAGCTGCTCGTATAAAAAAGATCGATGACGTATGGTTATTTATTTCATTCCATTTTGTATTGTATATATATTTATGTACCAAAAATGTTTCATTTTGGCATAAAAAATACATATAATAGAAAATGGAATGCTGTCGTGTCTGTAAATGATTGATTATCGTTTTCAAATTATTGACTTGATATTGACATTCTGTATACAAAAGCTTGTTAACTTAGTACCTGCCAAATGTACGCATCACATGTATTTGAAATATTAATCTTCCATTTCCTTTTCGTGACGTAAGAGTACGTGTAACTAGCAGAGCATATTAACGCCAGTATTATAAAACGCATAAGATTTGTATATTGAGTGCGTGTGTGTGTCAACATTAATGGTCAAGTTGTCGCTTTAAAAATGTTGCCGTATAAATGACGTAGTATTTCAGTGTAATCCAATCAATCGTGCTCCGCGGAGCATGAGGCTTACAGACGCGAAGTGCTATTAAGATAATGCGCACTTCACATTAAATTTGCATTGCTATGAATCGCGTTATAAGTCATTTCGAAAGTATGTTTATAAATAATACAGCCGATAAATGACAGTGCTTGTTATTTTTAACGAGTACTTACTTGATTTTGCTGCTTTGTAGGTCAGTGGTTAGATTTTCCGGCTACATAGATCCAAAGTTCCAATAACCAATTTGAGTAATTGGGTTTTTTCGGCTGGAATTTTTCAGTAGCATTTTCGAGTTACATAATTAACATTGTTACACTTTCGTGTTTCGTTTACTTTTTGTGCGTGTCAGATGTTCATCTCATTAAAATAAGAGTTTGTTTTATTTCAATTTAGTAGTTTATGTTAAAGTTCATTTTTCTTTTAAATGTTATTGGCATTGAATCTACTATTGCAACATCGTAAAATTTGTAGTAGAACAAAGAGTGTAACTACATTTTTACGTACAATTTTTTTATTAGTATATAATTTGGCCTACTTTTTAACTTTTAAGTTAACATTTTACCGTCAGCGCAAAGATTTTCGAGTTGACCGAGGCAACGACGCGGAATGACATTCAAACCATACCTGTTGTTAATTATTTAATTACTTAAATATATGTATAAGCCTTCTTATTCCAAGTGGTCAATTACCACAATTTGATATTATATTCATAGGCATATATTTCGGACAATTCGACGTCATAGGAGATTTGTGTGTATGATATGATTAAAATACCTGGTACATTCCTGGATCATACAAACATACATATCTCCTATGACGTCGAATTGTCCGAAATATATGCCCATATAATATATGAAACAATGCATAATTTGAAGAAACAAGCTCAGGCCATTAAATTTATTTGTTATTTGTCTCAATAGATAATTCAATAAAAAAAAGTTTATTCTTCTCTATAGAATAATCATGTTCTAGGAATGAAATGTATGGGTTTGTGGAAAATTTCACCAGCCGTGACAATCTCCAAAGAATAGTACATAGAGTTATAGTATACATGTGTGTGTGCAAATACATTTGCAGTCTCCCTATTTGTATCTCCTCCGACTACCATAATTCCATTGAACCATATATCTGACACGTCTTGGAAGAAATAAGGTACAAATTTATATTTAGCCGTTGCCCATTCACAGCGGTTTTGTAAGAAGTATAAATATTTAATAGCATTATCAATTCGCTACCAGCTACGATATCTAAGATATTAATAGCCTTCTCTACCTAAATAATTCACCAAGAAATTGCTACTGGGTGGATGGATTTGAATGATTTTGTTTTTGTTATTTGAATATAATGATGGGCTGTACCTGGATAAGATTAACACAATCTGACAGATGGTTTAAATGAGTGAGGTTTGTTAATGATGACGATTATTATTAGTTTACCTCTTAGAATAAAAATAAAGATCATTTTTTTTCAATTGGAAATTAGTGAATTGTTGAAAACCCAGCTAGTAGTAATTAGCCCCAAAAGCCCGCAGATATTGGCGCTGTAAATATTAACCTCAGCGTGCTATGGAAAGGGCTATGCTCGGCGTTTCTCTGCGAGATTGTATCAGTAATGAGGCGATCCGTCAGAGAACCAAAGTCATCGACATTGCCCACTGGATAAGTAAGCTGGGCTGGCCATATTTGTCGCAGAACTGATAACCGTTGGGTAAAACGGTTGTTCGGCGGTGTTTAAAAGGCGGCTGTTAATATTTTAAAACTCTTGTGTGTATTGGTACATTGTCATCTGAAGATTGAAATAAATACCCTAGAAAAAATATTCATGGATAATTTACAACGCTAATCCAAAGATATTAAAAAAGTTGCAAGATTGATTTTAACCCTTTGAGTTATTGCGGTCCCCGTTCCATAGCAATATTAGTAATTCATCGTAATGGAGTATTACCACTCTTCTTTAAAAAGAAAATTAAGAACATATTGTGATTCCGAAAGCGTTAGGTACATAATAATATTAATATTATGCATAAATAAAGCGATTCAATTAGTTGCGGCTGTGGATTTACTAGTGGTGGGAGTGCAATTAAGATAATGTACGGGAAACTATGCTCGCAATTTGCACTGCGATGCGTTCCTATAATTGTTTTGTTTATACCGCTAATGGGTTCTACCGCGGAACTTATGCATTTCGGTTAAAGTAAACCGAAGATATAAAGGAGGGATTCCGGTTTTGTTTACAAAATTTATAGATAATTAAATATTTTTTATCTGTATCAATCCAAAACGACGAATTGGTTTTTACGTGGAGTACATTTCCAGGTCCGTATCCGTACAAAAAATTCATTAGTTTTCTATGTTGTTTTGGGTCTGGATGTTTTTAGGTACCGTCGTTACTTCTGACTTTCCATAATACAAGTGCATTTGTGATGTTGTCGAATATTTATTTATTTATTATGATCACGCGTAATATATTCGAGTAAATGGGTCTATGGGTATCTAGAAATTATTATAGCACAAATAAGAGCCGAAACAGCCCAGTGTCTACAACACATAAATAGCCACATGTTGCGGGTTCAAACCAAGACAATCAGTACTGAATATCTGTACAATTAACTTATGATTCAAGATCATTGCGAGAAAATCTGCATGGCCAATTTTAATAAAATTCATCAACTCGAAATAGAAGGAGATTTTAAGCCCAATTGTGAGGCATGCAAATTATGACGCGATCAATTTCTATAATATTTTTTGTTGAATGCTATAATGCAGTAATGTGAACACTAAAGGTATTGTATAGATAATGTGGCTTTAATAACTTTAAGTCTAAAACTTCATGTCACATAAAACGGCACACCAGGTAACGGCATAATAAAGTATAATTACTTACTGGTAGACTGTTTGTTAAGAAGTTTTGGCAAAATACTGCTGCGTTCTGACCCTAAGTAATTCAAGCGAGAGACTTCGTCAAAACTCCGTCCACCTTTACTTCGCAAAGACAGGTGAAATTATGTTAATTTTCATCAACCTAATTCGTATTATTTTCCAAAACGAATTTATTTAGTGTTAGTAGGTATTAAGTAAATTTCAGGAGCAAGTAAGGTTAAATATTTTTTTAATGGGGGCATTACTTTTGTGGCTTAAGTTTGTTAAGCATAACTTTAGGTCGAAACACATGTGTGTTTATTCCTTCACTTAATCTAATGAGATAGCAAACTTAACTTGACCGAAGAGAACGCATGAGACTAACAGCTATTATGTAATTTCTAAAAACGAGAGTGCAAAGAATGCTTTGGAAAAGCTTTGGTTGCTCTTGAGAATTTATTGGCTTAAAATAGTAATTTTGGGTTAGCACAAAATATAAAAAAGGTGATACTTACGTATCTATTTACTTGACTTAAGCAGCTAGCCTTGTGATTGAATATATCTTAATGCAATGCAATCGTATAATTATAACGTACTAAAATCCCAGACGAACGAGTATCAATAAGAAAAGTATGCTTTTTAAAATTGATTACAATATACAAGTATCTTCGTTTCTCAAGAAATATCGAAATCTATTAAACAGCCAGTGACGTAACTAAAGTAATGTCACATTTTATAAACTATTCAAGGACTAAGCAATGATTCCTCTTATTTACTTGGCAGGGCTTTGTGCAAGCCCGTCTGGGTAGGTACCACCCACTCATCAGTTATTCTACCGCCAATCAACAGTACTCAGTATTGTAGAGTTCCGGTTTGAAGGTTGAGTGAGCCAGTGTAACTACAGGAACAAGGGGCATAATATATTAATTCGTAGGTTAGTGGCGCATTGACGATGTTAGGAATAGATAATATTATATTTCTTACAGCCTCATTGTCTATGGGTAATGGTGACCACTTAATATCAGGTGGCCCACATGCTCGTCCGCTAAACTACCGTACCGTAAAATAAAAAAAATTAAGTCACATTGATTATATGTGTATATATGAGCCTTAATTGAGATGCAGTGGTGTTTTAACGTCGTTATTTCTTTGACAATATTTGGAATAGAATTTTGTCAAATACAAACATTGTTAAGTTTTCTACCGTATCATAGCCAATATATTTAAAAGACAGTAATTACCGGTATGTTTACAAGACAAACGCTTTTCTAGGCTAATGGCCTGCCGTATCGATTTATTGGACTACCCTCGCTACTAGTATTACGGTCTGACGACTCTTAAGTTCAAAGTTCAAAAAATTGCACTTTTAATGTTGTTATAGACTTTTTGTGGTTTAAAGAAAATATTGATGTAAAAAGATCGTATTTGTCTGTAAAAAAATACCTGTCAAAAGCTGTTTCTGTCCGTAATACAACCTTTTAATTATGCCTTTCGTCTTCCTCTGAGTGTCTCGTGATGATGAAGGTAATGAAAATCAGATAAGTACTAGTTATTGAGTTTCTTTATTTTAAATATAAAAGAGGAACTCAGAATATACGATCTTATATTCGATACTAACGCAATATTTGTTTATATTGTAATATGATATGGTAGTTAGTGAAATTTATGTTTAACAATCTATTCTTAAACCTATGTAAATATTATTTAGTTGCTTATGTATTTAGAACCAATATCAATTAAACTCGGTTTCATAAAATTATTCTAGTTTTCCATATATCACGCTATATAAATTAAGAATTTTTTCTCCACTCGACTTAATGATCTTTATTCAACTAGGTTTTAACAAGCACTTTTGAAACGTCAATTTGCAAGTCTAGTTTATCAGCTAAATAGGGCTTTCCTAACACTTACATATATATTTATGTTAATATTCTATGTACGTAATGAAATTTCGTATATAACTTGACTTCTAAAACACAATAATTGCTGGTTTGGAATTCAGAGCTGGTATTAAAAATATAAACTTAATGTTGAGATTATTATGATAAATATGTTAATAAATAAGCAAGATGGTATGATGAAATGACAAATTGTTTTATAAATGCAGGTGATATAAAATTCTAATTTTTTTGACTCAGATTATATTGGACTTTCATTTTGCGAAATTAGGACATCACATTCTTACGCCTCTAAGGTATGAAAAAAAAAAATCTGTCCTTTCTTAAATCTTATAGGTACCACCTTTCATTGGAATTATTATGACCGCACTCTCTTCGACACTCTATTGAGACTTGTTTTGACGCACTCACCTAGTTGTATACTAAACCACACCACAGACCACCTTCCTTACAGAGATACTAATACATTTGTTACATAATGTGTAAACTAACCAAGTCTTACTGAGATAAGTCAGGAAAACTTGTGTTTCGAATATCTTCAATTTTCTGTTCATGACATGAAAATGACAAAATTTCAATTTTGACAGTAACGATTCAGAGTAAAGAAATTCTATTTCCAACCTTCAAATCTGCTTATACCTCCTCCTTTTGTTTATGTTTGTCATCGCCAATTTCTTCGAATTCCTCCGAAACGGCCGACGCTTATTAAATTACACCGCACCGTCGCGTTTTTCGAATGACGAAATTGTTGCCTTTATTAAAAAATGGATTACAATGTTTTCTTTCTCAGTGTCACGGGACTGGATATAAATTATAGGGAGGAAAGACATAATTGGTCAGGATTTTTCGGAAAAAATATTCCTCTTTAGCGAAGAAACGATGAGTTATAAAGCTTTACAAATACGTTTCAAAATCCTTTTCCTTGATTTACGGATACTGCGTGGGTTTGTTTGTTTCATTTAAATGAAACAACGTCAACATTATTTTTAATTAAATTAGCGATGATAAATTAAATAAAAACAAATGAAATTGGCATTGTATGGGTAGTTAAAATATCATTCTACCGTCAAAAAGCAATACTTATTATTTATAACATTATTGTGATCCGGTCTGAAGGGTGAGTGAGCCAGTGAAACGACTGGCACAAGGGATGTAATGGGGTAGGAATGTTTAATATTTATTACTGCACTAGTGTCGTGTAGATTATTTTAAATACAAATTAAGCGCATACAAATTCAGTGGTGCTTGCTTAGGTTCGAACCCGCTATCGTCCTTCAATTAGCACTCATTCTAACCGCTTGGCTGTCTCTTTAATGGTAGAAGATCGAAAGAAGTCTTGAATACGGCAACTTCAATTAATGAAGAATATTGATTAAAGAAAACAAATATTAAATCAATTGTAATAATATGTAAAATAATACTTTGATATATGTGTGTATTACGTTCAGTATTCTAAAAGTAAATTACATTCGCAATGAAACGATAATGAAATGTCATAAATAAATTTGATTCGACGATAAAAACGGCGTCCTTAATTACATTATTTACAAACATACTTCGCGGTATATCATGATGATACGCTGATAATTTTAATTATGATTTATGTTTATTGAATATCCATACAAATATTAATAACATACGTTATTATGTGGCAAAAGGGATTAATTATTGGTGGTTTTATTATTTTCATAACATTTTGTAGTTTTTGCTCTAAAATCATTACATTCTGGTACATCCATTTGTATATAAAATGTTTCTTTAACATAATATAAAGCATATTATTTTGTTATAAATTTATAATATATATATTTGTTGTGATAAGTTCGTGATCTATATATTTCAATAAAATTAGAGTGTCTATTTTTAATATTAAAATAACCGCTTCTTAATAAATGCATTTATATTTATGCACGGCACACCAACTATTTTTTTACACACGGCACACACGGCATACCAACTATTTTTTTAAACGAATTAATTTATATATACATATATACATAGATAGTATAAATTGAACTTTCATTCGAATCCAATTATCAGTAAGTAAATTTTTTTATACTACATTGTATGTTATAATTCATTATTATAATCACAGTTTGAAAGCTATATTATTTCTGAGCGCTATAATTTAAAGTATAAATAATATTTATGACCGTATTATTTTCTTTATTAATAAATTACACCCGTGTTAAGCCGGGCGTGTATAACAACATCTAAATAACAACGATAATTTCCATTGCGTAGTACTTTTGTACGTATAACTTTGCTTCATCATATTTTTATTGTGTCCTGAAACTTAAAAAATATATTAAATTACCGTTCACGAAAATGCTTAGATGTCATTACTGTTCTCAATTTGGTGTGTAAAATATTTGATGACCCATTTCGATGTTTGACCTTAAACAGAAACCTCACTTACGGTAACAAATTTTTAATTACGAATATTATTTATATGTGTTAGAGGCTCTGGTTGTGATTGTCTTAGGCAAAGAAGCAGCCTATAATATCCTTTCTTGGATTTTAAAATTGGTTCATACATCAAATTTGCTTCAGCGGTTTGGTCGTGAAAGATCGACAGACAGACAGAGTTACTTTCACATTTATAATATTAATATTTGTAGATTGTAGATTACGTAGATATGTGAGTTGTTAGATATGTATGCTAGTAGCAAATGTTTGTATAATTGGCTAAATTGATGAGTTTAATTGATCAAGCCAGTCTGCAATAAGGTAGTCAATTACCCTTAAGTGGGCTATTTAGTTATAATATAAAAATACTGTAGACTAAAGGTCATTACTGTAAAATATTTCAGCGTGTGTATAATGGCCCGTTTTATTAATTTTATTACAACAGCACCGTTTTACTTTGAGCCAACATGCTAAAATGTTCTAATAGAATTTTTATACCTTAATTTAAAAATGGAAGCGTTTCAGCTGATTATTTTGCGAGCGGTAATTATGTTTAGAATATTTATCTTAAAACCTTTGTCCACCGAAAATTGGATCGATGAGGAAAATATTGCTTTCATACTTCAGCGGTATTTTTGTATTGGAGTGGATTGGAGAATCTTAGATGAAAAAAGGGAGTTGAATCGAATTAGAGGCAAATTTTCTCGATTGTTTATTAAATATCGTTTAGATTTTAAACGAATTAGTAAGAATAAGAAATAACTATTCAAAAGAAATCTTCATATTGCTAAAAATAATGATTAGCTATTTTTTATATATTTTGTAACACTACATTTTTATTAAGATCCATCCATACTAATTATACGACCTTTTGAGTTTCATTCTATTTACTATCATGTATTTATATTTTTAATTTATTTAGATATCAAATATAACTATTGTGTATATTTATTTATTATTTTACATTATGTATATTAAAATAATTCCAGGAAACTGATGAATATTACAGCTTACACTTTTTCATACTATTGGATATAGCGTTGACGTGAAAGGTTGTTTAACTTTCTCCAACTACTAAACCGATCTCCATATAATTTGCGTAGTTTAATACTTTTCACGTTAAAGCTCTCCTGTAAAAACAAATATGTTGTAAAATTCTGAACTCGTTTCATTAGTATTTCATGCTTGTTTTGTATACGATAAACATACTACGAACCTAATTTAACATACCTTCAAACTTTTCTATGGATTTACTGAAAAAGGTCCATTTCCTTTTAAGCTTGTAAGGCTTTATACTGGACTGTATTGCAATGTATGGGTATATATTATATAAATAAACATTTTTTATCAGCATTGATCACAAGATTTTTCGCTTTTTACCTTGTTAGCTGCTAAAAATACCATAACATATTGAAATATGAATAACAGAATATAACATAATTTAAATGGCAAAAGATTAAAATGTATCATCATAATCATCTCTCAAACAATCCATGCCCTTCCTCTATATCCAATAAAGGTAATAATAAAAATGTTCTTAATGTAAATAAAAATTTAATTATATTTAGGAATTGCCAATATATTGTTATAGAATATGTGATATTCCACCTACGTAGAAATATGTAGGTGTGTGCACTTCCTACATGTCGACGTGGGCAGGTTGATATACACCCACACACTTATTCGTTGTTACCTAGTCAAAATATCCCTTTGCTCGAGACAAAAATGATGCTTTTCCATCTAGTAAGTCGGTCTCGATCGTGTCCACTATTGTTGTCGAGACAAATCGGTCGGTTTCTTTGATATTGCATAGAGTAATCGATTAGTGTACTAGAACAGTTTATCAAATACAAAGACATACCCAATTGAGCTCGATGGAAACAATGGTGAAGCTTAAAGAAGAACGTGTAATTGCAAGTGCAGAGGACATTTTATATCCGATTATTAACTGTCCCTTAACAATATAAGACTTATTCTTTGTACAGTATACGTTTAGTTATACGTTTTGTTAGTGCGTTTATTAAAATGTCTATTTAACTTCAACTGTTAGTATCGTGTTGCAATTTATTCTTAAGCTAATATTAACAGACAAATTTCGAAGCTGATGACAATGCGATCTTGTCATCAACTTTTTTTTGATTGGACTGAATAAAAACAAGCGTATGAATAGTTTTTTTTAATGTTAACGTGATAGAAAGATTGTCACACGTTAGTACATTGCATGCATATTGAACAATAAGTGTTATATATGTATTATAAGTCGTGTTCGTGCATTTTTTTTGTGTTTAATGAAATAAGTCACGCGCGGTTGAGTAGTTAAGACGTCAAAGCAAAACAAACAAAATCAACTTCGAATTTATTATATTAACTAGCTGACCCGGCAAACTTCGTACTGCCACAATCTAAATACTTAAATAGTCCAAATGTGATGAGCATAGAAACCATTGCAATCAGCGACACTGGTGATCTAACAGTAACAATAAATAACTGATACTAACATTAAAAGCGACACTATCAATATTTTTTTCTATATTTTCAATGACACAGGAATCATGAGGTTGTGTAATAAATTCCCATGTCGCTATAATTAAGTCCTTACAACATAAAGTTTGCAAAACCATTTATTGTAAACTGGCTATACCATAAGTTTTAATTTGAAACTCATTTGCAATACAAATCAATATAATTTCACTAAATACAACACAGATAAATAATATAGGTGGTCAAGTTTTATTATGGTGATGTTGCCTATAATATTTTGAAAATATTATCTGATTTATATTGCTCATAAATAGTCACGTTACAACAATTAGATACTTCATCGTCATCATCATCATCAGCCCGTTTCTGTCCACTGCTGGACATAGGCCTCTCCCAGACACGCCACTGTGGTCTTTCTCCGGCTACTCGCATCCAGCTCCTGCCTGCCGCCTTGCGTATATCGTCACTCCACCGTGCCTGAGGACGTCCTACACTACGTTTGTCGAGACGCGGTCTCCACTCTAGAATACGTTTTCCCCAACGGTTGTCGGTTCTACGACAAATGTGACCAGCTCACTGCCACTTCAGCTTACTAATCCGGTGGGCTATGTCGATGACTTTGGTTCTTTGACGGATCACCTCATTTCTGATGCGATCCCTCAAAGAAACGCCGAGCATAGCCCTTTCCATAGCACGCTGAGCGACTTTTAGCTGGTGGACCAGCCTTGTCGTGAGTGTCCACGTTTCGGCTCCGTATGTCATGACGGGTAGGACTCACTGATTGAAGACTTTCGTCTTAAGGCACTGTGGGATCGACGATGTTAAGATTCGACGTAATTTCCCAAAGACTGCCCAACCCAGCTGAATTCTTCTATTCA
Source organism: Vanessa cardui (assembly GCF_905220365.1). Lineage (NCBI taxonomy): Eukaryota > Metazoa > Arthropoda > Insecta > Lepidoptera > Nymphalidae > Vanessa > Vanessa cardui. The sequence continues at coordinate 8,664,279 of NC_061125.1, forward strand.
CCTCGTCCTCAAGGTTGTTTCTACCTAATCGCAGAGTCTGCCCGAGGTACACATATTTTTGAACAACTTCGTGTAATAATCGCGAAATAATCGCGTAATTTAAGACAACTTCGAGGACGGTACCGTGTATCGTAGTCGGTTCCGGTAGAACATGTTCATTGAACATGACCTTGGTTTTATCCAAGTTCAACCGTAGGCCGATACGCATAGAAGAATCAGCCAGCTCGTTCCGCATTTGTTGTAGGTCCTGCAGCGTTTCTGCCACGATGACGATGTCGTCTGCGAATCTCAAGTGAGAGATGTCTTCGCCATTGATGTTGATGCCACGTCCTTTCCAGTTCAGCGTCTTGAACATATCCTCCATTGCATTAGTGAACAATTTGGGGGAAATAACGTCCCCTTGTCTCACTTTTCGATGCAATGGTATGGTATTAGTTTGCTGATTCTGTACTCGGACGGACATGGTGACAACTTCGTAGAGACATCTCATCACTTGGATGTATCGCCAATCAACTTGGCAACGCTGCAGGTACTCCAGAACAGCCCAGATTCATATGCAGATTCATAGACGCGAAGATTCGACGAATTCCAACCCCCGGAGCAAGCCGGGTTTCAGACCGGATACGGCACCATAGACCACATCCATACACTGCGGCAGATTATACAGAAGTCCCATGAGTATAATCGGCCCCTGTGTCTTGCATTCGTGGACTATGAGAAGGCCTTTGACTCGGTTGAAATTAGATACTTACATAAATTAACATTTTAACAAAAAGAAAAACCGACTTCAAACAAAACAATATTTTAAAACAAACTAATATGCACTAAAAAGTAATAAAAATAATTGCGTATGCAAAATATTTATCAGAGTCCTCCTAAGTAAAATAAAATGAAAAGAGTACTCAAAGGTCGATTTACGATTATATTAACGTAGTTACAATTATTGTTGTTGTTGTTATCGAGTCAGTATATTATCGTATAAAACGTGCTTTCAATTTTTGCCAAAAAACACGTTCTGTTATTTCATGACGATCAGTTGTCGACTGTTCTTTAAATAAATTGTTTTTAATATCATCCCACTGCGGATTACATGTAAATATAATGAACAGATCCGGTCGACCATTATACGATTATGTCGACCACATAAGAAATTGCGTCTTGTGCATATTTGTTCATATGCCGTGGGCAACTAATGAACGAAGATAGCAATATAGTCAATCGCCCGATGTCATTTACATTAGCATCATTCGCTATCGCATCTAGCAAATTAATATATTCTTCGGATCTTAATTTTGCTTTGTTAACGATTAAAATTAAGACGGTCAGTTTCTATTTTGGCATGCATGTCAACGATGTACTGATGATATAGTTTACCATATCTCGAGATATAATTTTGTGCTAGTGGTCGAACCAACAATCGATACGAATAAAAATTCATGGCACTAACCTTTTTCTGCATATTTACGTTTAAATGTATTTTTTTTTTATAATAATAAATTGAAATTATTCGTATTACCTATTGAAACTGGTGGATCAGTGTAATCATTTTTAATTAATACTTACTTTTATTTTGACAGTACAATTCCCCGTCTAAAAAATCTCCATTAACAAAATGACCCGCCATTTATTGAATTCATTTGTTACAAAAAATGTGATAAATGAAGAACCACTCGACCGATTTTGTGCAAACTTCACATAAACCATCTACTAAATAGTCCGAACAACCCCTGAAAATTTGGTTAGGATAGGTGAGCCCGTTCTTCAGTTATAAAGTGACATCGAAAATGCTACTTATTTATATATATATATAAATTCGAAAAATTGATGTAACAATGATGTAAATAATGCAAAATAAATTTTGAAACATCATTGTTTTATTGTCTAACATCGATAATCATAGAAAATCAATGATAATCCTCTAATAAATCAGATTTTTAGATTTTTAATCAGAAATAGAATAGTTTTTTATTATATTCTTAGCATTTTTATCATACTTACTCACCTTCTAAACCTTCCCTGGACTTCCACAAATAATTCAAGACCAAAATTAGCCAAATCGGTCCAGCCGTTCTCGAGTTTTAGCGAGACTAACGCACAGCAATTCATTTTTATATATATAGACTAGTATTTAGTAAAATATAAGATAAAATATAAGATTTTGATTGCAGGTCAAATACGTATGAATTTATTTGCGGAACAGTTCAATGAGCGAGCCCGAGAGTCGCAAATAAAACGTTTAATTACTTAAACTATTTATTAAATAAAAAGAAGTAAGGAAATTTATTCTATTAAGTAATTAGCCTCGTGTCGATTGCATGAAGCGTGAGCCAGAAGTGAAGTCTCTTTCGTACCGGTACCGATGGTTGGCGGCGATTCAACGGTGGTATTGATGTTTCAAATCGTACGATTCCCAAGTTATATGTAATGAAGAATTATTCAATTCACGGCGATCGCTTTGGTGGTTTCTTTATCGCATTATATATGTTTAGTATGCTTAATTAAATTGTTAATAAATCCTTATTGGGCCAAGGTATCCGTTTTTTTTTTAAAAATCCGCAGACATTTTTAACTTTACCGTTTCGTAAATTCAAATCGTTTGTTAAAAATACATTGGTAGAAAAAGCATATTATTCGATACAAGATTTAATAGATGATAAAAAAGCATGGAGTTAATACCCGTTGACTTCCAAGCAGGATATTAATTTAAATAATTGTATTTAGCTAACATGACTTTATATTTTTTTAAATGTTAAAAAAGAGTAATTACTGAGTTTGTTGCCGGTTCTTCTCGGTAGAATCTACTTTCCGAATTTGTGGTAGCTTCACTTAATTGTAAAATGACGATTCAAAAGTGCTTGTAAAGGCCTACTTAAATAAAGTTTATTTTGATTTGATTTGATTTGTTACGAGTTAATTATTCATGTGAAATGTCGATGGGAAATATATTGCGTAAAGCATAGATCACTGATTAATCAATAGTTAGTCTAATGCATATATAACATGCAATTATAACCGTTCACATAGAGATCATATCTAAGAACTATTGTTTGCAAAACGAAGCACGAATGTAAAGAAAAACCCAATACCTTTTTATTATACCGTAAAGTAAATAAAAACGAAAAAAAATGGCGACAATATAGATTGATGTAATGAAACGAATTTTATGATACCATTTCGCTTGTAAAGGATTGGATTGTTTCTAACGGGGACTTGCCTTTATTACCTAATCTAGTTTCACCCACAAATGTTTATCGGTTTCGTTATTGGGAAATAAACTTCGAGCATTAAATTATCAGCCGCAGCTGGAAAAGGTAAAGAGTGTTATTTATTCATCAATTAATTACAGGAAACTCTGGTTCATTATAGTACGTCATTTTAAGGAAGGCAGGAATATAAATTGCCTAATGGTCCACCTCTGTATTTACAGAACTGAAAATTATCACTTCAGATTATGGAATTCGTAAGGTTATAAGAAAGTGTTCTTGTACGAGATACCGGTTCAATGAAATTAAAAAAAAAAAATTAAGTTACTGGTCGTCTGGAATTCCTTTGTTTAAAATTTGTACATAGGAGTCCCTTCCAAGTTTAAAGTTTTTGTTGCAAATTACAACATATTCTCTATGTTTTAATAATGGCTTTTGTGATGAAATGATAAAGTATGTTACATTTAAAAAATGAAAAAAATATTTACCTTTACTTTGATGCAAATTTGCCGAGGAAGTAACGTCAAAATTTTATACAAACTTATATTAATACAGATTTTAAAAATCATCAACGTCCCCATTCTTATATCTAAACATGGTATCAATATAATTAGTTTAAATACAATTAATGAAGTTGTACCGAAACCTTGTAAAAGATACTTCGTCTTAAAAAAGAAATTAACCATATTTATAAAAGATCCAATTAGCGTTCAAGTCTTTTAAGAAATAGTAAAATGACTGAATTGTGAACTCCGACTTTGATTTGAACATCAGATTTTAAATTTCGAATATCAAAAGAATAAATCAAAAAAGAAAATTTCACGGCAGAAAATTTAATTGTAGATTTGCCCGATACAATATACGATGTAGTTTCAACAATTACAAAATCCCTGATCAACTAAAGCCTTTTTTTCACTTTATCACGAGTTTCCGAACGCTCAAATGGTCTTATTGAGCTCGCTCGGGCTTTTGTTCACACTGATACTTTTAAAATAAGGTTTAAAGGAATAAAACGCTTGGAATTGAATAAAAAATACGTTATCCGTACGCGTTTCAATGAATAACCAGATGATTGAAATTATTAAGGTTATACCTCATATATAACACTTTGCACATATACTTATGTACATATCTGTTTATAGTTTATTCCAATGGTAAAAGAAGTTTTTATAAAAAATATTTCATTTTTTTTTTGGTGGCAGGCTTTTGTGCAGTGTGTCAGTTGGCACCTACAAAGAGGCTGTCTTTGTAGGTGCTACTCACTAATATTCTACTGCCAAGCAGAAATATTTAGTATTCTCGTGGTCTGGTTTTAAGGTTGAGTGAGCCAAGGGAACTACAGACACAAGGGTATTACATTTTAGCTCCCAGGGTTGGTGGCGCTTGGCAAGGAATATTTAATAATTCAGACAGTGATTATGAGATATATGAGATAGCTCTTGATTAATGTAAATCAATTCAAAATACCATACTTTTCCAATTCACCATTTATATACCTTATAATTTTACCTCCATAGTTAGGTTAGTAACTCGCCGACATTCAAAATGCTATTTTTAGTCGAATGCATACCTAATCATTTCATTAATCTTGTATAATCTACGTCATTGAAGATCGATTAAATGCTTCGTTTCAATGTGAAATTTATCTTGTGGTTGAGATAGGTTTATATGTAATACGTGTTAATACATATCTCGATTGTCTAGAAGGTAATTTAATAAGATACAGGATCCAGAAGGCCACGAATTAAACTACAGGATCACTACAAAATTATAAACTCAAACTCAAATTACTTTATTCAATGTAGAAGTATTACACTTTCTTATTGAAAATACCCTGACCTGAGAAGAACCGGCGAAAGAAACTCAACGGGTATTTTTTTTTTTCAATTATTTTTATATCAATTTAAATCGATCAAATAGATTTACAATGTAAATATAAGACATCAATATATAAGATATACATTTTACATAGAGAAAGACAAGATGTTATCTACATATATTACCAGTATTAGTCGAATCTTTTTACAAAATATATTACTCTTAATGTTTGATCATTTATATAATATTTTAGAATATTTAAGGAACAAAAATAAACCCTTTCCCTCTCGAGTATAATATAATGTATTATATTTAAAACCGAATGAAAGCAGCTAATGATCCGAAGTGGCAAATTAATTCAGCTCGCTTTGATTAATGGCGGAAAGTTTTCAAAATTCAATAAAATTTCTCAGAACAACAAACAAGAAGTGTTTTCCTTTTAGAATGTTAACGGTAATTGTTATTTATATGTTTAATAATTCGAGTTTGTTTCAATAACATTGAAGTTTAGTTGTATTTTATGCATTCTTGTCAGTACACTAATAATATACGCTTAACTAGCAATGTTATCACTGAATTTCGTATGTACTTTGTATTGTATGGCTTCAAAAGAACTCAAAAGACACATTTAAGTTAAGTGTGCTAGACTAGATTTTTTAATAATTATTTCCGTCAAAACAAAATCGAATTCTTTGATTATTAAGTAGGCTCTTGCGTGCTAAGAAAGAAAAGAAGATTCCGCGAGAATCAACAGAAACTCAAAAGTTACCCGTGTTCGACCAATAAATTACAATAAAAATTAAACTAAGTTTAATCACTATGAAGGAAATCAAAGAATTTTTATTCCATACATTTTTATCATTTATGTAATATTTTGTTGAGTGATACGCCGTATTAATCAATGTTTCAATTCAAGGGTAGTTAATTATTCAAAATACAAGGGCAATTTATTATGATCGTTAACGAACTCATGTCATTATTTGCGGATTCCGGAGGTCAGACAATGTGTATACATTTGAAATTCAATCATCTATCCAATCACTCGGATCAGATGTACTGCATCGATTTGTACGATTAATTTTACAATATGACTGAAAGAGAAGGCTTTAGTAGTGACGTCACGTGTAATATAGTTTAAAAATAAAACTTGACTCGGTAGTACGGATTAATGCAAATCGAAATGTGAATCACGAATAATACATTATTTTTAATCTATGACTTCTTATTATTTGTTGTTATATTATAATTTATAACAACAAGATCAATAGCCTGTAAATTCCCACTGTTGGGCTAAAGGCCTCCTCTCCCTTTGAGGAGAAGGTTTGGAACATATACCACCACGCTGTTCCAATGCGGGTTGGTGGAATGCACATGTGGCAGAATTTCTATGAAATTTGTCACATGCAGGTTTCCTCGCGATGTTTCACTGCTGAGCATGAGATGAATTATAAAGACAAATTAGGCACATGAAACAACGGTGCTTGCCTGGGTTTGAACCCGCAATCATCGGTTAAGATGCACGCGTACTAACCACTGGGCCATCTCGACTCGATAATTTATTCGTTTTAATTTGTAAGTGATAAGGTCTAGTCCAAGTTTTATCTATCTATAATAAATACTTATATGTTTATAATTTTTAAACACTTTGGTATTGTCTACAAACAACTTATTATATGATATAAATTGAAATGCTTATATTTTCGTCTTCACCTCTACCAAATAATTATAAATACTTTTTAATCACAAACACTGGGTGATATTCACGGATCTTAAATAAATCAAATAATGTCTGTGACGATTGATTTAAGTGTACAATATACTATTGCATACGAAACTACATTACCAAGTTAGATAAGAAAGGTCAACTCAAGGTCATGTCTGTTACAGTTCCCGACGCAAAAAGGATTTTCATGTCTCAAAGAACTGATAGTTTTCAGTTCTGAGCGAAAGAACTGATGCGTAATTTGTCTTTGTCTTACTTCTTATAGAATGCTATTCAGTTTTTAGGCTCAATTAAGTAAACTCGTTTATCTCTACACTTTCTGTTCAGTATCTGCGACATCATTTGTTTTATTTTGACAGTGAGTTAAAAATCGTTATCTCGTAATTTAACTTAAAGGAATAAATATTATTATTCATATATTACATTAGTATTGTACAGTCAGAGTAAGAAAACCAGCGTCAGTTTTCAAATTTATTCTTTTATCAAGTCTTAAACTCTCAGTACCTTTTGAATGTAAACTACAAATCATTGCGAAGCATTATGTCATTTTCGATCGGTAAAGGAGATTATCGCTCATACCGAGCACACGAAAATAGATCTTAAGGTGACGAATACTATTTTGACAATTTGAAGATCTACAGTAATTTTTGTTTGGTACGTGCAAAAAATAGACCATTTAAAGAATCGAGTTCGTCACGAGACGCTCGACAAAATTCAAACCTTAAATTTGGGAGTAAAGAGGTATATTACAGAGATAGACAGGTATGGCAGCATAAAAGCCTTATGTCATTTACCGTCACGCATATGATTCAGTCTTACTCCCAAGGCGTGCCAAAGATTTACATTAAAACAAAGGTTACTTTAATAAGATTAATATATTTTTGCTGTTACACTTGGGAGTAAATTTATACCCAATCTGCTTCAATAGATAGAAAAATCTATATTAATATTATAAACGCGAAAGTAACTCTCTGCCTGTCGCTCTTTCTCGACCAAACCGCTGAACCGAATTTGATGAAATCTTGAAAAATTTTTTTGCCTAAAAAATTACAACCAACAACCTATAACAGCCGAGGACAACTGCTAGTTATCATATAAAAACTATTTGCAATGATAACAAAGAATAATATAGTCTGTGTTTTGTTATTTACTTGAATATAAGTTTGATATTGACTTCAAATACAAAATCTCTATAATGTCTGTAGTGTGTTGAATTTTGAATAATATTTATGTGAAACTTTTGCTCCTAAACACATTTCAAGTTTATCTGTTTCCCAAACTTGGAGATGCAAGTTTAAGTTCGGCTTACACAGATCGAGTTATAGAGCTAACCAAACAAATGATGTCTTACATAGTTTAGAACTTGGTTATTTTGAATTCATTTATATGGGAGAGAATAATTTTAGCAAAATTTGTTACATACTAGTTACATAGTGATGTACAATTTTAGGTTTAATCACGACCGTACCGTATACTGAATCGTACACTCGTACACACGTCGTACTCATTTATATTAGAGAAAATTCATTTGAAAATTCATATGAGAGGAAATCAATAGGATTTCCTTTTTTCACCTTAACACTGAAAATTATTTTATCCGTGAACTCCATAACTGCTGAACCCGTGACTTAACACGCCCGTAATTTATAAAAAAATGCTTATAGCACACAAAGCGTTACCACATTTAAATGAATGACAAAAGTAGCGTATATTTATTTTTCGGGGCTTAAACTATCGCCATATAAAATTTCATCTAAATCCGTACAGCGCTTTAAGCGTCAAGACGTAAAAGACACATTAAATTTTGAATACTTCTGTAGTTATGTATGTATATACAAGGCTTACATAGTTCATGTTCTCGTATACACACCTAAGAACTTTTCTTCCAAAAATCCTCAACTTTTCTGTTACAATTGTAACCAATTTGTAATTGAAAAGTAATTCGAGGTTCGATTAATTATATCTGATTGGGTTCGGACTTTTGTCTTTTATTGAAACATTCCCGAACTCGATTCGATTACAAGTTGTACCCGAAACTTTTCACTTTCGAAAAGTTTTAGTAGAGAAATAGAGTTTTGGTACAATGTTTGGAAACTCTTCCGCTATCCAGAATAAATTCCAAAATATCAACTTTAAATTTCACCCAATATCGTCAGTAAGGAATGACGAATGTAGCGTTACAATTTCTAAGCGTGTAATCTCACGTAGTCTAGAGAGTAAATTTTCTAAAGTTAAATATGTAGATTGAATTAGTCTGCTACATATATAACTTTTCTTTTTTTTTATTAAGTCCAGCAAGTTAACCAATTTGATGGTGAGTTGTCGCCACCGCCCATAGACGTTGCTACTGAAAGAAACTAAAGTGTTATGTCCGTTATGCCTTTAATTAGACCGACTTAATTACCTACCTAATTACAACAAAGGAATAAATGGTATTGCAGTTTGGGAGTGGAATATCTAATAAGTGGATATGGGATTCAACCCCAAAAGCGCTTGTACAAAGCTGTACCAAGTTTGTAGCGTTTCAATATGATTTCAAAATGAAACTTTTATGAATATTTAGTATTCGTAACGTACTGGAAGAGCTCAAATCGTGACCTTATAAAGGAAAGAAGCTCTTTGTCCAGTGGAATATGTAAACATAATATTGAATTCTGAACGTTAAGAAAATAATAAACTTCATGCTTGTAATTGTAATCCAGTTTTATTTATTAAACGTAAAGTATTTTTTGCTGGAATTGAAATGATTTATCTTTAAAACACAAATTAGAATGATAGTTTCACACACCGATCATTCATTTAGTAATGTTCAGAATGTCCGGTTTAGTTAAAATGACGCGTGAGAAAAATTGGTGATACTAAATACAGTTTCCGAAGTACTAACATTATTAAAAAATAATAATATTTTCAAAGTGATGATTTTAGTTTGTAATAAAGTGATTTTTTTTTTATTTACTCAATATTTTTTTTAAATAAGAGAAGAGATTTGCAACTATTTTGTCAAAACATCGACGTTACTAAATGTATCACTTTAAGGCGTAGTGACCAAACCGAATTACCATAAAACTCATTTAAACTGGGATGCGTAGTGCGTGCGGGTTTCACAATTTCCGTCTCACTTACCTCGTAATCGCGAAAGCAGGATATTCCGGCACCATTTTAACGACCTAGCTGGCGCGATTTTTTCCACTATTTTCTATTACGATCTACTGCACCCAAAAGATGTATTGCCGCATCGGTCTGAATATTTCGTCAATTTTTTTGCGAAGTAAAATATGTTACGTAAAAATATATACTTTAGATATTCAACAACAGCCTGTAAATTACCACTGCTGGGCTAGAGGCCTCCTCTCCCTTTAAGGAGGATTGGAACATATTCCACCACGCTGGTCCAATGCGGGTTGGTGGAAAGATATTCATATTTTATATATTTATTTAATAATTTACTGCTCAGCACAATGTTGTACATATATTGTTTATAACATGTTTGTATTAAGATTTTGATCTGAGTGCCGTTTTGAATTAATCAGTGATCGAGTTTTATTAGAATAGTTTCCCTACGTCGAGTTTACGATCTTATCAGGTGTTTCCAATATAAACTTGGAGCAATACTGAAAGAGCAACGTGGCGCAATCGGGAGACATTTTAGCTAATTATTCACTTGGGAAATTTGTTGAAATACTTAGCTGTTTCGTTAATCTTATAAAACTGAATAACTTAATATTTTTATGTACTTACATAAGCGATTTCATTCAAATTGTTAATTAACAAAGAACTCTTGATAAGATGATAAAATATTTCATCAGCTTTATGCTGAACTAGAAATACGTATTTAAGTAAAACGACAAATTTAAATCAGTTGTAAAAGTATAATTATATTTTGAATTAAATATTGTTTGAGCTGGTTTGAAGATAAATCTATATGACATTCGAATTAAAATATGAAATAATTAAATAATATGAAATTAAATATAGAAAAAATATTATATTAATAATTTTAAGTACCAATTTGAATGTAATTATTGTGAAAATTAAAACAAAATCTACGACCAGTAAGAAACGTAGATTTGATTATAATTTATTATGTCATACCTAATTTACTAATATCGGGTATTTTGTTTATTAATTTCATCATGATTTCACTTGTTTTTGTTATTACATTAAATAAACATATTCAAGTGCTCTTCATAAGTTCACTTGAATCATCATTTTCGGTTTCCGATTTGAAATGTAGATTCTAACAAAACCATCAAACATCTGTCTTGCAAAAAAAGTATCTAAGGTTTCTTTCAAACAATGCAATATATACTCTGAGCAATGTTGAACGATTTATTATATTTTACAATAAAGAGAATATCAGCTTGTTTAAGTTTGGACTTCATAACGCTCTTTATCGATATTAAGGATTGTAACTCATACAATGTTTACGGATCTTAAATATTTCTATACTAACTTATATCTTTTGACCTATATATTAAAATTGTTGATGAAAATTTAAATAAAATATAGTATTATACAAGTTATACTCTTCAAACTAATTTACTATTTATTTACTAATTACTTTAAGTTTGTTTTTCTGCTAACAAAGGACTGTTCATTATTTCTGTTTCACTTTATTACCTCACTAATGATTGTTTACACCTATAAATAAAACAAAATGTATTGTATGATTTAGTTCACGATATACTTTTTCTAATAATCTGTTATTAGTAAGCACCTGCTCCATACATAATAGTTGAGTTACACGCGCTACAATATATTAACTTAACCTGTTTTTATTAAACTAGACTATAATTATCTTATGTTAACATGTATAACAATGTTTAAAAAGGGTTACGGAAATTTCCATTATCACACTTTCCTACGGACTCTTTAATATTAATGTGTCGTAAAAAAACTTTCCTAAATAAATCGATTTCCTGAAAGACGCTAAATCACATAACAATAATTTGAATAAGTAAGAATCGAAGACATTAATAAATAAAATAAAAATCCCATTCCTAAATACGTTATACTGTTTGAAATACCGGTAATTTTTTTTTTTTTTTAAATTCGTTTTTTAACGAACTATATGCATCATGAATGTAATACTGTTCTTGCAAATGCGCATATAAAATTTACCTCTCATAGGATTAGTGTTTATTTTCTGATTGACGAATTACAGTTGGTTTCAAATTATTCAACGTCATATATTTAGAGAAATGTATTATTTGTCAAGAGCAACTAGTGATGTGATTGACATAGTTTAATTATAAGGTAAAAATAAATTTAATTTAAAACATTTATTTTCATTACAAAATAGTCTCATTTCTGTATGTTTATGCCTAAACTCTATAATCTGTGCCTGCCAAGAAAAAAGTACGAGAGAACTTTCGATGTCTTCTGTAGACATGGAAGTGTAATCAGGACTAACCGTTCTATCTTTCTTTACAAACGGAATACAGATTTTCTTAAACCGGTCGCGTTTCAATTTGCAGCCGCCCTAAAACATCAGGAGAAAGAGATTTATGGTGTGCTATTAAAAAACTGTTACTGTAAGGCCGAAAATGTAGCGCTTTTTCTGTATCTGCTGAATGTTAATGAAGATATAAATTTTCAGAGTTAGGTCGATACTTTATAAATAATGAAGGGATAAGGTGGTACAGAAATAATTTTGCTACTGCCTTTAATGTTAGTGATTTTGAATCCGTTTCCACAATTACAATTTTAACTGTTTTAACTTTTTCATCTAAACATTTTTTTAATTATGTACTCTTTTTAAACTGTCTTGAATAAAATATATTAAAAATAATATTGGTGCCTTTTTTATTTTTAGTATTTTTAGTATGTTCAAATTAATTATAAAATGAATTAAAATTCAAGTCACGTTTAGCGTTCGAACAATAAAAAAATCTTCTAATATTCGACGTGCTTCTGATGGAATTCGCTTTAAATTAAGGGCGATTACCTCAAGAGAGAAGTTTTTCAAGTATAATTTAGATTTATTGGTTGCGCTTGTAAACCAAGAACTTAAATTGAGGCCTTAGAAGTGGCTTAAGAACTTTCCTTATAAATCTGTAAACATCGAAACTGAATACAAATTCTTTCCAAGTTTAAATGAGATCGACTTTCACGATTTTGTTTCTGTTACTGTGTAAATGATGTGCTTTATTTATGTTTTTGTTACAGATTCCTCAAGGAACATATTTCCAGCAAAGTGAATTTAGCAACATTTGAAGTTTTTCAAGCATAACAAAATGTTGCACAGAACATCTTCTTCGCGTCGACGCCGAGCGTCACGTAGTGCTGCAACTTCTCCTCAAACTAGATCTCCAAGACCTTCAGCTCAATCTTCTCGTCGGGCTTCTTTGGCAACAACCGAAACTGACGATGAACTAGAACAAACACCTCAAAGAAGCCCAAGAGCTAGTTTGGCACCAGATGCGGCACTGGAAATATACCATCGAAGCCCCCGTCACTCCCTTGTACCAGAGACAAGATCAGCAAGAAATTCCATTACGCCAGAAACAGCATTAACTAGAAATACGTTGGCACCGGCTAGAAATAATCTAAGCGTAGAACAATCTTACGGATCGAGACTAAGCTTAAATCCTCAGGATTTTAATAGAAGTCCAAGAAATAGTTTAACTCCTGATATATCAGCTAGGAGTCCTAGAAGAAGCTTGGTCCCAGATGGAACATCGTGGAATCAACCTAGAAATTCTTTAGTTCCAGATGTCGGACGTAGTCCGCGACATTCCGTTGCCAATATACAAATTGATCCTGCTCGGGCGCAAAAAGAACTAGGACCAAGTCCTCGAACTAGTCCCAGAGGAAGTATAATTCCAGACACGTTAAAAAAAGAACTTCCCGATATAAACAGAAGTCCAAGGGGTTCGTTAATTCCAGATTCACAGAGAAGTCCAAGAGGGAGTATTGCTCCTTCAGAGAGGAGTGCGAGAGGGAGTCTAGTCGCTGGTGATGTGGAAGCAGCTCGAGGAATCAGTCCCAGAGGAAGTCTCACACTAACATTTCAAGAGCCCTTGGTGTCTAGAGAACGACGAGCGAGTGAAGATAGTCAATGTGCCTGTGAGTTGATATTTATTTTAACTTATGATAGAAATCCATCCATCCTATCACTTTAGAATGTGTTTTCTAAATAATTAAAAACGCTTTTAGTCTATTTTTTAAAATGCGTAACTGTAATATCTAAGCAATAGCCTTCAGCTTAAGCAGAAACTTTGGTGTTTATAATAATACGTAGCTTCATCTCGTTGACACAGACGAAACTAATTAAAAGCTTAAATTGAGCATCAGATTTGGACTAAAAATCTTCCGTTCAATATTTACCTAATCTCTTATCTAATTCCTAGATAAGCTTGGATTTTTATCACACGTTTTATATTATAGGTAACAGAGGACGGAGTGTGTCACCATATCGAGCATCGGTGGGCGGTCGGCAAAGTGGAACAACTGCTTTATCTGACACTGGTTCACGACGAGCATCGAGCTCTGTCAGTCAAGTATGTTATATGATATATTATCTTATGTACACTTGACAAATGATTATAAAAACAAAATCCATTGTAATGATTTTTTGATTGATAAAAAGAACAAAATTTACTTTAAATTTTCGCTTTATATAGACCGGGAACTTTAAATCAATCAAATTAAATAAAGAAAAAATGTTTCATTTTATGGGTTCATCGTAATTAACAAAAATATTTTTTTGTCTGGCAATAGGTATCTGGCGATGAGCAACGAAGACTATGCGGGGAACATGCTAAATACACCGAAAGAAGTGGTCTGGGTCTGGGGCTGGGAGTTGGCCTTACGACTTACGGTTCTGTTGCTTATCAGCTCAAAGATGCAAACATGGAGGCAACAGGGACAATTGACTTCATTTGCAGAGCTGCCAAGATTATGAATAGGACAAGTAAGTTATTCACATACTAAAATAATAAAATTAATTGACAATTTATAGTTTTTCCGTTCTCGGACTGTCTATATATTTAAAAGTCATTCCTGCGAATTTGGTTTTATGTCCTATAGAGTAATTGAGAATTAGGTTGTCTGGAAAAAATCGTGAATTGTAGGTAATATATTTAATAATAGCACTTTTGTTTTCTTATAATAGGTTATATAATTAATTTACTGAAAGCAAATTCTTTCAACTTTTCTCTGAAAAAGTAAATCGCTTTATTGTTTTATGCTAATTAAATTAATTGTAGTCTTCCTAGAAAATGAATGTAAAGCTTGTTTTTATATTTATATTGTATAAAGGAATGCTGCATCATTGAAAATTATGATCAGTCATAAACGAGTCCACATATGTATATATTAAAAGAAATAGAGGTAGAATGATCGGTATATTCCTTTCCAACCAAAGATGATATCATGAAAAATAAAGTGATCTAAAATACAAATATAACCTTTGATGTTGTATCTGCTATTATAAAATAAAAATATGTAATTCTAACAACTTGTCATGCAAAATCCAATCTACATTTTTAAAACCTTACGTGTTCGTTGTATGAGCGGTCGGTAGTCGGTTTTAATTTCCGCGAATACCGGAAATACTTTGGAATCGCGTCTTTGAAGTTGAATAGTTCCTCCGAACCTTTATTGCTTCTATCTAAACTTTACCCTTATCCCCCATAATGAATGAATAATAATTTGCATGGTAAAGGTTAAACTTTTTTCATTTTAAAATTGTATTATTTTAATAATTCTTACGTTGGCTACGGTCCATATGCAGCGAGCGTTTGTAGATTAATACTTGAAAGACATAAATCTAAAGGAAAAAAAATTTAAAGTTGCTCGCAAATCCTCAGAGTTCTTAAATAGTTTTAGTAGGATTTTCTTATTAAAACAAAGCTGTTTGGTGGCCTTAATAATTATTTTTTGTCTTCCGAAGCAAATTTTCTCACCTCACACTAAAAACTAGGTTCCATCCTCGTTGCAGGCAGTTCCAGCCTACCTAAACCCCCGCATTGTGATCCTAGCGTGCTAGAGATTGCGTGACTTAAGCCATTATACCCTGGCGTATCTGAAAGTCAAAACCAATAGTTCAACAATAAAGCTTTTCTTTTATTGTATGCGTTTTTAGGCGGGCGAATTTCACATTGTAGCAAGCATTATAATTTCTTAATTCATGATAGTTCAGTGGACATTATGTACTTATATATATATCGTAAAAAGGGCAAAACGACCCTTGAGATCCGGGTTCTTATTCGTGAAGGCAGCATTGTTTAGGAGAGCACTTCCTTCATTTTAATGCTTGAAGAACACGATTCAAGGGATTAGTAATAGCATTTTCTGGAACATGTTTACATATACATGAGGCTATAGATTTTAGATGGTAAGAGAACTTCGTCATACTTCAAAATAACATCATAACGAGAAAGAACGTTTCAATCTATGCACTAACCATAAATATACTGCAAGTACTTTTGTTTCATTTTTTTTTATTTTAAAAGTAAACGGAAAGTTCAGGGGACAATAGGCCATCTTCCTAATGCGTCTTCAACCTTGGAAACTTAGCTGCTAGTCTCTTTTACTCGTAGTTACACTGTTTCACTCATCCTTTTAAACGTGACACTACAGTACTGCTGGCCGTAAAGCCGGCCGTAAAATATCCGTTGAGAATGTGGTACTGGTGTGTACTCAGATGACTGTATTCAAAACTGTACCCCTGTGTAATAACCAGTATAGTCTAGTTAAATCTATGTAGTTCATCAAATCACTACCTAACTTACCATCAATTTTTGTATACGGTATATAGATTTATGTATTATTCTGGGACTACATTAAACTTCCGTTTTAGTTGAAAATCATTAATAGCACACAGTAAAATTATATAAAAAAAAATAGTATTAAAAAAAATCCTTTAATAATTCTTATATGTAAATTGTTTTTGTTACAGTTGTCATGACCGTTTTCCTGGCCTGTCTTTCAACTTTGCCGGTGGTCATGTTAATTATGGGTAAGTGTGAATATTCGTATAATTAAAGAAAATATAGCTTACTTATCTTAAAATTAATAACTGAAATTGCTTGTTTGTAAAAGACGATGACCTCATTAACATTAAATTGGACTGGTTTTCAAACAATAAAAAAGGACGACAAAAGTAAAGATCCGTATAACATATCGTAAGATATTCCGAATCTTGTACGTAATTATAAACTTCGGGATTTTTTTTGAGAATAGTTTATATATATATATATATATATGGGCCACCTGGTAAGTGGTCACCATCACCCGTAGACAATGACGCTGTAAGAAATATTAACTATTCCTTACATCGTCAAAGCGCCACCAACCTTGGGAACTAAGATGCTATGTCCCATAGATTGACCGGACTAATAGTGAAATTTATTGTAATGATTGAAAATAGTATTTTATCATTTATTTTAAGAAATTAGTCTAGCAAACAGTCTGTAGGATAATAGCGGCTGGTTACTGTTTCCCACAAACCATTTAAAATATAACAAAAATCATGAATTAATCCGAAGATATATTGCTTATATAACTCGTAAGTCAGCCACACTAGTGTTAAAATTAGCACTTACTGAGTGGACATGCACAATGCTCTTAAACGACAAATAAAATTCCTTAGTGTTTTGTGTAATATTAGCGTTCGCGATATTTATCCCTCTTAAAATTCGTAAGAATACAATGTAACACATAATTAAGGAAAATTTCGTATCAAATTTAAGACGTATGAGAATTTGCAATATATTTGATTTTCCTTACTTTTAAGTCCTTACTTACGACGCCTGGTTTCAAGCTTCAATGCTTTATAATTTAAACAAAAAAACTTAGAATTAAGAAAATGTCTAGTTCCGTGGCCCCTTGTTCATTCATCCCTTTTAAATGTTTAGGAGTCAAATTTGAAGTGATTGTCTTTGTCTGTCTAAAGAATAATTATCTCAAGTTATAAGTTTGTAAGATTTATAATTAGAGTCGGGATAACTTATCTCTAATGCTGCAAGCTCATTAATGGGTTAATTTATATCGTACCGTCAGAGACAAAAATGGAAACCATTTATTTTGCACTTTATATTTTGGATCATTCTCAAGCAGAGTACTATAATCGATTGGATGTTTACCTATTTTAGGATACTTTAACGGAAGTTCCTGACACTTTCTCTTCTGTAATCTATACTGTACCTTCTACACACTTCCGCCATTTTATAGAGCATTACTTTCCAAGGCTTATATTCACGAAGATTAAATATTCACATATTATATTATAATAAATCTTACACAGTCGAAACCTTAAAACTTTTGAAATGCTTTGCAAACCAAATATTCGTCATTCTAAATTTGAATATCTTTAAAGTCGTTGAAAACAATGTTACTTATGTTTCGAGTAGCACTACATTATTTAGCTTTAACTACATTTTCAAGCATTACTGGTGCTCTGGTATTATTACTAATATTTTTTTTAAATATATAGTCTCAGGACGTTTCAATGTATTACGTGATAGAAGGTGGTCGATGCACGTTGGCCATAAGCATTGGCAATAAGCTACCAACTTTAGTAGCTATGTATGAAATTTTTTTTTCATTTGTTATTCTTTAATGTTATTATAATACGATGAAACTATCTATACTAATATTATAAAGATGCATTTTTTTGAATGTTAGGGGTTATCCGCTCCGGCAAGCTCCGGAACTAAACTACATTATTCTAGTAGAGCACTATGTGGTGCAAAATACTTTTTATAACATATCATTTTTTGTATTAATAAATGAATTCTATGCGAAGCCGGTTGCTAGTACGAAATGTATTTGCATCTCAACGGACTCATGTTTGTCCTATTTCAGTTTACTTTTATTTTTTGTTTGAAAAATTTCCAGGGCTCCTTAATAATTGAATATTAAATGAATTCACATAATAAAATGACAGAATTAATTAAATAAATAATTCTAGATTACAACTTTATGTCACAGCTGTGAAGTTAACGACAGTATGTTTAGAAATACGTAAAGATTGAATATATCAGAAATTTTCTTAAAATATATGTTTAACATTATCAACATTGTATGTTCCGTATACAGCTATTATATGATCACAATAACAATTAAGACCTTGGTTCCGAGTTTCGAGCGACAACCGTAATGATATAACTTAATCTATCTACAAGCCATTTTAGCCATTCATGGCTGTTTATATTTTTGTTACATTCAAATTATCGACTGAACTTAATAAATAATATTTTACCGACATATATGAATTTCGTTTAATATGTATCCACTGGCCTCCAAAAAAATCAACCCACCAATTTTTGTAAAAAAGCCATCGTATGGTTTTAAACTACCACATATTTATATTTTTAAGATTGATAATGAAAAAAAGCAAATGTAGGATTGTACAAAAACAGAAATAGTGCGCAAAAATAGGTTTTTAGGTTAATATGTGACAAAACACGAAAACACAAAATTTTTCGCGATTTTATTTTTTTGTGTACAAAACGATTATGCCGTTTGTTTTTAAATTTGGGTGCCTAAATCTTACTTTAATAGGGAGTGCTTCGTCCTCTTGACCTAATCACTGCCTGTATATGCCTATTAAGTGACCTGATTAGCTTTTTAATGTCTTCCTGTCCGTTGCCATTCTTTAGTTAGGGCAGCTTCCAGTTGATTCAGGGTTTCTGGAATTGGATTTCGTGCTCGAACCGTACGTTTTAGCTGGTCCCAGAGGTGCTCTATTGGGTTAAAATTCGGACTACCGGCTGGCCACTGCATAACTGGAATTGCGACTTCCCTGAGATAGTCTTTAACAATTCTAGCGACGTGAGGTCGTGCGTTGTCGTGCATAAGTTGGAAATTATCCCCAATACATCCAGCGTAAGGCATCACATGAGGCTCCAGAATATCCGTTATGTAAGTTTCAGCATTAACAGCACGATTACGGAAAAAAACCAGCTCTGTGCGTCCCGTCAAAGAAATACCTCCCCAAAATATTGTAGAGCCTCCACCAAATCGGACTGTTTGTCGAATGTAACACAATACAACACAAGACAGCGTTCTCCTGGCCTTCGCATGACGTTACGCCGTCCATCAGAGCCTACTAAAGACATTCGACTTTCGTCACTGAACAATACTGTCTCCCAGTGTCCAATCGACGTGCTGCCTAGCAAATTGTAGTCTTGCTTGTCGATGGGATGCTGTGAGTTTTGGTCCTGTTGCTGGCTTGAAGGGTTAAGTTTTGCTTTCGAAGTCTTCTTCTTACAGTATTTTCACTCACAGACACACCACGACTTTCTCGGAGTCTACCTTGAACGTCAACAGCCGAAAGATGTCGGTTTCTTAAAGACGTCAAACCAATAAAACGGTCATCGGTCGAGTTCGTGACACGCCCCCGGCCAGATCCTGGTCTCCGGCGATACTCCCCAGTCTCCAAGTAGCGTTTGTACACTCTTCGCACCGTTGAACGACTTAATTTTAGTGTTCTAGCCACATTTCGCTGACTTAACCCCTCACTAAGAGCTACGACTTGAGCGGCTTCTGCTTCAGTAGTATCCATTTTTTATGTTTAAACTTATTAAAATTATTGTTTCAACAAAGTTTCATACACTTAATCAATAATAAGCATCGAACCGAGATGATTCCGCGTTAAGAACTGGATATAAACTAACCATGCACTTTGTGCACAAAGTAACGCTTTCTTATCAATACTTAAAAAATATTCCAAATATCCTCAATAACACTTACAACAACTCCAACTCAATATCAAGTGGGTAATAAAATGTTAAAAGTATGTCCCATAAGTAAAACAATTCACCTAGGTCGTCGCATAGTTAAGATAACAACTTTGTAAGTAAAAAAATACGGGTTGGTCGATTTTTTTGGCGGCCAGTGTATATAGTTAACTACGTTTCATCAAAATTTAGAAAACATAGAGAAAGAAATGTTAATCCCAGGTCGGGGCAGTTTGTTTTGTAAAACTGCAAGAAAAATATTATGTTAGCTGTTTTTTTTTTTAAAACAACACGGTTTCTTGATTAACTACGTTGCTCACGACACTCACGGGATGAGTGAGATGTGACTTTACTCGGGTAGAAATCGCAGTAAGATTAAATGAATATTATAAACGTGTGTGTACATATATTTTATTTACCAGAATTGGGACAAATAATTTAATAATATAAATTTATAATTGAGTTTAATTATTTTTTACATTTTCACCTCTGAATAACTCAATCGTTCATCATGAAATTTCATATATGTTGAAACGTTAAAAAGCGAAAAAAAGCGAGCGAGTGAGATTATAAGAGAAATGGTCACGTGTTAACAAAACCGTAGGTTTTTTGATTGTGTGATTTATATTAGTCAAAATTATCACAATATGATAAGTAGAACGTCAGCTATACCGTAAAGTAAGAATGCTTTTTAAAAATCTCAAGGTAAGTTACACATTGTAAATATTAAGTTTTAAACTCAGAAAAATGTACTTGTTATTTTTCAATAAATTAATTATTAATGAGCCATGTAAGATTAATGATATCCGGGCTCGTAATTAATATTCATTTAAATCCGTATCACGCATCAAAATGTTTAAAAATTTTCACATACTTATAAGATTACTTCATTATGTTATGTATATAAAATATTATTATCTATACTTATAATAAATCTGTAGGGAGGTCAATTCTGTACATGAAATATTTTTCCAAAATAACTATCAGAGGTTGAAAAGGGGTCGATACTGATGGCAAAAATGCAATCAGTAAAATTTTTGTCTGTCTGTCTGTCTGTCCGTATAACCGTTATAGACACTAAAACTACTCGACGGATTTTAACGAAACTTGGTACAATTATTTTTCATACTCCTGAGCAGGTTATAGTATACTTTTCATCATGCTACAGTCAATAGGAGCAGAGCAGTGAAGGGAAATGGAAAAGTTACCCCACATTTTAAGCTTCCGTCGCGTGTACAACCTTAATGGTTAAAGCTACATAGAAATTGTGTACTACGGAAATGTTCTCCTTAAAATTAAGTAAAAAATATCCCATGGCAGCCTTTGTCTATCTTTTATGGTTGACTCACAATATCACGTGTCACTCCCAATAGCTTAGTAGTTCGAAGCTTTCTGATTATATTTGTCTATTTCTGCGTTTATAACACTCTCAATCATCCCAAATTTAAAAAGTTAACAGTATTAACTATTCCATAAAAAAGAAGCATAGAAATCGGTACAGAAACACCAAAGTTATACATGAAATACGCTACTAATAAAGCTATCGCACGTGAATACTAACTCTATACTACTATATAAATCTCTAGAGTCTGTCTGTACACTTATTTTTGTCGTAATTCGTCATAAGCATTCTTTTTTGATTGACTGACATATTTTTTACCGTTTTTGACATTTTTGTCTGTCTGTATGTTCTGCTGCTGTATATATAACTCGAGAACAGAAGCACCGATCTTTATAAAAATTGGTATACAGGAAAAACATGTGCTTGCGCAAGTGATAGGCTATCTATATACAAAAGTGGATGTGTTTGTATGT
This sequence comes from Vanessa cardui, assembly GCF_905220365.1. Lineage (NCBI taxonomy): Eukaryota > Metazoa > Arthropoda > Insecta > Lepidoptera > Nymphalidae > Vanessa > Vanessa cardui. Next base: position 8,686,526 of record NC_061125.1, read on the forward strand.
GTGTCATCGATAAGCTCAGAAACTGTTTGATCGATCATTAAGATTAAATGAATAAAGAGATTATGCTATCCCCATTGATGTAACTCGCCACCACGTAGCGCTGAGATATAAATATATCTGCATCGTTCAACCGATATTATTTCGCGTGTATTTTTTCACGGAGAAAGTGATTATTTCATCCGTGTCATTAAAAATAACCAACAGATGGTCCTTACGAGTATCACGTAGCATTTCTATGCCGATCAACCGATAAGTATAAAATATGAAACAAAAAATGCAAATCGTTGATCATCATTGAATCAAATAATTTATATAAATAGAAAAGACCATGCCATTGAAGAAACAAAATATCGGAACATCAACAATATATGAGCAGCGTCATCCAAAAGAGCTACGGAAACAACACAGCAACAAGAAATACGTTTATAAACAAATAGAATCCGAATTTCTACTTTGAGAGTTGCCAAAACAGTTAGTCAACGTAATGATCAAGTTCAGATCTTCGAAAAAGCATCTTCATTAAGAGATACTGAAAAACCTGACGAGCGAGCCCAACTACTGGGTGATTAAAATAGACTAAGTCAAAAACTAGAACCAATCTCAATAAATCCCGATGTGATCATTGGTTCAATGAATATAGTATGCCCATATTGTCACGCTATGATGTTTAAAATAAACTGCTTAGTGCTACTCCACTGGCAAAATGTATTTACCACAACTGGTTGAACCACCAGAACTTCTTCTTATCTACGTTGTGGGAACTACTGAGGAGTCTGAATTTTTCCTTCTGCATATTAGAAATTACAATTCTTGCTTTGAAATGACATCATTTGGAGCAACAAATATTGTGCAATACAATAATTTCGCGTGTAAGTTTAAAGTGTATCACATGATTGGTTCACTTCTTCCAGTATCTAAATAAAATCTCCAGTTTCTGGACATTTATTCCATGGACAACGTAGACAAAGATTGATCTTCGATGCATGTTCAGTACCACAACTAATCGAGAAATCATCGCTAAATTTAGGATTATGCTTTATGAAAATAAATGTTTAGTTAAAGATTTTAAAACTGCTTTAGAAGGTGAAACAACAAATGATTCAAAGTCATTATCAATGCAGATAGAACGCCATTGAATGCAGAACAAGAAAGTCGTTTTAATGCTGCCGTAGCTCCTGAAGTCACGGCTGTAGTTGTTCGTTCAGAAATTACAAAACGAGGTATTGTTATCACTATGCTACACAAAAACAATCAAGGTGTCGCTGAAAAGCATCAATCGTATGACAATTATTACGATTACCCGATTATGTTTATGCAAACAGAAGATGGATATCATCTCGGACTATATGAAAATATTCTCACGACAGGCTCTGTGACATCGAAGAGTTAGTTGTATGGATTTTTTTTGCGTGTCGTAGAATGATTAAATCAATGATAATCAATCTAACCATATTGTGAAGTGTCGTCAACTGTTTTAACAATTCATTGTTGACATGTATGCTGTGGTCAATCGTTCGTTCATTAAACTACATTCGAAAAAAAACAATCAAAACTCTGAGCTAAAGAGTACATTTATTTACGAGATACAATATCGAATGATAAAGTAGCTGCTGATATTGGACAAAGATCTTCGTACAGTGGAAGTCCAAGACATTTGCACGAATACGCTCAGGATGCTTTGACGTACGTTCGCAAGTATTGACAAGGTTGTAAATGTAATAACATTGATATTCGATAGAACCGGATAAAAGGACGTGTTGGTTTGAAACAAACTTTTACAGACTATAGAAATTTAATTAAAAATTTCATCGTACCTATAGAACATCGTATAAGTTTATGGGTGTTATGACCAATCTGCAACCTATCGAGAACTGGTGTTCTCGATAGGTTGCAGAAGAAGATGAAATGAATGACGAATATTAAATACTTTTTTTTTTAAGAATTTGATTAGATCTCGCATGTTTTTATCTCTTTATTTGTTTCTTTATTATTTGTATATTGTTGATGATCAGTAATTAAGTACAAAATTAAAAATTAAAAATTTATTTTTCTGCGACTAATGCCCAGCGAAGCGGGCGGGTATAGCTAGTTATTAAATATTGTACTTAAATTACCAAGTAGCCAGTATATAAATAAAAAAAAAAAAGATATATATGAATATACAGCTTAAAATAAAGGTATTGCAATTTATCTATTATAAGTAGTACATAACCCGCAGACATTTCTGTTGACATTTTAGGGATCTAAATCGTTCAAACAAAGTTCACCTGTTATAATTCTGACAGCGGTGTTAAGCTTGTAAAATTCCTACCGAAAATTGTCTCTCTACTACGTTGACCTAATAAAGGAAAGTGAATTATATCATACGTATGAAATGAAAATACTGCACTGTTGTTTCTTATGAAATACATATAAACACAGATCTGTAATAATATAATAATTTTCATTGGATTTATATTGTATTCAGCTGAGATGGCCCAGTGGTTAGAACGCGTGCATCTTAACCGATGATTTTGGGTTCAAACCCAAGCAAGCACCACTATATATATGTGCTTAATTTGGGTTTATAATTCATCGCATGCTCGGCGGTGAAGGAAAACATCGTGAGGAAACCTACATGTGTCTTATTTCATCGAAATTGTGCCTCGTGTGCATTCCACCAACTCGCATTAGAACAGTGTGGTGGAATATGTTCCAAACCCTCAACTGAATGGGAGAGGAGGTCTTACCCAGCAGTAGGAATTTAACAGATTGTTACTTTACTTTTTTTATATTGTATATAGATAGGCGAGTAGATATTTAAATATAATATATATTTATATGTACCTCGTAAATCGATCTTACGACCTTACACGTGAACATTACAGTGTGCAACAACGGGCACAAAGAATATAACATATTTATTTTCCAAGTTTGTTGCATGTTGCTGATACGAGGGTTGACATGGCCAGTGGTATACTACCATAATTGGAGGCTCATTTGTCAGTTCATCTACTTATGATAAAAAAAAACTGAACTATGAACTCAGTTTCTAAACCTTGTCAGTGCGCCAACAGCCTTGGAAACTAGGTTGTAATGTCTGGATCAAACCGGAACTCAAACATAGTAGAAGCTAGAAAGTATTGTAGGTACATATACTGAGATATATCACGTAGTGTCCCACATAAAATAAAAATTATATCAAAAAGCAGGCAGTTCAACATTTAAATAATTTCAACGTACTAATTATTGTACTAAGAATACATTTAATAGGAGTATTTTAAATAATTATATAATTTGCATTAAAAATTCTTAAGGACTAAAGAATTTAATAATAAAACTCTTCGTAACATAGTTTTAATTGTCTTTTGGAATCGAAAGAGATTTTATTAAAATACCTTCCTTTATATAATATTGTAGTAAACTGAGTTAGCCTTTCATTGTTATTATCATTTTAAAGGCAGCGCAAACTGGAGGCGTTATTCAAATAAAAAGAATATTTTTAACGTTAATATATATTTATATATTATTAGTTATACTTTATTCGTAAATCTAAATGAATAGTTAGTCTTACAAATATTTCCGTCGGTGACGAAACTATCAATATCATATTTACATGTTTCTTTCAAGAATGCGTATGTGTGTGTGTGTGTGTGTGAGTGTGAGTCAAACAAACAATCCGTTCTTAGTGGACGTATACAACCTATAAGGAACTTAACTGTCAAATTTAAGTTTGTAGGTTTTTGAGATTTCGTAATTAATCAATAAGTGGTATTTCGCTTTTATATGTATAGATTTACATCGAAATATATCAATCGTCAAATTTATATTAATATTAAGACATATTGTTATAAGTCTGCGGTCACCTTAAATGAGATCACTAGCAATCTCGGATTTTAAGCGTTTGAAATTCGACTCTCTTTTTTTGGAAAGACAATGAAATTGAATCTCGAATTATATCTTGGCAGCAAAACTGTTTTATTTTACTTCTAATGAAAAATTTCAACTACCTATAGACGGTATTAGGATTGTTACTTTTAACGTTAAATAAAATATTTCATAATTTATTTATACTAATCTAATTTATATTTTTTTTGTTTAGTACGATTGCTTTATATTACTCAAAAAGAAATATCTTATTAAGAATAAAATTATATTTCGACGTTGTGTTTTGTTTTTCTATTTTATTTTTAAAGAAAGTAGACGTAACTTAAGTTTGATTGATAGATGTACCGTTTCTGTAATTGAAGGTATGCATTGTTTGATTTGTTACGAAAAACAAAACACAACTCTGGGCTCTGTCTGCCCAGTTATTAATTATTATACCGCAAATCATCAATAATACTATAATACTATACTAGTAGTCGCCCCCGGCTTCGCTCGCGTCTTAGGCTATTGGTTTTTATGTGTTCAGGCAAAAGATTAGTGTCATTTCTTAGAGTTCAAGTTTTCTTCATACCAAATTTCAACAAATTCGGTTCGGTTTGCAGAGCCCTTGAATAGCGACACACAGACAGAGTTACTTTCAAATTTATAATATTAATAAAATATTAAGACATAACATTCGAGATTAGTGTTTCATCAGTGGTGTAAGTAAATTATAAGGATACGCCACATATATTTCATTACATAAGAGAAAAGTAAGATATGACGAAAAACGTCAGTTGCATTTTTAAGGTCACATGTTCTTTTTTTAAAATTTTAACCTTATGCTCGTTACTATTACTGTCGTCTTCTTTGTTTATTTAAATGGTAGTGATTGAATCATATATGTAATTTTTATTGTTTAAAACGATATAGTATATATTCTGCTACCTAAGCCATCATAGTTAAGGTTTACTCACCACGTACTTCGCATTCATTTTGATGTGTACCATCTTAGCTATCAGTATGCAGCATTTGAACTAATTTCACAGCACACAATTCGAATCGAGTTGTGTAACAGGATGTAGAGAGAAGCGGGTTCTATTCAATTTACTACAATACGACGAATTATGAATTGTTGTACATTATTAGGGTCAATTACTGAGTCCCAACCTAATTTTTAGTTCATATCGTTGAATGTCTTGAAAAATCAGATTTACGGAAATAGTTAAATGAGACCAAAATTTTTCATGCTTTAATCTGTTAACAATAACTTCTGCGATTGTTTTTTATTTTTATTAGATTAGCTATTTTGCTACTATATGACACGACTTAGATATAGCATCGGCAAAATTCGTAAAACCGATCGCATCCGTATTAAGTACGATATCCCAAATAATCAATCTTATGTGAATACACACAAACTTTACACAAACATAATAGTCCAAGATTTTTAGATATCCGCTCTGCATAAAATCCTACTACGTGATTTTTCGATTGGATTATGTCAGAGGGTGCCTCCTAAGTATAAAACCGAGTTTCTGTCGTCCGAAACCGCGAGCGTTAGCCGCCATCTTGGAAAATGTTTTTTTTTGCATATATCTCGGAAACGGCAAGTTTGACGTTAAAAACCGAAGAAACCTTTTATGTAGAAAACAAAATTTCCCACCTTTTTATACCAAACTTTTCCCCCTATTGTTGATATTTTCCGATATATTTAAAAAAAAAACCAAATGTTTTGTTTTTGTAAAGTAACTCAATAAGTTTTGGAGATACGAAAAAAATGTGTGAATTAAAGTTTGAGAGCATGATATTTCCTACACATTTTGTATAAAACTTTTTCTTGTAAAACTATTAGTTGCTGAGTTCTTGCTGAATAAAAATTGTCACCGGGAAGCGAAAATCAGCGGCGAGTGGTAATACGTTACTCTGGCACGCAAACAAAACAGTAGAATCAAAAAAATTTACCATGGAAACAGTAACTATTATATTTATCGTGAAGAGAAGGGAAATGAAAGATTAAAAAGGAAATTTTGCACACTAAAATATTTTAATGAATTATTGGAAAAAGGAATGAAAACGTATTAATGTATCCAAATTCATTATCATTTGCGCGATATAAGTCGCTGTTTACAAATCAGGATTACAGAATATTAATTTAATAAATTGTATTCGATAAATTTCATTAGTCGATGTTAGATTTATGAAATTTTTCCCTGTTTACATCTTAAGATCATGCTCTCAAACTTTAATTCACACATTTTTTTCGTATCTCCAAAACTTATTGAGTTACTTTACAAAAACAAAACATTTGGTTTTTTTTTAAATATATCGGAAAATATCAACAATAGGGGGAAAAGTTTGGTATAAAAAAGGTGGGAAATTTTGTTTCAATCGAAAAATCACGTAGTAGGATTTTATGCAGAGCGGAACGATTTTTGGTGCTAAAATTCCTGGACTATAATGACTTAATACATTCGTTAATTTGACACGTCGATGCACTTGCACTTGCTTTCTCTGACACGAGAAACTATAGCAACGATTAGCGTCAAATCAAAATCAAAATCAAAATAAACTTTATTCAAGTAGGCTTTTATAAGCACTTTTGAATCGTCATTTTACAATTAAGTGAAGCTACCACCGGTTCGGAAAGTAGATTCTACCGAGAAGAACCGACAAGAAACTCAGTAGTTACTCTTTTTTAACATTTAAAAAATACAACGTCATGTAAATAAATACAATTATTTCAATTAATGTATCCTGCTTGGAAGTCAACAGGTATTAACTCCACGCTGTTTTATCATCTACAAAATCTTGTATCGAATAGTATGCTTTTTCTACCAATGTATTTTTAACAAACGATTTGAATTTACTAAACGGCAAAGTTAAAAATTTCTGCGGAATTTTATTATAGAAACGGATACCTTGCCCCAAGAAGGATCTATTGACTTTGCGGAGTCGGAAACTTGGCGTTATAAGTTTATCCTTACTTCTAGTGCATATACAATGATTATCACTGATTTTATCAAAGTGATCAATGTTACTGTGAATATACATGATATTGTTGTAAATATATTGCGACGCAACAGTAAGTATTCCTACTCTGTTAAAAACATCCCGAAGAGAGTCTCTAGCTCCAAGATTATAAATAAACCGAATTGCTCTCTTTTGTAAAATAAAGACAGATTCAATATCTGCAGCGTTACCCCAAAGTAATATGCCATTTGACATAATACTGTGAAAATAACCAAAATAAACTAAACGAGCGGTATCAATATCAGTTAGTTGTCTAACTTTTCTAACCGCGTATGTTGCGGAGCTGAGTCTTCCTGTTAGGGATGATAAATGAGAAGTCCACTGAAGTCTGGAATCCAATTCTATTCCTAAAAACACCGTAGTATCAGCTACTTCAAGACGGTCACCATTTAAAAATGCCGCAATAGGGAGCTATTTCTACTGCTTATATAATCAGTATCATGTATAAAGCAGTAATCGGTTTTAATGAGTTTGCCGAAGCTACATCTAAGTTGTGTCGTATTATACGTTCATACTGCCAATGACAACCCATGTCAAAGATGAAAATCAATAACATTTTCTCTTATATTTGATTTTTATTATTGTAGTGACAAGGTTCCAGTTGAGCTTCATTTTCCCTACCTATCTATCGAATTATCGCATCTGATATTTTATTAGCAATGAAATACGGTCGAATTTCGATCAATGAGTGACCACTAGTTTTGATAAATCTTTTATGTTTTTTTAATATATATATTTTTAAAGATGTATCTTTAGAGCCTAGATTATAAACTCCTCGTTTAGAAGGACATTCTCCAGGACAAAGAACGAATACAAAGAGGTCATTATAATGTAAAAGTAAATAAAATACATAAGCAACATAAGAATCTACGTATCTACATAAGTTTTTTACTGCGACTGCTCCAGAGATGAGTTTACTTGCCAAGCTATTAACATAGTGGCTCTATTCGAGCTTAGCATCTATGATGATGCCAAGGAACTATGTTGTATCTCTAACGTTTAATGTTACTTCTAAATTAAGTACATTTGTTTTTATGTAAGGAGTACTTACCTTAATACACATGCTTGGCGCAAAACTATTTGTTACAAACTCGAACCTTAAATAATCAATTTAATATTTCTATATATTTCTAATCTCTATTTACATTTCAATTTATTTTGAACTACCTATGCCCGCAACCTTGCAGGCGTTCGATTTTAATCAAAAACAATTTTGGTAGCCTAAGTTACTCTTTATTTTATCAGTTATCTGTCAGTGCAAGTCCCGTCAAATCGGTCCAGCCGTTCTAAAGACAGGCAGACAAAAATTGTAAAAAATTATATTTTGGTATATTATGTGCCGTGTACACATACATATGCATTGAGTAAAAAAGGGCTTTTTTAATGTTACAAACAGACACTCCAATTTCATTACATGTATAGATATAGAATGATACTTGAATTAATTTGTAAAGGTATCTTGAAATTATTACATACATTGAAATTTCGAATGGCTGGAATACGAAACTACTCAAATATCACACAATGAAGCTCGTATTATGCAAGTATTCATAACTATATATTATGAACACTTGTATATGCTATTAAATACATATCTACTATGTTATGTTCATTAGAATTTAAACTATTTAGAATAATCTTAGCAACTATACTGTTAATATTTTAATTCAATTGGGAATATAGTTTTGTTGGTGTTTCTTTATGTGTTTTCTGTTTATTTTACATTTATATTTAATAAAATTAAGTAGTCGAGTCGAATTCAATCTAATAACACGAGATACTAATATGATCACTTAATGAATATATAGAATAACATTATGTTGTATATTATAATGCATTTGATTTGAAACCACAAGATAAACAGAATATTCTTCTTGGTTAATATTTATTATATTATTAGAAGTGAAGAAAGATATAAATATTGATTAATATTTTTGTTCATCATATCTCTGAGGATGCGATATTCGAATTCCTTTTTGAATTCGATGAGTGTGGTGTCATATTGCGAACGATTTGACAACTCGTAATTGGGATATCGGAACTGTGAAAGTGGAGCACCGTCCCATCGTTCCCTTTTTTGGAATGCAATCATAGAGTCTCTAAGCGACATCAACTTATATCGCACATACCGTTTCAATCGTGTTTCATATAGGTATATAACTACTATTGTACCACGGATAATATAAATATAAATATAAATATAAATATAAATATAAATATAAATATAAATATAAATATAAATATAAATATAAATATAAATATAAATATAAAATATAAATATAAATATAAATATAAATATAAATATAAATATAAATATAAATATAAATATAAATATAAATATAAATATAAATATAAATATAAACATAAATATAAATATAAATATTGGACAACACCACATACCTTACTCTGATCCCAATGTATGTAGCTAAAGCACTTGTATGTGTGTGTGTTTGTACTTTTGCGGTCGGTATATAATCGAACCAGGGACCTCGGAGTGGCCTACCTATGAAAATCGGTGTACACACTACTCGACCACGGAGGTCAATTAAGAAAAACACAAGTGTATTAAATATATTTATCTTTTATGCAGGTGTTCAATACATTCGTGACTGCCCAGCCGAGCCTCGAATACCAGTGTATATGGTCGTTGGCGGTGCCGCTGGAGGTGTTGGCATTTTCTGGCTGCTTTGGGCTCAGCTTGCTAGTAGGAGCGCCACATCGACTGCTAGCGTACCCGAGCTGATACTCGCTTACACTCTGACTATATTTCTTATATGTTGGTAAGTTTAGTTGTGAAATAAATACGAGTTACTAAGGTACGAGGAACTATAGAACCTTATAAGGTTTCTCTTCTCTTCTCAGTAAATGTCTACTTCAGTTGTCGATAGTTTTATACCTAATTAATATTGAAAAGTGTTTATCAAAGTCTACTTCCTTTGAAATTTTAGTGTGTGGTATAGCTATAAATTCTATTCGTAATTACAGAACGATCTCTTCATTATATTCTTCGATTTAAAATGTATTAATTAATTATTAATATGCTTTAATTAATCATCACTGAATCTAATCGTATGGGGGGAGGGCGTATACATCTAAAAAAAGTATGTTTAATAAAAATTCCGAAACAAAATATTACTCATAAGCAGTTTCCTTTAAGAACTGCAAAGGGTATAATTTATTTTCTACCACAATTTTAAGACGGAAAATCCTTTATATACTGTGAGAAATTATAATTATTTTACTTTTAAATACTAACCTACAATATTTACCTATTATATTCCCTCTAGTAATTAATGTATTTTTAACCCATCAATAATGAAATTTTGGATAACTTTCCCCCTGAAAAAGACTCATTTCGGGACAAATATTCGTCAAGCGCACTAGAGTTTTCTAAAATATTTTCTTGCGACTTCGAGCCCGAGATGAATTATAAACAAAAATCAGTGGCATGCAAATTCAGTAGTACTTATGCAGATCATACCAGCCGATTTACCAGTACCTATTAACTGGCTCATCTCGATTTATTTTGGTAGGAAATTGAATTCATAATACGTGAATTTATTGGTAAATCTTACATTATTAATAAATATTACCCACCGGTTAACTAGCCATTCGCAGTTTTTTTTAGTTTTATTATTCGCTATCTTATTATCCCTTTTATATATAACTACTATTCTTAACGAAATTGTTGGTACAGTGTAGTCTAAAATAAAGTTTTTTTTTTATTCTGTACAGTTAGGCTGTTTAAAGATTTCTTTCAAAGTTTTAAAAATATTCCTTTAACGTTCAAGTTAATTTAATGGGTATTGTGAATAGAGTTCGTGAAAAGTTTTCGAGAAATAATAGACTGAAAATTTACGAAGGTTTTTTTTAACTTGATATAAAATTTGAAACTTGTATTTCGGCAATGTTATGAAGGATAATAGATACAATTTAATATTTATATTTTATCGAGTTTTGTAATAACATCGTAATCCATTAGTAACAAGTGTACAAATTATATAGTTTTGTGATGCTATTTAAATAGGGTATTGATACATCCTAAAGACCACTGGTAAGACCACGACTATAAACCTGAGCACTGGACCAATAAATAAAATATGTACCTAAAAGCAATTTTTTTCTTTGAGTAACGGCTGCTTGTGCTTCGCAATGCATAGCAATGCAAAGTAAATGATTAACGCCTCAGCTCAGGCCTGCTCTACACGCCGCAGGGACCAGGAGGGGTCTCAGTACCCTGGGAACCCCCTCTAAGTATTGGAGGCCCGCATAGGCGGGCCGACCGTCAGGGTGTACCGCTGGTTTTTTAGTGGGTAAACCCGGTGGACGGGCGCACTCGGCGTCCAGGAAATCGGGGAGTCCAACGATCCCCCCCCACCCTCCATCACGTGGGGGAAGCGCGTAAAGCGTTTTTCCAGCGAAAAAAAAACCTGCTCTACACTAGAAGATAAGGTTTCGAACTAACATTCACTTTCAATAAACATTGCTCCAATGCAGGTTAAATACACATGTGACAGAATGTCGACTCATACAGGTTTTCCTCGACGAATCAAAAAGATGAATTGTAAACAAGTAAACTTTGAACACGCGCAAGCTCAGCTCTTCCATGTATCTTTTCTTCTGATTTTTTTTTATGTTACTTCATGAATCCCCTTCGTTCCATTTCAGTCATATTTTTGTTTTGCGATACCGTGTCATGTTAATTGGTATCCCTCGGGATCTCTCATCCGAACGCGTTTGTTAGCGATTCATTTTGCGGGAACGATGTTTATATTGTTTTAACATTAATTAGACAATTTCAGTTGGTAAAACCAACAACAATCTTGGCATTTGCTTGTATATATTATAGATACTCATATTATATACGTTTGTCTTATTTCTTTGTGTAATTATTTGTATCTAATTATACCATACCATACCATATATAGGAGCTGAGATGGCCTAGTGGTTAGAACGCGTGCATTTTCGAGTTCAAACCCAGGCAAGCACCACTATATATACATATGTGCTTAATTTGTGTTTATAATTAATCTCGTGCTCGGCGGTGAAGGAAAACATCGTGAGGAAACCTGCATGTGTCTAATTTCGTCGAAATTCTGCCATATGTGCATTCCACCAACCCGCATTGAAACAGCGTGTTGGAATATTTTCCAAACCCTCTCCTTAATGGAAGAGGAGGCCTTATTCCAGCAGTCGGAAATTTACGGGCTGTTACTTTACTTTTTAACTTTATACCATATATAAGTTGATTTTTCCGTATATGTGATATCGAACTGCAATTAAAATTTCGTTCTAAAAACAGATATTCTGATTGCTATGAATCTTCCACATGATTTTTGATTACATTTTACCATAGTATGGTTTTTAACATTAGAGTTTTAGTATAGTTAAAACTGATTGGCATTATGAAGTTGAACAAAAGGAATTCTTATAATATAAGAAGCCGTACAATCGTATATCGAATTGATGTCTAATCAAAAATATTTTATTCTCGCATTATTGATATTAAAATAAGTTATTAGGGAAAATCGGATAAAATAAGCTTTTATCATGACAAAAAAAAATCTTAAAAAATCGTTAAGAAGCTCTTAATAAGGCTTAATAATAATAGAAAGTTTTCTTTAATTATAAATTGTATCAATAATAATCTTTAAAAAAACCTGAGGTTTACCCATCGAATCAAATAGAAATCGCCTTAAAACCATGACATCTAATACTGTTTAGTTAAATTGCTAAAATCGTCAAAGTCAATCTGATAATTGAAGCGCATGAAACCAGTCACGGCGAATACCCTCGAGCGATGACAGCTGGCAGCTGCCACAGTAATTAACTACAAACAAATAGACGTGCCAATAGTATACGTGAACTCAATGATTGAAAACCTGTGAACAATCAAAGTATTATTTATTCAAGTAGGCTCATAAAATCACTTTTGTAAAGCTACCACTAATTCGAAAAGTAGATTTAACCGACAAGAACCGCCAAATTACATAGTAATCTTTCAAACCATTTTTATTACAGAGTATGTCAATTAGGGAACATTAAATTTATATATATCCTGCCTAGAAATATGTAAATACTAAGACTACCCTTTTTATCTTATATTACTTAGTAGTAAAGTAATTAAGTATATGTTAGGCTATTGTTTTTTTTGTCATGTCAAATCTTTTAATAGGCCAAAATAAAAATTATAAATAAAATTAAATAATTATTAATATAATATTAACGCAAAAATATATGTTGAAAAGTTGAATGAAATAATTATTGCATTTATGTAACTGCTTTTATCTATGGTCTAATAATGTGTTAAATAGTGGTCTTGTTTGGGGATCCGACTTCAATACCATTTTGATAATATGTTATTTGTTCAATATCGTTTTGATTTTCATTATTATAAATACATTTTGCTTACAAGATAGACAAAAATGCTTTTTATATGAGGTGAAAAATCTGTGATTGAATTTTCCTAATAAATTGATATAAATATATAAAATTGACATAATTCTGATTTTCATAGGCAATTTTCAGAACGTCCAAATTACTATTGAGTTCATTGAACTGACTTATTTGTTCAACAGGTTCGGCTTTGGGAACTACTGGATACTCAACATCATGTGGCCAGATTTCGCACCAACTCTGTTTGAACCTAACAAATGGTGCCACCGAACTCTGTACGTGTTTGCGTTGACTCAGCTGGGCTTGGTGTGGGGCGTGATCGCTCTGATACTGATGATCATATCGGCACTGGTGATCTGTCAAGTAAGATAATTTTTCAAGTAAAGTTGTTTGACTTCGACGTAGAAGTCAATTAGTCAATAAAAACAAGAGTTACACCAATTTATTCATCCATTCATCCTCCTGCCCTATTTTATTTGGGATCGGTGCAGCATGACTTCTCCTTCCATACTTCTCTGTCAGACGTCATCTCACAAGTTTCCTTATTATATTTATTTATTTTTTATATATTTTATATATTTATTTATTATTCCTAATTATATCGTCTTTCACACAATCCATCCATCGTTTCTTTGGTCGTCTTATACCTCTACATATATCCATCCACATCCATGATCAAGGCCTTCGTCACAATATCTACTATTTTATAGATTTAACAAATTTGTGAATTTTAGTAAATTCCAAAAAGATAGATACTATTAAAATGATCAAGATTATTTATCCATACCGTAGGTTACATTTAACTCTTTTAATTAGGTATTCGGCTGCGGTTGGCTGGGACCACCGAGATACAAGTAGCAACGGCGCAGTGTCGTGCTCGAGCTGTGGCACAGAAACATCAACAACACGATGGACGTAGCTGGCGCACTCTTACCATTCACCCAAGTCGTCCGCCCTGAACTAACTATCCACGTCCAAGAAGTTCTTACTCAGGCTGATAAAGACGCACCGGACACTAAAATGAAGATTCCAGAAATAAATGAACCTGATAAGAGTGATGACGAAGGTTCAAAAAACGATATCAAAAATGTTAGTAGAAGAAATAGTGTTAGTCAAGCCTGATGGTTGTTGGTCGTGCTACCGCCGCACGGCAAGAAGCACGTGCACTTCGAGGGGGCAGACAGAGTATACTACTTCTAATTAAGACTGCTCGTGATATAAACGTCATTCATCGTCTAGCATTGCTTTTTGCAGTAGTGCATAAGTGCGTGCTCATTACCAAAGCGATCATAATAACTTTGTGATATAATAAATTTTAGTTATTTTTTTGCGCTATGTAAGATGTATTATTTGCTGTGAATAATTAAATGTAACAACGAATACATGTAAATATAGTAGAACTATATGTGGCCAATTTTAATATAATATGATATAGTCACCTTTGTAAACATATCTTATAACAACTGCGTGTAGTAGTGTATGTTATTTTGTATAAAATTATAAAAGCACAAATAGATTATTGTTAATATACAAATTATTATTAATATTATAAAATTATGTGTTGTCCAAATTATTATATTTGTGATTCGAATCTGACTCTTGAGATCATTATCTTCTTTAGATTTTTGTAATATTATAGTGATTTTCATTTTATACGTTTTCAAAGAAACATTAAAAAAAACTGCTATAAGTTATAATAATAATATACATAAATTGTACGAGGTTGGCCGATGTCAACCACTCGTTGATGATTATGGTAATTCTATCTATGTAGTCATACTGTGTTGCAAACATAAAAATATAATATTTAAAAATGATCAAATTGTTGTCCAATTTTTATGCATTTAAAAGATAATAATCGAATTATATTTTAATTCACTTCAAATACCAACAATTTAATTCATCTATTTCAAAAGTAAGTTATACACAGACGAAGTATCATTAAATTTGAGTGTATATTAGAGTAAGTTATTGCTTATTTCAGTTTCTATCGGGGTTAATTATCTCAAGGTTCAGAGAAATGGAATCATAGTAACTGCGTGGAACGGGCTTTAATAGAAATCGTGGTAACATGATATTTTTATAAATAGGTGATATTTGGATATTGTGTTTTGGTGTGCTTATCGAAACTTGATATTATTTACATAGTTTTAATATTAGAATAATATATTTATATTGAGTAACATTATTTGCAACATGATCTTTGAAACTATTCCATGAGAAACGAATACGTAAATTTTACAATATAAAAAGTAACTTTAATAATGAAATTATATGAGATTCCAGTTTGAATAAAAACGTTATCGGTTCGGTAATTTTATCGTAGGCTACAATCAGCTTTCTAAAGTAACAGTTGGCAAACGAGCAGGAAGGTCATCTTACCTACACCGGTACAACATCTTCACACCCCACGTGCAAACACTGGCGTGCTTGCGGGTGCGTTGCCGGCTTTTAAGGCAAAAATAGTAGACTTGTTGATTCTGATGCTTATGTTATACTGGTTCGGAGAAATTAACAGAGACAGTTGATTCCACAAAGTGGTAGTTCGACATAAAATTTGCCTGGAAAAATCGCCGTTTCATGAATTTATGGATATTTTGAACTACATTTGGAATTTTTAAATGATGGTGAAAATAGTGGTAAAAGATGAATAGCAATCCGATATCTCTTTGCAGAGTAAACTGATTGAATCGGTCGTAAAACTTAGACTGTCGATTCAAAATCAAATAAATAATAAAGAAAATAATTTTCCATATTATAAAAAAAAAAAATTACTATATGAATATTTATTTGCCGTGTTAGATAACAAACATTATGTACGAGCGATAACAAATATAGTATTTATCATAGTGTTTGTTCTTTTATAATGCTACTGTACTACTATAGTACTAGTAGAGGAATATTTCAAATATAGATAAATAAAACAAGAATATTGTTTCATATCAAATACGAATTTAATATTCGTTTTAAGCAACAACATATAAAATTATCATATTATCACAAGCCGAAAAATCAAATATTTTCTATTTCACATTAAAACATATTGCTTTATTATACATTAAAAGAATTATTTATTGTTTATAGAAAGATCAATAATTATTAATATTAATTTAGCTTAGAGAAAGACGTAAAAGAGTTTTATACGACAAATGTGTTTCCTTGTGATTGTCAAACGCAAGGTGCATTATACGCACAAATTTAGAAGATTAAAAACTCAGTAATGATTTCCAGATTTTAATCGGAAATATTTTATTAAACAAGACTATCTTGGTTATTTATGTATGTTTAAGCAAGTAAACTATTGAAATGATCAAAACAAAACTTCAAACAAAATTAAAATCGTCCCAGAATAGACCAATTTATGAAAAAAAGCTTTTTATATATATCTGTCTTTTATCTATTCTTCTCTATACAATATTCGTACCAATTTAATGGAATTTATTATTTATAGGTGTCTAATTATTTAAATATAATATAAGTATATTTATGTCTAGCAAGAATGCTTTAGATTTGAAATCTCTGTGTAGATAAATTTGTAGATACATATATAAAATATATAATTCTATGATTTTAGGAAAAGTATAGATTTCCGTAGTGTGTAACTGAAATGTACTAATATTTTATTAGGTAGTAATAGTAATAAGTGCAGTTTAAAGAGAATGTCAAAGTCATAATACTAAAGAGCTATTTTGTGACAAAACAATATGACGATTAGATAATGATCTGCAATATTGTCTATACTATAAATGATACGTATCAAACTACCATATCACTGTAAGATGGTTATTAACATTTCACGGGCGATAAAACGTTAACTCTTACGGAATAGCACTGCAGCCGTCTGCGCTTTTGTGTCTGAAATCTGTATGATATATCTTCGAATAAATATACCTAATATCAATGAAATAAATGTAGAATAGGTAAGTATCTTGATAATAACTGATGCGAGTTAGAAGCAGACTATGATGATTATAATAATATTCAAAGTAAATCGATGTAATAACGAAGATATTCGCCTAAGTTTCAGCATTTCATTTCTGTAACGCTTTTGTAATGAATAGAATATGAAAAGCATATATCGTACAATTTACATAATCTTAGTATTGATTAAGTGTAGTACTAAGTAATATTATATCCTATTTCATTCTTCATGTAGGTAAATCATTAGCATACATTTTTTTCTTGTAAAATTTAACCTATCGAAAAACTATTTCTGGAATTGGGAACATAGTTTTATGTAGTATTTTTATAAATAGATATTTGATCCAATTGCATAGACTGTTTCAGCGATGGCTCGTCATAATCTGACGAGGAAATTATTGTAGCATTGATCAACAATTTGATCTTCTTATGAGTAATTAAATACAAAATTAATAAACAAATTCATATTTATATATCTATAATATGTCTAATCATTATGAGATTTTGTTTCGTGTTAGCGTAATTAGTATTTACATCATAATAAATTGTATTTATAAATCACTAGTATTAGTCTTGTATTTTTATGAACATAACTAAACATATTAAAACATATACGATAAAATCGAAATTATGCAACATAAATAATCACTGTGTAATTATTAGATATTATACAATAAAATAAGTATGTCTTACTGTTATTAACTTTTATTGGTGTTTTCAAATGATTTGTGGTTTGTTTTCATATCAAAGTTTGTCACACAATTATATATAGACAAAATAAACATAGAATCAAAATATCTTACAAAAAATATTGATCATTTTTCGTAATGTTATTTTTCAAACAGTTATCACCCGAATGATCATTAAAGTTATTTAAATATTTTGGACCATAAATATTCCAAAATTATATGATATAAACTTTACATCATTCTAAAATCTGCAACCGTCTAAAGACTTTTTTTAGAAGGCTGATCTCTTGGTTCAAGATTTGACACTTATCTGGCTTACTGACTCTAGGTATTTTGAGAGGCAATAACTTCAACGCCTCGAATTGAGTACAATGATGCAGGAGATTGTGAAATAGCTTGTCGCTTATCATTTTACTATATAATCATTACATACAACATTACAGACATACATGCATTTATATCTAAATGTATAATTATGTCTAATGGGTTCTTAGTATTTTTCGTTACTATTTACAATATGTAGTGATTATTATTAGGACAAACTATAACAGCCCAGACAATGATCTAGTCTTTCTGACTACAAATATAATGGAATTTATATATGACACACTAATAACAACAGCCCGCCCACACATAAATATGATATTTATAAAGGCAGAGGGAAAAATAAACCATAGCCAAATAATAATTAAAAGTGGTTTCAGCTCAATTTATTTGTAACGTAATATTTTCTCGTAAATAAATCATACTTTTTAAAATATCGTTCGAATTTTTTTTTATAGACATTAAAAGACGCTTAAAAGTATAATTCGGAAAGATCGTGAGGTACGATGTAATACCTTTTTAATTAGTGAAAGTATAACTAATACTAGTTCCCAACAATTCGTTAAAATTTATTAATTTATCAAAGATTTATTGTTTTAAAATATTTATAGTCAAAAGTTTATTTTATTGCCAGTGACCTGGTATAAAAAAAGTAAAATTCGTAGATTTTTAATTCAAAAGATAAATTTTGCTAAAATAATAGACGTAATATAAAACCTACATACATATAAATAGACGGCCTTTTTTCCTTCAAGTGTAACGACCTCAATTTTTGATTAGTGATCAAGCCAAGGAGGATCGTTTGTATTTTATAAGCCGATATTGTGACATTTTCGAAGCGTAACATAGTATTTTACGGTCGTAACCTCAAACCCGTGACCTCCATAAAATATGAAATACGCTGCGGCAGATGTAATAAATTAACCTTCACCGCTCTACATTGTTTCTGTTTATAATACACCTCTTATACTTTGCCTTTAATTTCAATTAAAAATTGACCGTTTTGGCAAAGCTACCTATTACTGACCTTTACCGTAATGAACTGAGAGGAATATTTGTGGAAAAAGCCCAAACTAATACGTATAACGTGAATCGTCACATACAATATATTATGCACCGTAAAAAAAGCTTTTAGTAAACTAAAAATCCGTTTAAAAATTTCCATTAGACAAATTGGAATTTACTTCAATTTATTTTCAATTTTGGTAAGTTTTTGCGTTGTTTTGAAATATTGTTTCGTTGTTATAAAATATTGGAAAATCGTTGACTGGGTATCGAATTGAATAAAGGAATTGTTTTTGTTTACTTGTATATAAAGATTAATAAAAAAAATTAAAACTACACGTAATTGCGGTCCGAGAAAAATTTTCATTATTTTCAAAATTTTTGAGGTCTTAAAAATAGATCACATCCCACATTCACAAAGAATTAATTTTACTTGGAGATAAATTGTTTAACCTTAAACTATTAAAGACAAACATTAAATTTCAGACCAACAAAATATATAAAAGTACATAAATATAAGTACTACTTATTTAATTAATGAATTTATTCCGCAATTTATCTTAAAAACTGTTTTCTTTAATTATTAAAGTAATTTATATTAATGCTATCAAGAAACTAAATTTTTCCATTAATTAGTTTTTTTTATTATTTTTCACTATTGACTTTTTGCTCATATTTGTGCTACTTATGTTTTTAAAATAAACAATTATATATTTATAAATATATAATTAAAATCTGATATATTACTTACATTTATTTTCCATTATTAAATCTTTTAGATAACAAAAGAATCATAGTTAGGTGCTGGTAAGTGATCACATCTGTGAGCGTTGTATGATAACTATGATGCTAATATCTAAATTATCGACATACTGTTAACAGTGAAATTAAGTTTCCATTAAACCTGTAATTAGTGCACTGTCCCTTCAATCAACACAACACAATATATCTTATCTTAACTGATGAATGGGTGGCTAACTACCAGATGATTCTGCACAATTACCTGCAAACACAATTACAGCATTGTTATTACAACCATTTAAAAAGGTATTATAATATGTAGTATATAACTGAATAACTTATTCTATTTTGATTTAGTCGTATTATAATCAGATTTTTTTACAAGAATTCATTTACTATTTAATTTAAGCGTTATATAACAGCTGCATAGCCCGTCTATATATCTGCAAGCCCGTCTGGGTAGGTACCACCCACTCATCAGTTATTCTACCGCCAAATAACAGTACTCAGTATTGTTGTGTTCCGGTCTGAAGGGTGAGTGAGGCAGTGTAACTACAAGCACAATGGACATTACATCTTAGTTCCCAAGGTTGGTGGCACATTGACGATGTAGGGAATAGTTAATATTTCCTCCAGCGTGATTGTCTATGGGCGATGGTGACCACTTACCATCAGGTGGCCCATATGCTCGTCCGCAAACCTATACCATAAAAAAAAGCTATTGCAAGGAGACCATAATTACTGTTTGCAATGAAGAAAAGCTTAAGCTAGTTCTATAAAAATAAAAATATGAAAATATATTTCGTTTCTGAAGAACCAAAATCCAACGTTGATGTATAGTGAGTTATCTCGCTTGGTAGCACACGTGTGGCTCTAACTTTACAGATGATTAGACGTCGGGCTCGCTTTCACTCCGCTAGGTCGCACAGGTGTGTTCGATTCTTTATCGAAATATCTTCAACTTTTCCATTTCTGTGAATAAATATAATTAAATTAAAATAATACGAACAGTCATTGCTGAATTTAATAAATTGTTTTCTATAGAGGCACAAGTGATTTCATAGCCTGGAGCAATTTCCACTGACACATAAAGGTTATAACAGATTTCCGATTCGATTCCGATAAATTTTTGACAATTAAAAAAAAATTAACTCAGTTTAATCATAACTCAGAGCCAATTCTTCTGATGTTGTCGATTATAATACGATCATGATTATATTCCAATCGAACATCAACTGAATCGTGTTAGTGTAACTGGAAACGGTTGCACGACTACGTGTCGATTCGATTGCCATAAAGTGACAAGCTAAATTCGCAATCAAATGCAAAACGAATAATGTTTAAGGTCTTATTCACGTGGGCGATAAAATGAAATGATACTTTAACTATCCACGCGGTGTAATACTCCACTTTGTTCGCCCTTATTTAATTTGGCTTCAAATTGCTTGTCCTTCTCTATTATTACCTTGACGACAAATGACAATTTTTTATGTCCGAATGTGTTCGCGTAGAAATTACAGATGAATAAGTAAAACGAATGTTGTAATTAGTAGGCGGTCAATTAAATAGAGCAATGAAAAGGTAAAAGGTCACCATTGTTGTAGACCTGGCTGCCAATGTGCCCTTAACCATGGAAACTAAAGTGTTATGTCCCTTACACTGGATCACTCGCCACTAAATACGGTTTAATTTTATTATATAAACTAGATGTGTGCGCGACTTCGTGCGCGTCTGGATTTAACAAAAAAGTTATTGTTGTAGCTTAAGTTATTCCTTATTACATCAGCTATCTGATATTAAAAGTAACGTCAAAATCGGTTTAGCAGTTCCAGAGAAGCAGACAAAGGTTGTAATAAATATTATTTTGATATATGGACCTTGTATACACACATATGAAATTATTAAATAGCGGAATTATATGCATTGATATATCTATTGAAAGTCATAAAAACAATCTGTCAATCCTCCATTTAAATAATTAATTTACTAGACGAGACGGATCTGAAACAAGAAACTCCGACCTTGCTTTGATTGTTTCAAAGTTTTAATTAGACGTGACCCCTACGTGGTTTGAATGACGATGATGGTTGAATGCATAGATAGATGCTTAAAATTGAAAAAGAAGAAGAAATTTGGTCTAATTTGAAACAATCTGGAGGAGTTTTATATACTATAGATATTAATATAGCTCCTGATATTGCCAAATACCGAAATTGTTTGGGACTTGTCCAGATTTGAAGGCTTTAATCTACTTACCAGATATTCAATTATCGAACTATATATTGTATTGTTTTATCCACAATTATATTCTAGACCGGACAGTGCTGTAATATTCTTAACAATAAAATATACGGTACTATTGTCGTGTACATTGATATTTAATACCGAAATAGATGCGATCGCCGTAAAAGTCATGAAATATATAAGATAGTATACTTATCTACAAATAATCTTGTAACCGCAGGGCATATCAAATTAGTTCTATTGGCATAATGTATTGGCAATTTAAGGAATATCAGGTAGCCGTTTTAAATTAAATGGGTCGTTAGTAGATTATTTTTGAAAGTATTAATAAAAGAATATACCTTTCTAAATATGTTTTTCAAATGGAAAATGCTTTGCAATTTCAAATGTCACATATCGAATGAGTTTATTTAAATTTTTCCAGTGCACTACTAAAATCCTTTTATAATATGTCAGTACTGTTTTGATTAAAAATGATGAACAAATCGAAAACAATTCTTGGGATTTTCATCATGTGCTGTATTTATTTTCAAAAAATTATATTCCTTGAAAAGCAATCAATGAGAATAAATAAGATAACTGCAAAGGATATTAAAAATGCGCGGCTATTATGCCAGGAATTACTGGCATTTTCAAATCCATACTATGATTTCATACAAAATTTAATTAGTATAAAATTTATGTTATCACCTTAAGACATGTCATATCATTTCTACAAAGCCTTTAAAAGACACTTTAATACGAATATTACTTGAGTCAGTAATGTCATTTGAAAACAAATCATTCATTTTACATTTATAATAATCGACTGGCTTTATATTATATGTATTTCACTTAATAATCATTGTTACAATGTAAGTAATTATTATTTATTACAGTCAAATGTCGCCTAAAGTTCAGTAACATTTGAGCCAGATTCACATGATTTTATTTTTTAATATCCACATGACATGATTCAAATGTACTTAATATTATAAGTAGGTTACTTACCACTTTAATCAGTGGTACATAAAATATACTATACAATAAATGACGTAGGAGATATACAAATGTGGATTTTAATATATTCTTAATGTTTTTTTCATATCACAGTAGGAGTCATGTACAATCAGTGTAAGAAAACCTTCAAGAAATTAATTCCTTTATCAAGTCCTAAACTCTTAGTACCTTTTGAATCTGAACATCAAATAATTGCAACGCAATATATCATTCTAGATCAGTAAAGAAGATTATCGCTCAGACTGAGCACACGAAAATAGATCTTAAGGTGTCGAACCTTTTCTTACCCCGACTGTACTTATATTTATATTCCATATTGTCCATCATAGATTATATTCAAATGTAGATTAAAATATACTAAATATATAGAGAAATTAATGTATTAGTTATTGCATTGTGATTTTTTATTGTATTCAATATAATTGATTTCTTATATTTAATGTATAAATAATGTATGCAATGCACGATTTTATTGTATAAGAGAAATAAATAAATGTTTCTTTTTTTCTTAATATTGTGCTATTATTTTATAAATATCTTATTAGATTCTATTTCTATCTATATTTATAGAATAAGAAATTTGCATTTTTTAAATGCAAACATCCATGCATTTTAAACGGCCGTCTTGGCAGCGTGTTTTCTGAAAAATGGACCGGATGATCGACAAATTTAGTAAAACTTATTTTATTACAAGTTAAGTTAGTAAGGGCCGTATGTATGAATTGAATATACACATTCAATTCAATTCAATTGTGATGAATTAGTCTTATTATTAGATACGATTATATAGTACATTGTTTTAGCTATGTTGTAATATTTGAAAATGTCATCCAAAGATGTTACCAACAGCGCGGTAACTTTACATTGTATTAAGTCAATTCACAAATTATGCAGGACTGTCATTAACTGTTCGTCAACCGCACGTTAAACATGTTTATGCGTATCTGTGGGCCATTGCGGGTTAGTGGCTTAAAAGAGTGAACTACGTAATTAGATAACTAATCAAAAGCGATAAGGGTTGTCAAGTAATTTGTATACGATATCTTGTCCTTATGTCCTTGTAACCCTTGATATAGGTGTTTAACGTCGGAGTTGATTAAACGATCTGTCATATATATAAGATGAGACATAGTTGCGACTACCCCACTTAGAGCGTTAGTGCCTTAGAGCCTCAACCAATATTGACAAATGAGGTTTCATTACATTCCTAGATATATCTTAAGTGGTATGTCTTATGACGTAACACGAGCACAGATATAACAGTATTGCAAAACCGTTCTCTACAACTACATGTATATATTAATAGAGGATGGCAGATATTTAAATGGCCATGGCCTTTCGATACGTACCTTAGCACTGCGAGAAATAGTAACCGCAAATTTATATCGCCAACTACGCCATCAACCTTGGGAATTAAGATGTGTTGTCCCTTGTGTAGTGACAAGACTCAATTAACCTTCCAACCAGGACATAACAATATTAAGTTTGGCTGAAGAAACAAAAATCTACCTCGGTTTATATTTGTTTTATTATTATACCCAATATTGCTCCGTATTTTTTCTTGTTGACGTCCAATATTCAGTGAGATCAATGGTTTAATAACTGCCAACCCGCTGAGCATCGTGATAATGCTTACTACAACGATTTCGCAGCTGTTTATTATATATAAGTTGTTGATAGTTCGTTTATTATTGTTTTAAAATCCTGATTTAGCCATGAATCTGGTGAGCAGTTAAGTTTGATTGGTCTTAATGAATAATTAATTTTTCATACAATGTAACTACCTTTGAAAAAGTGGTTTATATATATATTATTGAAATTACTTCTGAAATCAGTGTTATTAAGTTTTAGCATAATTCGGAGAATAACTATAGTTAGTAGATAAATGAATTAAGTCATGAGACCCCGGCTATGATGCCAAACAGCGTTAAAGGTACATTGAATTTATAGCTATTAACTATTTCAATCGTTGGTACTTTGACCATCTTATCATTTTTATTGTGTTATCAATACAGATATATGAGAGCCGAGATGGCCCAGTGGTTAGAACGCGTGTATCTTAACCGATGATTGCGGGTTCAAACCCAGGCAAGCACCGCTGATTCATGTGCTTAATTTGTCTTTATAATTCACCTCGTGCTCAGCGGTGAAGGAAAATATCGTGAGGAAACATGCATGTGACAAATTTCATAGAAATTCTGCCACATATGTATTCCACCAACTCGCATTGGAACAGCGTGGTGAAATATGTTCCAAAAACCTTCCCCTCAAAGAGAGAGGAGGCCTTTAGCCCAGCAGTGGGAATTTACAGACTGTCGTTGTTGTTGTTGTATCAATACAGGTACTCATATTAAATAAACCATTTTAAATATCTTTCATTGACATTATTACATTGATGTCATAATAAATTCGCTCTCTTATATTTATCGCTTCAAATATTTCGCTACAGATTCAGACTGAACAGAAAGCGAATAAGCAACGAACCATAAATTCAACATCGCAGACATATTTCCAGATCGAACAATACATGTGAAGTTACACGCATTGTATACCTACTATGTTTTATATATTTGATGATATTTTAATTTTTATATATTTTATGTCAGGTGATTTTTAAATTATGCGGATACATGATGAATGAGTTCGAATATATGAAAAATAGTATGGGATAAATTGTGTTTACCTATGCCATTCTTTTTCTCTAAAGCTATAAACAATGGGGAGGACTCATCATATTTCATATATTTATCAAAAATATGAAGGAATTAAAATATGAAAATACTTTCGAGAAGAATTTTCAGTTTCGATGGAAGGACTCATCATATCTTTAATATATTTACCAAAAATATGAAGGTATTTTTGGTTGAAAGTACTTTCGAGAAGAATTTACAGTTTCGATGTCAGGCAGGTTCCAATTTCATTTCAATTTCAAATTTAGTGCAAAATTAAATAATATCTTTTATAATTTACATTACTTTATATTTACGTAAAAAAAAACAACATAACAAATAAAAGTTAGTTTGAGTTGAGTTAAGAGATATATAACTGTATATTTACTTGATACCTTACCTTTTGTTAGTATTAAAATAAATTTTCCGTTCTTTATTTTTAAGGAGATTAAAAATTAAATTAGTATGTAGTTGTTAAATCATGAGGTTAACAAGAAATAAAATTTATATTAAAAAAAATGTAGCTAATAAAATTAAAAGATTTAAAATCGAGGGTGATTTATTAAATCTGTTTAAGCTTCTCAGAAAAATCAATCATTTATTAAACGAACCGAAATCTCTCGCTAAAGAATCGAGTTAAAATGATTTCATAAAAATGTGACATTTAATAAAATCTTCGATGTCAAGACGCGTCAAGGTATAATCGATACTCGCCCTTCTGAACACCTCATAAATAATCATACGAAGAGACTTGAACATTATTGAAAACGAATAGGACAAGAAATAGAATAGATTCTATCAAAGTGTCACGTATTGTCTGGACTCCATGAATATATATTTTTAAAGTTTAAAAAACTCCATTTCAGCAGGAAAATAAACGGAATAATAATCCATCTGACGATACGATATTTTTCTAATCTTACCATTACATTACCTCTACAAATCTTCAGCGACACTACAAAATTTGATTGCCAGATAACTACAAATACAACTACAACTAGTGATGAAATAAGAAATATTGAAATTTTAAAAAAGGCCTGGAATGCTGAAGGTTCTCCGTTTAGGGGGACAGAGTTTAATCCAAATATTCTCAAAAAATAAATACACACAATATAAAATGTATTGTATCAATAACATAACAAAATATAATGTAAAACAATACAGAGTCTGTCCAAACAAATTTAAAATAACTGATAAATAAAAGTTAGTGTCTAAATCGCCTGACAAATTGACACATATGAAATATACTATGTTGCGCAGCAAGGCGTTGAAGCCACTAGGCTGCCCCCTTTGATTTTCCTCACATATGGGGTAGCGCAAGACATGAGTTGGTATATTCATAAACCAATGACAAAAGGTGTTAGTATAAATCTAAAACCATACTATGTTTGGCAATTTTCTTGAAGGTTATTTTTATTTCTTGTATTTAATGTTCAAAGAAACAAACACAAACATTCTTGATGGTAGGGCTACGTGCAAGCCCGCCTGGGTAGGAACCACCCACTCATCAGATGTTCTACGCTAAACGACATTACGCAGTATTGTTTTGTTTCGGCTTGAAGGGTGAGTGAGCCAGTGTAACTACAGGCACAAGGAACATAGCATCTTAGTTCCCAAGGTTGGTGGCGCATAGACGATGTAAGGAATAGTTAATATTTCTTACAGCGTCATTGTCTATAGGCGATGGTGACTTACCATTAGGTGGCCCATATGTTCGTCCGCCAACCTATTCCATAAAAAAGACATGTCAATTTTTTTTTTGTATCTTGTTTGAACGTTGTTATTTTTATTTTTGTATGCATAATTGATTACCATGCAGGATGACAATTTCAATTTGAGTTATATTATAATCGTGTATATGTATATGGTCTACCTGAGTTAGAAGTCATTGATTCCAGGTGACATTTTCACATATGGATCTTCATTAATCAAATGACGCATAGTGGTAACACACCGACGGTGACATTAATGTTTTAATACGTTATTATTAAAGTGTAAAATTAAATCGTAAAAGCTGTGTGACGGTCGGGTGTTACCTCGAATACCATAAAATAAGAACGAATAAAATGCAAAATACCCTTATAATTACGATTTAATGGTAGCCTTCAGGCGATACATACTGATGATTGAGGATTGCATTGATGGCTTTTAAACATATAAAGGTAATAAAATATAATATATACCTAATAATAATAAGAAAAATACTGATTAAAGATCTTTCAATCATATTAAAATTAGCTGAATATAATTATGTAAGTTTGATGACAGCTATAGCTTTCATGATGCAGATTCTTGTGAAAACCAGAGAAGTACGATTAACGGTCTAAGTTCGTTTAGAGATTATACCAATGACTCATTAATATTATTCGAAATCTGGTTTAGGTGGAATCTGTTTGGTCCTGGATTTACAATGGTCCATGGTACCATTTTAAATCTAGTACTAACGACGTTTTTATTTATTTTTGGTTAAATCAAAATATCATTATTTTGGATACGTTAAATAACCTCAAGAAAGCTTTTCGTATTAGATATAATATTAAAAAAGTACACAAAATTATATTACAATCCAAAAAATATGAATAAGCGAAGAAATACTAGTATTACTAAGAAAATACAGTTAAGTAAAAAAAGTGTAAACTAACAGCCTGTGAATTTCCCACTGTTGGGATAAGGCCTCCTCTTCCATTAAGGGGAGGGCACATATGGCACAATTTCTATGAAATTAGACACATGCAGGTTTCCCTACGATTTTTTCCTTCACCGCCGAGCATGAGATGAATTATAAACACAAATTAAGCACATTCATATGGTGGTGCTTGCCTGGCTTTGAACCCGCAATCATAACTTACGAGTGAGAATTAAAGTATGAGTATGTTAAGGAAGAGCGACTTCTTCTGGGACTCATCTCATCTCATGGCACTTAAAAGAAGAAGTCAACCTTCGTGATGTTAATATAGAAGACTTAAGACAGTTGTACAGTGTGCCTCCATCGGCTAAGGATGTGCTATCGAAGTGAAATGATTTTGACGTTTGAAGTTATTACATGATGTTTACAGAAATATGATACTAAACTTAATTTTATGTTACCAGGATGCTGGAGTTGTATGAGTTTTATGTGATACTGACCGCTGGTGACCAGACTCCAGTTTGACCAGGTTCACGACGTAATATGCGAGGAGTGGTGGAGGCTGTAATATTACGTTTATAATAATCCAAATCCTCATGCAAGGATCACTTTACACCAGAAGTGTTGTTTCAATCAACACAGCTCATTTGTTTACGAACGCCCCCGCAGCTTACGTCAAGGGTTATAATCAAAATAGAGTTTTAGTATAATTTAAATAATAATAACGAGGAAATCTTTTACATAGTAATAAGAATGCCGTGTCGTCCTTAAAATAAAATCTAATAAAGTGGTACTTGCGTTACAGCGCAGTATATTGAAATGCTGATATTTATTTAATGCAAAGTAATTTCTATATATTTTGAATATATGTATGGAGGAACAGGTATAAGAGCCATTTCACCATTTATTATACCATACCTCTTGTCCCTTTGGCATTTCTTCTCCAGAATTTTGTTTGACATTGATATTTATTAATGTAATTGATGTGACTGCTAGTACCTTATATTCATGGCAGCTACGGCAGTAATACCCACTGGACTACGGTGTAGTTTATTGATTTATTGATGAGATGTCAGTCTATTTCAACGCCGCAGCTGTGTTACTTACTGAACTTTAGTACTACGATTATATAATTAATCAAGTCCAGGCAAACACAGATTACATTTCCAATTAACGACAAAGGTAGAGAGTCAAGTCCACAAAACCATACAAAAAAATCTCGTTTTCCTTTAAATATTTTATAGGCGAACGAGTGTCCTCTTTCAGCTTAGCGAAACCCTTAGTATTTAATTATTTAAAGTGCTTACTTCTCTTAAGCCTTCGATTAATCTATTTATTGTCTTTATAAATATAATGCTATTATATACAAAGATACATCTGATATTAAACATTTATTTAACTCCTTTATAGTTGTGTCTTATGTTTTTGTGATACATAATTGTTAGATTATCTTTATATGAATCCATTTACGAACTAAATACATATTATAACGGCTAAAACTGATATTTTATTATAGAATAAAATTATATCTGTTGTAATTAAGGTAGACAGGGTTTTAATAAAAACGAACGACAATGACTAACTTTAAAACCTCATATGTATCTGTCCAATTCTTTATTTATAGCATATAACGCTATTTTAATAAAAATAAAATTTGTCATTTTGTCAATCTATAATAATCAATTATAATAATTAAAAGTATGTTTTAAAGTTAGAGCTATGATACTAAGATTATATCGTATGCATAGCCTTCCTGTTAATCAAAAAAAAATTAATTAAAAAAAAAAACAAACATATAGTATATTGGATATAATGTATAAAAACATGTGTTACTAGAATAGCATATTTATCAACCTTTCAAGGACTAAGCAGGACTTTTCTCACAAGCGAATCGTTTATTTAATTATTAACGTTGTACTCTAGTTTTATAGCCTGGGAATTCTCGTCAGTTAATTTTGTATAGACAGAGACTGTGTTTATTAAAGTCTAGTCCAGACGTTAAATAATATAGCTTCATAATAAGCTTACTTTTGTTAGTTTCGCCATTACCGCTGAAGCACATCGTTTGAGATAACAGTGGAAAGGTTCATTTTAATTCTGATTAAGCGAATGGTAAAACCATACGTAATCATGAATGGATAAGTGTAATATGTGATCGATGTTTACCAGTTCTTGGTCTACATTCGAAGATTTCTTACATCAATCAGACAATTGCGATGGTTCGATGGAAGTAAAATGCTTAAAATGTATCAGATATTCAAAGTTAAATGGACTTCGTATTAAAAAAGACTCAAACGCCTTAATCAAATCAAATCAAAATAAACTTTATTCAAGTAGACTTTTACAAGCACTTTTTACAATTAAATAAAGCTACCTCCGGTTCGGAAAGTAGATTCTACCGAGAAGCACCGGCAAGAAACTCAGTAGTTACTCTTTTTTAACATTTAAAAAATACAAAGTAATGTATTAAGTCATCATCTTTTTATATCGTCCAGAAGTCTCTAAACATATCGTTGCCGTTTGTACGTGTTTTAATAATGGTCATACCGGTATAACACGTTCGAACTTTTATCAATAATAGGTCCAAGGAATAAATATTTCATCAGTTTTTAGTATAATTATTGTAACTGATATTTAATTCAATATTTGCAAGTTGATCATGAAGTACCTTCCCCGAAATGAAGACACTGACATTGTTTTTTCTGTCGCCTACGCTGTATTTTTAACCGACTTCAAAAAAAGGAGGAGGTTCTCAATTCGTCGGGGCCTTTTTTTTTTTTTTTTTTTTTATTTTTTATGTATGTTACCGAATTACTCGAAGATGGCTGGGCCGATTATAACAATTCTTTTTTTGTTTGAAAGGGTATGTTTTACAGGTGGTCCCATTGTCAGGAGATCAGGATCTGATGATGGGATCCTGGAGAAATCGAGAGAACTCCTCAAATTTTATAGGCACACCTATAGTGATTTCGGTTTTATTCAAAGTGCCTTGGTCATATGCTCACGAAAAGTGACATTTGATGAAGTGGAACTGATGATGAAGACCACAACTAGTAATGAGAACCTATTAGTAAGTAACTATTTTACGGGCTTAGTTCTATTTCTTTAAGATAGTCGTCAAGCAATTGATGTTAGTAAACATGCCTATGATGAAGTCTAGCTGATGGTGGACTACCAGGAGAACTCCTCAATGATTAACGGCATTAAAGTGAATGACAAACACTACCAATTGTAATTATAAATAACAAAACAACACTGAAAAGCAGTAAATAAATTTTTATAAATAAAAAAAAACCGCCTTCAAAAATGAACTAAAAAGAAAAAAATAATCAGTTACATCCATATCCAATTTACGATTTTTTAATCACCTTTTGAAGGCGGTGCCAACAAAGTAAATAAATTCCTATATTGAAATCATTTAATTTGTATCGATAGTAAGGTTTGTCTAATGGTGTCATCTATACAATAAATAGATTTAGTTTTTGTATGTATGTATTGTGTACCTATATGCATATATAGCAATGTTGGCACCGACTTTGAGAGGTGATTAAAAAATCGTAAATTGGATATGGATGTAACTGATTATTTTTTTCTTTTTAGTTCATTTTTGAAGGCGGTTTTTTTTTATTTATAAAAATTTATACTGTTCGGAGTTTACCGATTGCTCACGACGATAACAGCAAAATACTTGTAATTTAATATGAAAATAGATCTTTTATTCTCCTTCATAATTATTTATTGTTAGTTCAGGCAATCAGTCTATCAATATTAAATGTTAATTATGATCTGGTATTAAAGCAGTCGTAAGTCATTATTACTATTATTGAATGTTTCGTATTAACTCAGTCATTTATAGATATGATATTTATGATAATGACATGTTTCAGGAAATTGCGGCTCCCATCATCATGAAGCGGATACGTCAAATCCGCTACCACCGGAAGATTCAATAATAATAATTTTGATTATATAACTGCGTAACACCTCACTCACTCAATATTCACAAATGAAATATTGGAAGACGAATTCTTGGAATCATATATATGACGTCAAGCAAAAAGAATGGCGGTCGGTCGTCGCCATTTTGTAAAGCCTGTCAGTTTTATCTCATCGTAATTTTCAATGAACTCGTTTTTTGATTTCAAAAATATATTTTAACAAATAGTTCATATAATTTTACGTGTTTAAAAATAAAACTCGTTTATATATATTCTGAAATTAAATCTGTTGTTAGTTACTCTTTAATAAATATATTTATTACAATTAAATTATAATCATTACAAAATATACAAATTGAACTTACAGTATTACTTCTGTTCAAATTCGTATAACAGCTATTCTGATAACTAAATATTAAGCTTGTAAATAGAAACGATTTTTCGATTAGAAATTATTCGATTTTTACCGTGTAATATATTCTTTATCGGAATTTCGCCATGAAAATCCTACTGTGTACGCTGTCCCTTATCGGTTTTCGATTCACTAAAGGTCAAGGCCGCCGCCCACTGAACTTGTTGGTGCCTAACTTTATGTATATCGAATTACCGACTCATCCCTTTTGACACGAGCTTTATTTGTGTGAATTACTGTGTATGAATGTTTCACAACATATACTAGTGTTGTGCCAGTGTCACATTATGTTGTGATACTTTGTGTGCATACATTGTTTATGTAAAAGGAATCCATTGATTTAAGTATAGGGCTTACGATACTTTGTAGTGATACAATGTAGGGATTAGTGCTTCACATACAATCTGCATGAATGTACAACTAGTTCTACATTTATTACACAAACGTTACAATGGAATTTTATATATTTATAAGCATTTTTTGTATCAATTCTTTGTTAGTTTAGTGTTATATATACATTTTAGATTTGATTACAAGATTGGGCTGTACATAAGCATAATTCATAATTAGGAAGTTTATTTTATGAAAAAGGGGCATAATGTTTTTAAAATTAGAACAATGTTTTAAAAAAATACTTTGAAGAATACAGTGACTTATCATTCTTATCATTATTTCATTCTTTTTTACAAAATAAAGGGTTGGTCGTCGGATGATATCAGAAATTTTTAAATTGATAATTAAGAATTATCGAATAAATTTTCCATTTTTAGCGAGGCGGGATTACGAATAAATAATTTTCAACCCTGAATCGTGTCTCCCGATAAGGGTTTAAGTGGATCTTAAGTTTTGGAGGATAACTGAGTTTATCAACAACAAGTCAAGTTTCGTTTTATTTAGAATTAAGTTGACTAACCTTTGTCATGGCACTAAGCGAGTGTATTCATTAATTAATCCATAAAACAACTTCTTATGGCACATTACTATAATAAGTAATCATGAGAATAAAAAAAAATGAAATATGTTTATGTGTCAGCTTTACCCTTAGTACGTATGTTATAAAATTTTTCTTATTCCAGAAAGTCTATCTAGTGGCAATTAGTTTCCTTATATCCACTGGTAGAGGAAGAAATACAAACTAGCTTTCGATCTAATCAAGCATTTTTTTGTATCTCTTGTGATTATTATCAATACTATCTAATACATAATTCATACCGAACGTAGTAGACCTTCTCGTTCAGTTCGAGAAGTACATGTTCTCAGCGGTAGAATGACTCTAAAATTATTATTATTACTGTATTGATGTTGAGTAAATTTATAGACAAATTTATTTGTGAATCCTTTTCTTAACCTTTAAACATTGACGTTTTCTCAAACATTGTTTTCTTAAGCTTTTACTTTGCGTAAGTAATGCCGTCGGGCCTGAGAAGCTCATTTGTGTTCAAGTAAGTCAACAAAGAATTATAATGCTTACTTTGTTACTAATAATTGGTTTACTTAGTCACTAAGGATTGGTGGAACTAATTGGACTGGATTTGGATTAGACTTTGCAATAAAAAACGATGCAATAAGAAATTCTGAATTATCTGTATTTTTAACTATATTATTCGTATAATAAGGTTTTTTCAAAAATTTTAAAATATACTTTAAGCGCATGATTTCAAGAAATAGATTCTCACAATATTGTGAAAAACTATAAATAACAAACTACATAAAAATATTTTATTATTTTGACTAAACTTGAAGGTACATTACACAACAAATGCATTGTATGCGCCATTTTTTAGTAGAGCTAGGCCTCTCAGTAACTTGTTAAAGGTTTAATAATTTAACATGGACTGAAATTTTGTTACAAAGGAAAACTTATCTCTACCAAAATACAGTATATTATCAATAATATTTGATGTGTGAAATCACTCTATGGCATATTGTTCGGATTTACTAAAGCGAAATGATGTGATAAAATGAGGGATTGTTATATGTTTTGGGAAGGACACAACACCATAATTGTACCGAGACTAAAATAACTTTTGATACAAAGTATTTGTTATATTATTTACATTTTAATTTTAATCTGTAGCCATATCTAGTATTACGTTTATATAATTCATAATGTTATTTAAGCTTATTAAAAGTCGTGTATAGCGAGTTAAAGTAATATTTATTTAAAATTAAAAATCTAGACTTTACCACGACGTAAGAAAATTATTAAGTCGCGATTTTTTTCACATCCAATTAATTAGTCAAAGTCGCCGCTTAATTAGCAAAGGAGAGGAAATCTGACGATGATTAAAATTTCAAGACTATAGGACTTACAACATTTTCACGCGAAACCTGATTATGAGACACAATGATAGTCAGCTATTCTTGCTCGGAACATTTATTTTGTACAGAGTTTTATTTATTACCACAAATGTTCTTAAAATAAACATTATCATATGGTTTCTTTTACAATCCTCATCATCTTAATTTTAGAATATTAACACGGTTTTGTAATTGTATTCACAATTTATTGGTATTACAGTCGGTCATTTATTATATAAGTCATAGCTTAGTTACAATCCTGCAAATAATTTAGACCCAGAGCCTGACCCTAAATCTGGGGTTGAGACACTACGACGTATTTCTTCGAAAAGTTTTCAGTAGAAAACTAGTTTTTGTATAATGCTATAATGTCATACTTCTAAGCCTCGTAGATCACGTACTCTGTTTTCTGTCGCGTTGTTTTACTACGCGTTTCGTGGAGTTTCACATACTTGTGCACTATAAATTATATTTATAAAATGTACATAAATAAGTAAAAATAGTATAGATTATAAGTTCTTTTAAAATTGATTCGAATAAAGAATAAGTTACGCTTTAACTATAAACGCAGGTACTTGATCTCGCATGTAACACGAACGCTCCATCATTCACATCAAATTGCTACCGTTGTTTTATCCGTCTATCAACTGCTATTTCTTTAATTGGAATAGTATTAGTTATGAAAAAATATGTGACTAATACAGATACAGACATGTCTTGTGAATTATTTAAATTTAAAAGTCACAAAGAAACAGTATGTACGAAAAGATTTTACAAAGTAATTTTTTAGGATTAGTCAGTTAGGCGTTAAAAATAAGCTCTAATCATTAGTAGATTTTTAATTTTAAGTAAATAATTTTAAAATTAACATTTAGCAAATGTACTCTTGCAGGCTAAAATCTGACTCCTCTTATCTTAAGAAGTTGAACTTATTTACCTGCTGTCATTCTGTTCCAATATTATATACCTGGATGCATGTGGCAGATTTTAATCGGTCAAATGCAATTTTCTTCACCATGGTTTATTTTATTTCCTCCACTATGTCGATAAGAAAATCGTGCATAGTTATTATTGGCTCCACTTAAATTACACGGAGTTTGTTAAGAACGTTGTTTAATTACAGCTGTAATATATAGTTTGACCAACAATCAACCTTAGTTTTTACAACTTTTAATAAGCGTATAAAAATGGTTAGAATATACGAGTAAAAAGTAGGTAAACAGGATATATTAAAAAAGATATTAATATTACATCAAGACCAAAATCTCTATATCAATGTAACACTAACAGTAGATTCTTGGGATATTGTAGCCTGTGCATATCAGGCGAAGCTCAGCGTAGCGTAGCGTAGCATGGCGTAGCGTAATTTAGTGCAACGTGTGCATTTCACATTCAGTGCTGACAATGCCAATATTCTTCGTCACTACAAGTACTACACTCATACTTGAGCTATCAAGAATTTCTCGTAGCAGTTTGAAAAGCCTGTAATATCGTAAACCCTGTCTTGTGTTCTATTGATTCTATTCCTATAAGAGATCCCATTATACTATAAGAGTGAGTCTGTGCTAGCGCACCACTTATACGTAATATCATTGATATTTAATTAATTGTTCTGAAAATTTTATACGAGATAATTTTATTTATAAATAATAATATCTAATAATCTAACCTTAATACGTACTCAATAAAAGATGTATTAATGTTATATGACTTATGAAGTCAACTTTTGATATCATTATAAAAATGACACTTATATAACCGGGTCGTGACCTCGATAAACCTACAAAGACATCACCCTTACCCTATTTAGATAAATGTTATCTACACGCGATTAGTCTGACCGCCTTCTGAAGAGGTAGCGTTTCAAACGCAATAGATTGTAAACTCTTAATAGACAAGTAAAACAACTGGTAAAAGAGCACTAATAACAGATAAGATCGCGTAGACTCGATCTTGACTTAGACTTCTTAGAATTAAATTATACCTTGACTATATATGTAGCCTTGCCAATTAATATATATGTGAAATAATACAAAAAAGTATTAAATATAATTATTATATGTCTATCTCTTAGGGATAACCCACGATAACTATTTTTTTATTTTTTACTTTTTATGACAAATAATGGCTTATTTACCAAGCGATTTTAAGCAATACAATATTAATTCTTATCTAATACATTTTGCATTGCATTTTGCATTGAAATTTGCTATGAAGCAAATTTGAACTCCAAAAATGATCATAGGCTACTTTTTGCTCGACACAAGATAACCAACCCTTATGAGCGAAGCCGCGGGAAACTACTAGCAGACAACGGACCAGCCCTTCTATCACCAGTGGGGGCAATTATTATATCCTAATATCATCAATGCAAAATGTGTGCCTGTTTCTCCTACACCGCCAAATTACTGAAACAAATTAAATAAAATTTCTATTAAGCAAGCTTGAACTCCAAGAAGGAGCCTATTTCTTATAGGCTCCTTTTTATATAATATATGACTTTTACCCGAATTTCTAATTTTAATGAAATTCTTCCACATGTGAATCCTAAACCTACTTCTCAAATGGAGAGGAGGCCTTAGCCCAGCTGTGGAAAATTTACAGGCTATTACTATTATTATTACTATGTATAAAAACATTACTGCTGAAATAGACGTTTATTGGTATTGATCAAATTGTTATTTTAGACTCGATTTATTCCACGAAATCGCTATTTATTCTAGTACGAATTGGATATTTTGAGTAATAGTTGTCCGTCCTAACTTCAGGTAATACGAGCCTGAAAATGAGACATAAACAAATCTATATTAATATTATAAACGCGAAAGTCTCTTTGTCTGTCTGTCGCTCTTCCGCTGAACCGAATTTTGATGAAATTTGGTATGAAGCAAACTTGAACTGCAAGAAAGGACATACAAATTTTTTGGCTGAAATATGACAATCAATAACTAAAGCGATCGAAGACACGGGCGAATACTAATAAATAATATAATAAAATCAGTATTCTTAAGAGCTAGTATCTATCTACATATATATTGCTAGCGCTACTGATGGTGGTGCCCTAAAAGTACCTTTTAACGATATGATGACAAAACATTGAACACGCAAACGCAAAACTACGATAAAATTATTAAAATATTGTGAGTATAGTACGGAACAAATAAACTGCCAAGTGCAAAAACAGTGGTATCCAAGACATTATGGATAAACTCGTATGATATTTTGTCAGAAAGTCAACGTGCAAGTTTTGGGACAACGCAAATACATAAGTATTAGCAAACGACCAAAAGATTTGACAGAATTACTGAAGTTTCAGAACGTCGTAAAATTGAGCGATAAAACATTGTATAGTTTCCAGGCAGATAGCGCCTCAGCCAACGACGACTTTACCGAACCGAACTATGCCACTTAGGTGGCAGTGTTCATGCCCCCATCTGGCAACACTTATGTGTTCACTTTCGATGATAATATGTAGAACACGCCTTACAATTTTCGTCTTGATGATTAATATAATATAACAGTACTGTCAAGGTAAGCACGTATAGTACGACACAACTTAAATATAGCATCGGCAAATTTAAAGAAACCGATTTTTGCCGACTTATACAGCCAATAGAAAGCTCCCAATCGCGTCATGCGACGCTATTCGTCGCTATAAATTCTCGTGAAATCGACCTGTCAATTTGACGAATATATTGGGTCATATGATATTACAAGTTATTACGTTTGTGTGAATATCATATTCAAATAAGAAATAAATATTGATAATTTGGGATAGCGTACTTAATTCAGATGTGATCGGTTTTACGAATGTTTCCGATGCTAAATCTAAGTTGTGTCGTACTATAAGTCTAACAATGCTCCATGTGTGCTTACTTTAAAAACAGACATTTCTTTTAACCTCTATAATTTTTAATTTTTCGTGAGTATATTTGTTAATTTATAGTGCTTGTTTAATTTTGAGATGAAAGGTGAAGAACTCGACAAAAAGATTCAATGGCGCTCAGCCGTTTGTTGAGTATCTATGAGCGCCCAAAGTTGTTTTTTGTTAATTTATTATACATGACCTTTAAAAATAAATAAGAAAGGCCGATATTTTATTTTTACAGAGTTGTTTTCACAGAACTTTTTTAAAAAGATCTTCATTCAAAATTCACTTCAAGTTTATGAAAACCTTTTAAACGATTAAAAGGTTTTTTTAGATGAGTACTTGAGTTAAGTAACAATAGTAATGAAATGTTTGTATATAAAATATAATAAAATATAATTATATTGGTGATATGTAGATCAGTTTATCTAAACTATTCCTAAAAAAATTTATGTAAATATCATCAGCAAGTGAGTAAGTTTAATTTCTGGCATGGGGTATATAAATAAAAATCAGCTGCATCATGATGCCCGATAAAATCCATACTATTGTATATTGAGCGTTATCAAGATTTATGTTTTTTTTTATCCCTACATAATATAAATCAAAGTCGATTCCCTACTGCCTTTTACAGTATGTAATTTAAATATATATTTTCGAAGATATTACGGATTTGATATGCATGTTCTATGTAAAGAGATTCTATAGAATATTTATTATGAGCTTTGCCGTACAAAGCCGGAGCGGTTCGCTAGTTTAGTTTAGCTAAATTGAGTTTTAGTTAGCCATCTCGCTTCATGGGTAATAAAACGCGCTTTCATACGTAATTTTATTAAATAAAAGTTTCTTAAATCTCTTAAGGAAAAGGTTATAAACTTAATTTTAAGTTGAGCCTTCGTATACATGTAGGAAAAGATGTGTAAGGTATGAAGGCATAATATAAGTATTTTTAATAGCAAGCAACATGTACAGAACAAATATATTGACCAATTAAACATACTAATATAAACCAATACCAATAGTGGCGCCAATCTTAATAACTAAGGTATTATATTTTTCGTGCCTGATTACTCTATGTCACTCACTCACAAGCGGGTATACGAAATTTC
Organism: Vanessa cardui; assembly: GCF_905220365.1. NCBI lineage: Eukaryota > Metazoa > Arthropoda > Insecta > Lepidoptera > Nymphalidae > Vanessa > Vanessa cardui. The sequence continues at coordinate 8,726,647 of NC_061125.1, forward strand.
TAGTTATTGCTATTTGGCAAAATGTTTGATGAGGAGGTGATGATGTAATCTTGTGAGGTATTAAGGAACAAAGAACCCCTTATAGTTGATTATTTAGATAAAACGTAATAAATCAATTTTATCGTTGAATAAATTAAATAAAAGTTATGAATAAAAATAATTAAAAAAATAAAATAAAGCATAAATATGAATATAAGATCAGTAAAAAGAACTTCAATGAAAGTTTAACGTTAGAAGAAGGTACTTCAACGCTGATTTTAATTTATATAATATGTCAGAAATGTACAAAAATGAAAATATAATTCTTAAAATATATATAATTTAAATAGCGAAAGCGATAGCATCAGAAACATAAAGATTGTAAGAAGAAAAATGTCGGAAATCTTTGAAAATCATTATAGCGATCTATGAACACGATTCATCGCGTAAGCATTTCGAAGCAGGTCAATATTGAAGTTACTTGAATAGTTCCGGTTCAACATTTCAGGAGAGATGTTTTACAAAGGACATTTCTTACGTTGAATTCATACGATTATACAAGGAAAATCAAGTGATTGACTCATCCTGTCTTCATATACTATTATCACGTGCTCACCTAAGTTTCTTGTATATATGTATATAGGTACGACGTAAGTACACATTTAAGAATATAATTAATATATATTTATATATATAAATATATATTTGAAGCATCAATAGCGCAATGGTTCACTGGTCGCCTATCAATGTAAAAAATCGCAGGAGCTATCCTGAATCTTTAGGCTATTGTTGCCAATTCTAACACATGTGATAAGCTTAAAAGGAGAGGTTTATAAGAAAAGAGGAATATTAGTTCCTTTATTAAATTTAGGGCATTGCAGCTATTCTTAAAAAAAAGGAAATCCGAATGTAATAGCTACGAAGTGTAGTTGCAAAAACTATTTTTAGATGTAAAGCGTTATTTAAGAAAGTACGTTTTACAATGTGAATAATTGAATTCACAGCGCCTCTTTTAGTCTGAGTATGACGTGTGACGAACGTCCAACTTCAAGATTTTGAAATTAGAACGTATTCATGCCAATCTCTTACAACGAAGCTCTTCGACATAGTCGCAAAAGAATTTTCAAAAACCTTAATTAAACCAGACAGTTAAAGATCCTACCTGAACAAAGGTCATCGGTCTAGTCGTTACAGACTCCGCGGTCATGAGTTCAAACTCCGGGTTAGGGTTGCAAAAATATTATTACGTTTCTCATTTTAAAACCAGGTTAGTATTCAAGGTAGCAGCTCTGAGCGTGGGATTTGTTAAGTTTGTAAAGTCATTGGTCTGCGTTAAGCTTTCGTCTGGAGTTTTTTCTATCCTATGAGAATTCACACACAATTCAGCTATCAAATGTCAATGTGCCTTTAATATTGGCAACAATTTATTCAATTCCTTGCGCTTGTACATAATCACAAGTAACTTAATGAAGAACACAGCATCCATATATTCTCAGCTCAGGTGCAGAAGGATGAAGTATCATTTATTTTTATTTATTTATTTTTATTTTTTTAATCTTTTTTTTTTCGATGAAGTATCATTAAAACTGCGGACAAATGAATGAAGATAGGTCATTATTTTACGAAAAATAATTTGACAGAAAAACATTATTCTCCAACATCATCTTGGGCGTGTATCGTTTATCTCTATGTAAGTAGAATACTTCAGGAAAATCCTTTGTCATCGCTACTATTATATCCTTCGGGTAATGTGCGAGCAATTACACTTTATGAGGCTTATCCTCATGTCACCAACATGTATACGGGAAAAGTGTGTAACAGGCATAATAACAGAAAAACAATCAGCTTAGTGTCTCTTAGCGACAAATGAATCGGTATACAAAACAATTAATATTGACTTTTAAAAATAATACTCATATTTGAGGCACTAATGGAACTACTACTATAAAGTACTACTATAAAGAAGAAAAATTACATAAATTGAAATACACAGAAATGTCTTAAAATTTCATCCAACATGTGCACATTTATTTATAAATATTGATGACAAATCAAAAATTTTAATATATTGAATAATTTAATACTAGCTACTGAGCATTATCGTAGATAAAAAAAAACATCTTGATTTAAAATACGATGGTTCTAAGCCTGATTTGCAATTTCATTTATAATTGTGATTATAATCATAATAACTATTTATATTATTTTCGTCAATGATAAAAAAAGTAGAAATTCTAACAAATTTATTTCAATCAATTCAAGCGAAGGTCACTTGCAAGTTGTGGAAAAATTTACGGACTGTTATGTAATGTTACGTGACTATTATTTATTACGTACTAAAATATGTAACACATTAGGTATTACTCGGGTTACGAACGCGATCATACCAATTTTATTACCCGACCAAACAAAGCTGCACCACTGCATCTACGTGGTCACGTAAGGTTGTAAAATAAAAATGTAATTCATGTAATGTGGAATAAAATATAAACACGTGTAAATATATATTAAAACTCATAGCACAATAATACGAAATGTTTTTACAACAACAACAGCAGCCTGTAAATTTCCCACTGCTGGGCTAAGGCCTCTTCTCCCTTTGAACATATTGGAACTTTTGGCACGTATTCCACCACGCTGTTCCAGTGGAATACACACGTGGCAGAATTTCTATGAAATTAGACACATGCACGTTTCCTCATATGATGTTTTCGTTCACCGCCTAGAACGAGATGAATTATAAACACAAATTAAGCACATGTGTATTGGTGGTGCTTGCCTAGGTTTGAACCCGCAATCGTCGGTTAAGATGCACGTGTTCCAACCACTGGGCCATCTCAGCTCGTTTTGAAATGTTTTTACGACCAAATAAATACATGTTTTTTGAATATAGACGATAAGTATTAATTTTGCTCGCTTTCTTATGTCGTAGTCAAAATTGAAAAAAGTTATCATCATAAACGATGTGTTTCAATCATCTTGTAGGCGAGTCCTAACGAATTCGTCGACATGACATCGTTTCACGTGATATGTCTTGAGTTACGTTCAAGCAATTACTCTTTATAGCGTTTTATACGCTCCGTCCTAACGCTGGCAGCGATAAAATGTATACCAATAACTTTTGATAGCGGCAGTCTTTTGATTTTCTCTTCTATAAATGATGATACACGTCGAATATCTGTATTAGGTTTCATTCTATAAGTTAAAAAAAATTAAATCAATCTAGAATTTGTACATAACATTTATTATTGTAGAACGAAAACTGAGTGATGTGGTCAAGGAAGTAATGTAAGACGTAGTAAAGGGGCATCCATCTTGGATTGTGATGGTGGTAACAAATTTGTGACTTGCATTCTTGATAAATTGAATAATATTTTTCTAAATCAAATCAAATCAAAATATGCTGTATTCGAGTAGGCTTTTACAAGCACTTTTGAATCGTTATTTAACAATTATTTTAAGTGAACAACCGGTTCGGAAAGTAGGTTCTACCTCGGTAGAACCTACTTTCCGGCAAGAAACTCAGTAGGTACTCTTTTTCACCATTTAGTAATACAGTTATGTTCGTTAATTACAATTATATGCGTATATGATTTATCCTGCCTGGAAATCTACAATTATTAATTCCACGCTTTTTTATTTACTTGATAATAACTTGAAACTTGATGAAACTTGGTTAAACAGTGTGTCTCGATATTTATTTTAATATTTATAGAATGGTCGATTATAATATGTATGTTAAAACACTTCAGCTATATACAGAGTAAGAAACTCTTAGTCCTCTTGGAAAATATAAACAATAACAACAACAACAGCCTGTAAATTCCCACTGCTGGGCTAAAGGCCTCCTCTCCCTTTGAGGAGAAGCTTTGGAACATACCACCACGCTGTTCCAATGCGGGTTGGTGGAATACACATGTGGCAGAATTTCTATGAAATTTGTCACATGCAGGTTTCCTCACGATGTTTTCCTTCACCGCTGAGCACGAGATGAATTATAAAGACAAATTAAGTACATGAATCAGCGGTGCTTGCCTGGGTTTGAACCCGCAATCATCGGTTAAGATGCACGCGTTCTAACCACTGGGCCATCTCGATTTGGAAAATATAAAAACTGGTCTTAATTATACCGTTTTTCTTAAAAGATAAAAATAAACACGACACCTGTTTTCAAGTTATTAAAATTCCGTCAAGCTTGTACTAGGAGTGGGTACAACAAGGCTCAGAAGCACCCACCGCGACAGTAGGCGGTCTGTATTCCTTTGAATTGGTGAAGTTTAATAATACACATATTATAGTGTATTATTGAAAAATATATACTCGTATATGTGGGTTCAGACCTTTAAATTATTCTTGGCTGTTATTTTCCATGGTGGGCGTGATAAAAAGAATATCGGAATAAAAGATAAATTGTCATTGTACAATACACTGTTATTGAATTAGCCAGTACATATAAACAAAATATAATGCGATTAGATTGATTAATTTAGATCCAATGGGTTAGAAATTGTCTGCTTTGTGCGACGTTGTCAAGTTGAATGAATCAGCTGTCAGCATTTTTTAACTTTTAATATAAAAGTTATGTCCATATTTACTATTCTGGCTCTTAATATAAACACTCAATTACAAATAAAGAATTTACTATTTCAAAAATCATAATAGTTATCAAACTGAATACAAAACATCGATCACCAATAACGAACGCCATTAAAAATATTCAAACTATGATTTTTACTAAATCGCCTCTTGAAATTATCAACGCGCTGTCATTTATTTCGCAACTCCATTTATTTTGTCTCTTCACGTTCTATGTAAACAACATGAAAAAAAAAATAGTACTTTATATTTTTATAATTAGTTTCAAAAAATAATCAAAAGAAACTTCATAATTACCAGCAAGACGCCTTCTTGAAAAACGATTATCTATAAATCATACAATGCCTCGAATTAAACAATAAGATACTTTACTAGACCTTAACTATAGATAATTTTCCATCATATCATATTGTCAATTTAACTTTTTTTTTGTATTTAGCCCTGAAGTAAAAAGTTGTTAACAAAAGAGATTTCCAGATTAAAGAAAGCGTTTCGAGACCTTTGCATCACAAAAACATTGAAGATATTTCCTTCTATTTAAATTATCCTGTTGTTTGGAAATTGTAAAAAAATGGCGACAGGCAAGATGTAAAAGTTGCAGAAAAGATAATCTGAAAAGATGTCCTGAGAAAAATGTTTACGAGAATTAAGATCTCCCGATATGGCAGCCAACTCTCCCAACTTGGATTTCCATTTAGCGATTTCCTGAACGGTATCACTTTAAGCGTTATATTTCTTCCAAAGTTTGGATAACAAAAAAGGTGACATTGCACTATTTTTCTTGAATCCGTTAATGATTTAAGATCTTAACCAACGTTACTGCAATTCAATGGCAAAATGATTTGTCTTGGCTCCAATGCTTACGATAGGCTTCACCAACATCAGTTTTGTTTCGAGTCTCGTAAGTTCAAATGACACGACTGAACTAGACCGCTCACAATCGCTTGAAGCAAGCACAAGTTACAAGCCAAGTTACAAGCCGCGATGAAGTTCTGCCGGGAATTAACTCGCTTCCCGTATTATTCAGCATTTAACTTCAGCTGATTTATGCTTGAATCGCCTTTTCTTAGTGCTCGAAACTTTAAAAGTCGCTCCTACGTTTCTTGTTACTCGGAAGGTTCAATTCTTTCAAGATTTTATCGCTCCCTTGATGTATTTTATAGCTTATTTTATGGATGGATAACTTTATTTCCTGATTTTATACAGATAATCCTTTTATTTTACAAGACATTCTCTAATTAAAAATCTCTAAATAAATTTCTTTAATTTTTACATATTCAAGGACCATGAAAATTTGCTCGTCCTACCTAAATCTACCTATCGGAAAAAGTGCAAAATCAATACACATATAACTAATATCAGAAGTTATGTACAATGCACTTTTATTGGTATAGCTTAAATTTTCACCTAGAATAGGCTTTAAGCGAAGGAACTTATTAACGATTAATAAAATAGAAAAGTAATATTACACAAAAATTTAATAATGGTAACGCTACGTTGCATCACGACAACGCTGTTGTATTCGCAGTTTCCTCAACAATTAACAGCACCTGTCTTGGTTCCAGTCAAAGGAGCAGTTAGTTTGATAGGAACGAACCCCGTTAACAATGAACAACACCGATAAACAGCATCGGCTTTTGAAGAACATCTTTTTTGTATTAACAGGCTAGCGTCCGGGCAGTATAACAATATAATAACGCATTAATTTAATAGAACTTAGAACCATGTCGGATGAAATGTAAACAGTATGTAATTGAAATAAAGTAATGTTGTGTTTTTACATGCAGATATTATATTAATTATCAAAAAAGAAAAGAACTAATCCTTCAAATGGTAGAAAAGATTGTTAAAATGTTTGTTGTATTTATTTATTACTCGATTTTTCACAAACGCGGCGGATCGTGAAACCGCGAGTTTCTTTTGTTTCTTTTGCGACACCGGCGTCACTGCTATCTTATTGGAAAACTATCTTCTACTTACTTCTATATCGGAAATATATTTATTTCTTTGCAATGGTATTCCAGTCTGAATTTAGTTAAATATTAAATATTGTTTTATTATTTTATAATTATGTGACAAAAACGAAGTGTGTATTTATTATAATGTTAGAAATTATGTATGTAACTGTACTCGCATTTAGCTATGTAAGCATAATTTTATTAGTATATTTTATTCATATAAGAGTTAGACCAATAAACACCACGATACAGTAAAGGTTCCAACATCATAAATTATATTAAATATTGTATTATTATTTTATAATTAAGTAACAAAAACAGGTACGTATTAAGAGTTATTCTACCTATTTACGTAAATCTAGACACGCGGTAGCGTGTCAGCTAAGTTCAGGTAACAGAACTGGCGAGTAGCATTGTGTGTAATTTTACACGAACCATTTGGAGCCACTTTTGATCCCTTCATAACTCAAAAACTGTTTAATATAAACGTGTCATATTTGGCAAATATATTAAAAATTGCGAGATACATATGTGCTCCAAATTTCATAAACACATCTCAAACGGTTATTAAGATATTAACGTCCAAAAATCATTATTTTTATCACTGACTGACCTATATATAGATCAAAACTATTTCCCACGTTCAGATGACCTAGAAAGTTTAAATTTGGCATACAGGTAGATAATTAAGCGAATATAAAGGGAAAAATTACAAGCAAAAAATGAATAGCCAAGTCAGATCTTAGTCTACAATACATTATTCTAAGTTATAAGGAGACATTTTATTTTGTTTAATATTAAATGAATTTCAGCAAGGATAATGGAACTTGGCACCCATTTAGATCTCACTTCTTTTGTCGTTGTAGTCAACAACCAAGGTAATACTGAACTTGGCTATCATTTTACATTTATGTTTTGATTGGATATTTATTACTAAGCGCATGGCATGTGTTGGCGAATGTAAAATTTTAAATAATACATTCGAATTTCACACATTTTAAAATTTAATTTGTATCGAAATTTTAATATTCTATGACTTATGTACTGAATTTATCGTCACGGTCAATTCATGTTTTTATTATTGAGTAACATTGTGAGAATTCCATCTTCCAACGGATTTTTTTTATATAATACCTTCTTAGAAAATTTGGAAAATCAAATGGTTTTATTTTAATGTTCGTTCACTCAGGAACATTTATTTCGCTATCACTATTAATTTGTTTTATAGCTAAATGTGAAGATACACACTATAAATTATAATAAAGCTGTATCAAACATTCTAAAACATAAATGTACACACAATATTGCTTAGAAAATTATTATCAATGTTTTACCTTTGAGTCACCTTGTTGAATGAAACTTATAATAAATTCATCACTCGAAGAACTATCTTTTGTACTTCCATCACTTGAAGATCTTGTCATTTGAACGTCAAGTTGTACTTAGCTTAATGAATTTTTAGTAGAATTAATTTAAAAGGTGGTGCCTTTGAAATTGCTTTGATTTTGCTTATATTTTTTCTTGAAATGATCAATAATATTCATGGAACACATTGACATATTTTTTTAATATAATTTAATAAATGTCTGTGAATCTGATACTCTCTAAGGACTAAACTACTGAGCTTATCTTTATAAAATTTGGTATGAAGCAATTTTGAATTTTAAGAACAGACATATGCTACTTTCCTCTACCTTTAGGAACCTGATCGAAACTGAAATGAAACCCCTAAAACCAGGGCAATAAAATAAAGGATAAACGGTTGCAACGATAAATCCTTGAACGATCACAAAACAGCGAGACAATTACTAGTTATACCAACTTTCACTAAGGACAAACATAACTATTAAAATAGCCTACTATAATAGTCTCTGATCTCCACAAACTTTGAGAAATCTTAGACAATTTTTGTCTACGTTTCACTGTAGATTCATAAATAAGCTTCTCGGCATTTCAGTCTACGTATGCTTCTTATTAAAATATTAATAAGGACAGATTCAATACAAAATCGCCCTGAAATACAATGATGCTTGATAGATTAAATTCTGCGACTTCTGATTAAAAAACCATATGTTATAACCCCAATCCCAGTAAGAGCAATATATATATATAATTGTGAACGCTTATTTCATCACAAAGGATTGCTGACTGTGGGTTTGGGTATCCTCTCGATTGAAGGACACTCGAGTTTTGCGAGGGACACAGAAACCTCTCGGCGGCTCCTTGGTTCTAAGAGTTTTTTTATAGGTCACATTCTGACCAATTGACACACAATTATCACTCTTATTTCAATTAGTAGAAGAATAAGAATTACGTGATAACATTAAAAGCTATTATACCTAATGAAACAACATGTCTGGATGTATACAGAAATGAGAATGTTAAAGTGAGTATACATTTGTTCATTCGCCCATGTGAGTTTTATAAGGACCTAAAGGATTTTCAATTGTATAATCGAATTTCCTTGTTGCATTTTGTTGGCATACGTGACCACTCACAGAATTTCTATGTCAGTAATAGAGAATTTCCGTGCAATACATCCTCCTACTATTGAATATCCAATACACAGCGTACCTAGAAAAAAAATTGTAATCTGGCAAACAAATATACACTAAGACTGCTTAAAAGTTTGTATTTTACCAAGAACATGACAAATAACATCAGTAGTTACTCTTTGATAAGTATTTATTACAAACATAATAAAGTAAAGTAAAATAAAGTAACAGCCTATACATTTCCCACTGCTGAGATAAGGTCTCCTATTCCATTAAGGAGGGGCATTGGAACATATTCCACCACGCTGTTCCAATGCGGGTTGGTGGAATGCACATGTAGCAGAATTTCTATGAAATTAGACACATACAGGATTCCTCACGATGTTTTCATTCACCGCCGAGCACGACATGAATTTTAAACACCAATTAAGCACATATATATAGTGGTGCTTGCCTGGGTTTGAACTCGCAATCATCGGTTAAGATGCACCCGTTCTAACCACTGGGCCATCTCAGCTCGTTAACAAACATAATAATTAATATTTATTATAATTATTAAAAAGACTAAGATTGATCCATACAATCTTCTAAGTATAATTGAATAATGCAGTAGTGTTGACATATTATCTTCTTAAATGAATCTCAATGTATTAATACAACTGCTGAATAATAAAAACATTTTCTTGAAGCATGCACGCTTCAAACTTTCTAAATAAGTTGAACACATCGCAGTAGTCTCTATTCTCTCACTAAAGCCACAAAAACCTTCGTAAACCCTCCGTCGATTTCAGTCCCTTAAACCTTATATCATTCGAACCTCGAAAACTCCGTTCGTGTATATTTTTTCGTCTTTACTACGGTTTGGAGATAATGATGGCGAACCATCAACGACTATATCACTTTGTTTTATCTCCTCAAGGGTTAGACGTTGTAGTTTTGTTATTCTTATACTATAGATGCTTTGAGTAGAATAAATTTTTAACAATCTGTGGTAATATTAAAGAATGTAATTTATTTTCTATGTGGAAGTGTGTGTGCGTATGGTATATACAGTTGCGAATGTACTTAAATGTAAAATACTCAAACAAATTTAGTTGCCAATTACTTATAAACGATATTCTATATTAGGTATATTCTGATTGATTCGTCTCTTTTAATGAACAAACAGACAGTAAAATAAGATAAGATGAAAAATAAAAGAGTAATTGACATTTATAATATAGCTATGTACGTATTCCCAGTACATATTATAATTTTTTTTTTCTATATATGCTAATTTAATTTTTTATCTTACGTTAAATAATTAACACTCTTTATCTGGCCACGTAGCTTTCATTTTCGCGAAGATAAGGATTTCCTTATTCTGCTAATCAGTGAACTTGAGATATAGTTGGTAATTAAAAATAATATAAAATAATTAGTTTTTGAAAGAAGAAAATCGTGTCTTATAATGAATGACCATCCAAATTTGACCACCATATCCAAATACACATTATTCGTCGAAGATTTAGTAGTATTTTTAAATATGTATTTAAGATTGCAAAAAAAGGATTATAACCGACTAGAATATTAACAGATGTTCTCAATTTAAAAATGTAAAATGACACACTGTATCAAAAACACACATAGGTATAAATAAGTATGATTTTTATAAATGCCAGCAAATTCCCAGAATGTGTTCGAATTGTATTGTCTGATATGTGTTGTTCGCTGCTACATAATTACATATACGTTCTATTACATTGTATGATTGTAACAATATGATTTCATCAGTCACGCCAATCTTCGTTGTATGAAATGAAAATTGAATTCTTTTACCAATTTCCACTATTTTATTTTTCGAACGGACATTCAATTGCCTACAAAATTATACATTTATATTTATATTTTCATGCAGAAAAATAGCATCCATTAAAACCGATCCAAACTTATAGAAATCGATAAAAAAATATTATTTCTAGTCACCAATATATGTATATCCATAAATTCCGCATAATCAAGATATTTTGTATTGAAATAATAATTTCGTGCAGGGGTACGATACATATCTGGAATAAATCTATACTAATATTATAAATGTGAAAGTAACTCTGTCTGTCTATCTGTCACTCTTTAACTACCAAACCAATGAACTGAATTTGATGAAATTTGCTACGAAGCAAACTCGAACACCATGGAAGGAGCCATAGCCTACTTTTTTGCCTAACACGTGACAACCGACCCTTAAACCACGAGCGAGGCCGCGGGGAATTCGTTAACGCAACTTGTTATTAATAAATGATAAAACGTATTTGTTTAGTTTTATTTATATCATCCGAGCAGAGCCTTTCATATACCTACTTTATTCAAACTTATTCTAAATATTTTCGATCTCCTAATCTCGTTTATAATAATCTATAATTCTAGTTGAAAGATATGGAACGTATATTTAAAACATGTTTTCTTAAATCTGAAAAAGATTCTCGTAAATACAAAGCGAATTCGGGACCAGTTTTCAGAGTCGTATAGCTCCCTGGAGTATCGACTGAGATCTCAGATACGTTTGGATCTAAATTAGTTTGGTTTTATGGGTATATACTACTAAGTCGGTGAGCTTGGCAAAGTTAGTACAGACCATTTTTTTACACATAACTACTGCTCTGGGAAATGTTAGTAGGTATTTTTTTCTGTATGAATTGACATAGATCGTACTAAAACATATAGCATATGAATTGGGCATGATATGCAAACTTATTTTTATTTGATTTTTAAATAAGTTGTGACAAATATTAATTAGGTTCTACTAGATTTTGTATTTAATCGATAGTTTTTTTCAATCATATTATTAAATCCAAGCTAATATAAAACTATTAAAATTTTATACCAATTAATAGAATATCTTCAATGAATAAATTACTAGGTTGACTTACTGAGTATCCTTATAAGCCTCTGATAATAATGTTAATACCACTAAAACCTTTTCAACACCAATACGACAAATGTAACAATGAAATATTAATCGTTCATTAACGATTACACACGTAACAGAAATGAGGTACACTTTCATTTTCAGTTGTAAACATGTCCTTTATTTGAAAATTATTCTGTTTTTTTTTGCTTTTAGTTAATCTTTGGATTGACTGATACACATATATCGGAAATCTTAAGAACAATGAGAGCACATGTTCCGTGATAATTATTTCTAAATTTATGAAATAAAAGACACCAAGAAAAATCAATTCCTTATATTTTAAATCTTACAATGACTTATCTTTTTTATTATGTAATAGGTTAGCGGATGAGCATATGGGCCACCTGATGGTATGTGGTCACCATCACCCATAGAAAATGACGCTGTAAGAAATATTTAATATTCCTTACATCGTCAATGCGCCACTAACCTTGGGAACTAAGGTATCATAACTATAAGGTATATAACTAAGGAAGTAAGCTATGTCCCTTGTACCTGTAGTTACACTGGCTCACTCACTCTTCAAACCGGAACACAACAATACTGCGTACTGTTGTTTAGCGGTAGAATATTTAAATATCCTAAGTCCTATCACCAAGTAAATTTTAATTTTAAATAAATAAATTTTAATAATAAAATTAATTAAATAAACACTAGCAAGATATTGTAGACATAGAGATTTATAAATCATACATACAATATTTTTGCTTATTAAATGAAGTTTTGCCAACGTTCGCTCGCTGAAGACCTACAATTTTCTCGACGACTTCTTTGACATTATCAAATATTCAACATTATATCAGCATAATATCCGTACCATAATGTCTGTATCCTTTAATAATATATAAACTATTAATATCAAAATTTAATATTAATCATATTACTCTTCGTGAGTCCGGAAAAAACAAATATTGTAACTTTCGTTCTTGTTTTATTTTTAGTATTTTTATTTTATGATATTAACATATAGCTGAGAAGGCCCAGTGGTTAGAACGCGTGCATTTTAACCGATGATTTCGGGTTCCAGCCCAGGCATGCACCACTATATATCTGTGCTTAATTTGTGTTAAACATCGTGAGGAAATCTGCATGTGTCTAATTTCATCGAAATTCTGCCACATGTGCATTCCACTAACCCGCATTGGAACAGCGTGGTGGAATATATTCCTAACTTTCTCCTCCTGCATTAGCCCAGCAGTGGGAAATTTACAGGCTGTTACATTAACATGTTAAGTGATAAACTTTTAGATCACGATGAAATCTAAATACGATTATAATACTGATTATAATTAAAAAAGTGTATAAATTATTATTATGAAAATTATCAGTATGGGAGAAAACCCAAAATTACGGCGTTTATAAATTTTAAAAGAGTAGCTACTGTAAGTAATTAGGTTAGTATAGTACGATACAACTTAGATGTCGCATCGGCAAAATTCTTAAAACCGATCACATGCGAATTGAGTACGCTATCCCAAATTATCAATATTTATTTCTCATGCGAATATGATCTTTGCACAAACGTAATAACCTGTAATATAATATGACCTAATATATTCGTCAATTTGAGGCGTCGATTTACATGCACTTGCTTTCTTTGACGCATGAATCTATAGCGGCGAATAGCTTCGAATGGCGCGATAGGAAGCTATTTCTATTGGTTGTGTAAATCGGCAGTAATCGGTTATATTTTTATTCCATTGCATTTTCCGATGCTACATCTAATAAGTGTCGTGCTATAGTAATACAATGTGACACGAAGTAAAACCTACATACATGTTCTAACATATTCGATGAAGGGTTGAACGATTTTTACAACCTTCTACACAAAGTTACGATGAGTACCGCAATAAGAGCTGTACCAAATATTGTCATCGGCGATTGAGTTTGATACAGATTAATAGATGATTTGATGCCACGGTTTCGGATATCGGACCGTTTCGAGGATCGAGGATTTCGATTCATTAATATTGCCTTCATCAAAGTTTGTCAGTTTGTTCCCCTCAGAAGATAGATAATTTACGAGGGGAATCTCTAAACAATCGTAAAAAATCACAAAATACTAGTAAGCCACAATAGTATTGATAGTCAAATAAAACAGCATTTGCAACCAAAACATTTGTAACTAATATTTTGGCATAATAAGCATAGCACAACACATTTACTCGACTGGAAAAACAACAAGAATTATGTAATAGGTGTTTCAAATTTCTTTAAGAAAAAAGTCACAACCATAATATATGGCTGATAAAATATTTTATTGATACAAAGAATATTTAACAAAATGTAATTTTCTTAAGCCCGTCATAGGTACGAACATCCTCTTTTCCGTGGGTGGTAACATTTCGTTGAGATATAAACGCAACAATTAATTCAATAATTATGCCAGTCATTATTTTTTATACAGGTGATTAAAATTTTAAGTGCCATTCACTAATCCCATTAAAATATCTTGCCTTAGTTAATTGAAAACGGTTGTTAATTATATTTCTTTAGTTCCCTTTCGAATATAAATCATTAATTTTTCAATGAAGTAGTCAATCAATACGGTCTACCTAACGTACCTACTAATGTAAGAGATACATTATTTACTTTAATATTAATCTAACAAATGTATATAATAATATACATATGGCTTATTATAAATTTATTGAACACGACAAAATAAGCAAGAAAGTGAAAAGGTATAGATGTAGCTGTTTTATTTCCACTTTTTCAAGTTATTTAGTCATGTATGTATACAAATAATATATTTTTTTTACAATTTATATTTTAAACAATTATTACAATATACAATCTCGTTAAAAAACTGTAAAGGTCAGGAAACCAGATCTTCATATGCAGTTTATGTAAATTCTCATTTTATAAACAAAAAGAAAAGAACCAAAATATTCTTGCATGTTCAGAATTATTTACGCGTATGTTGTTTTTTTGTATATGTATATGAATTACATTTTTGATAATGTGATGTATACTAATATTATAAAAGTGTAACTCTGTCTGTATGTCTGTCGCTCTTTAAGTATTAAATCGGTGAACCGAATTTGATGAAATTTGATATAAAGCAAACTTGAACTCCAAGGAATCGCATAGGCTACTTTTTTGCCCAGAAAATTAAAACAAAACCTCTAAAAGGCGAGCGAAGCATGCAAAAACCAATGTATTATATATTTAACGTATATATTGTATGTATGTATAAATTGTGTAATTTACATAAAAACTTAGCTATATTACATGTTCCACACAACATAAGGAAAGTAGCATATCTGTTTTATCAGAATGTTTTCCTTAAGACGCTGTACAAAAGATTCAAAAGGGTCGAATTGCATCCGCCATTGCGAGTCTCTCTAAAAGATTGGCTGTAAGTTGTCACCGGCATCTTTTCCCGCGTGTATTCAGCGTCCAGAACAAATTTTATAGTTATCTTGGTTCTCTTCTAGTGATTGATTTTAGTTCTGTATTTACAATACAAGTGTTATGTATGTTAAAGACTGTTATGTAGGTTGCTTTTGTGACGTCACTATGCAGGTTTTTATTATTGCAATTTTTATTCATAACGTAAAATACATCATTTCATGTTCGTTCCAAGTCAATAAAGATGTCGTCAGATTTCTAAGAGTCCTAATACACCGTTACATTTTTATATCGAATAAGAATACATTATTTAGATATACTAAAAACTTAATCATGAAACTGAAGTAAGCATGCTGTTAATTCTCATATATCTATTGAAAAGATTATTTGATTATTTATTTCCAATAATCGACTATAATAGCCAATCACGTTGATGTATTTATTCGTAAACACTGGACGGATATCCTATCTTTCATAACATTACGTAAAATATAACATCCTGTATAAACATTTCTTAAGGTTTATCAGGATCGGTTTGAGCAGGTCGTGTTGATAGTAGCTCCTGTAGGCACACTATCAAGCGTGATTGATGGACCTTTCAACCCTTCGAGAAATTAGTTTCCAATAATGATGAATAGCACGGCTGTATTATGTCGACACGAGAAGATTTATTATTGCGTAGGTAAAACTCTTGACTCAGAATCGAGAATGATGTTTTAATCTGTTGTCAGTGTTGTATTAGTAACGTCGATGAAACAATTATGTTTTCTGGAAATATTTGTTTTCATTTTAAAAAGATAGTAAGTAATTATTTAGGTGACAATGCCTTTTATTTTTCTTTTTTTTTTGGTATACAAGTAGCTATATATCACCTGATGGTAAGTGGTCACCACATACATTGGAGCTGTTAGCAATATTAACCATTCCTTACATCGCCAATGCACGACTAACCTTGGGAACTAAGATGTTATATCACTTGTGCCTGTAGTAACACTGGCTCACTCACTCTTCAAACTGGAACACACCAATAATAAGTTCTGTTGTTTGGCGGTAGAATTTCTGATGAGTGAGTGTTACCTAGACGGGCGTGCACAAAGTCCTACCGCCAAGTGAAAAGTGGTTTGAGTGAAACCATCTAATCAGGCGGTTTCATTTAATATTGACATTTCAAATTTCCTATAAAGGCGTTGGATAAATTAGTGATGTATTGTAGCCAACGCAGAACGAGCATATAGTGATTTGTATCGTGGCTGTCATTATATTCAATTACACCGTGTTGCGGCATTGGAGGAAAGCCATAACGCGTTCTGATCGCTGTTAATTAAATGTACTGCATACCGTTATGTGGTTTTTAATACGGGTCCACATAGTAGCGTAAGCTTGCATTCATTGAAATTAATCCATAGAATTTCATACTTACGTGTTTCAAACGTAATGATATAATTTAAAAAAAATGTCAAGATTTTAATTATTACTATTATTATGAATTATCTACGAAAAAAATATTATAGGTCAAAAATAAACAAATACATATTAAATGTTATTTATTTATACTGAACATCTTCTGTTTAGAAAGTATTACAAAGAGTTTGGTATACCAGACAAGATTTTGAGCGAATGATATCTTTAATAGTGAAAAAGCGTTTTGGTAAGAAATGTGATATGATGACTTTCACCTATATAAGAAACGATTGCATTACGATCTAAACAAAACAACGAAATATGCCAGTTAAAAAGCTTGCAATAAAGCAATCATAACAGTAGTACGAATCAGAAGTAATAATTAAAACTATTAAACAAGATATATTTCATACAAAAATATTTGGATATATTAAATTTTGAATGAATATAAATAAAGGGTAATATTTTTGTTTCATAAGAGCCGCGGGACTCTTGACACCGTTGGTTTATATGACAAGTTCTTCCTCGAGGGTAATACATATTTTATAAGGCAGCGAGTTAAAATTAAGAGTACGTTTCATTTGAGAGTAGTTTGTGTGTTAGTTGGACTGTACTGTAGCCAATGAAGAAAATCCAGTCAATAAATAATATATACAATATAAATTATTATTATGTTTGATGAGTTTCAGCACATTACAATCACTGTTTAGCAGAATTAGCTTTATCAATATGAAAACTCATACAAAATTTTCCGGTCACTATGATATCACAGTATAAGATAGTAACAAAAAAAAACGAACATTATGGTAATACTGGTGTTGCAAGGTGCAAAATTCAATTAAAACTAATTATATTTTAACCACATTTTAAAAGAGATATTTATAGACAAGAACAATGCTATCTTACATATCCTATTGCTGGGCTGCTTTCCTTTTAAGGTGACGTTTGAACCTTATTCCATCGTGTTGTTTTGACGTCGCTTGATATATGTGATAAACTTTCATCCGATTTATGTATGCAGGTTTCCTAACACTATTTTCCTTTTCAACTGAACTCTAACATTAATAATTTAAGTACCAAGTATATTAAAATAAAGTGGTACTGTTTCGGGTTCAAGGCCACACTCAGTCATGCGTTTTAGCAACTGGGTAATCCCAGCTCTTAAAATATCAAATAAATTTCGAAATTTAAAAATATACTATTAAAATAGAATGCTTTTACATTTAAGCCCTGAATCCTTCTCTTGTATTGTATATATGTTATATTTGGGACTTAGTCCTTTATATTTATAGTGACAGGAATAATAGGTATACGTAGGGAAGAAATGGTTGAAACGTAATCGTATAAGTAAGTATGCGCGTAATACAAATCCGTTTTGCGGGCTTAAGACTGAGTGTATTCATTTATTTAAAATTTTGTTGTACAAAAATAAAAGTGTAGTGTTCAAAAGCTTTCTCTAACGACCAATCTAAGGAAGTGCAGGAAGTTTATACTTGGTACAAAATAAAAGATTTTACATAAAAGCGGATGAATAAAATATATTCATAAATACAGTCATATACAAGAAGATATAAAATATTAATACATAGTTACCAAAAACTTTGTGACCAAGTTCTTGGTATATAATATTATCTATTAAGTATATAATATTTTAACAGATACAAAAAAACAATAATTGGTGTGATTTAAAAATAGATCACACAATTTTTGCCAGACGGCGAGAATTACGCTTTCTTGTAGGTATTTCATGTTTTGAATGAGTCATTCTTATTTTATTAAATAGGCAAGCTGGCATATGTAAAACTGTATTTATGTAAAAACTAGCAACCCGCCCCGGCTTCGCAGGGGTGCAATACTCATACTAAATATACTATAGATTTTGTTTATTTACGACATCACATTAGAAACTTTTAAAATTATCAGTGTTTAACTACTATATTTTCCACGTATTGTATATACCAAAACATTCTCTTTAAATCACTCTATCTATTCAGAAAAACCGCATCAAAATTCGTTGCGTAGTTTTAAAGATTTAAGCGTACAAAGGTACAAAGGGACAGAAAAAGCGACTTTGTTTTATACTATGTCTAATAATCAGTCCTTAATGATGATGAAAACTAAGAAAATATGTGTATAACTCCCTTATACCTGTGGTTACAGCTCATTTTTCATGTTCACTCATACAAATCAGAATATGTTTATTTTCTCTTTTTAATACCGGGTTCGAATTTAGAATCTACAAAAACTTTTGGCAAAAGGGTCTCAGTAATTAAATATTTTTATATCTTATTTTTAAATATCCATTATTTTGATCTTTTAAAGCTTAATTATATTGACACCCATAGACGTCCATTATCAGACTAAAAATATCTTCAAATATAAAATTTCAATGCGCAAACGTCCCCTCATCAATTTGGACATTATGTAAATTTTCCGTTTCGGAAGAAATGTAAACTTTTCAACATATTTTTTGTTTGAAAATGCTGATTTTTCGTTACATTAATCATTGTCTGTGAAACACAACAATGTTTACAATTTCATGACGAATACAAAAAGACTTTTTTATACACTAGATGATTTTTCGTTTTTACGTCAAAGAATATAGCGTATTGTATTATAACACAGTATAAATATATATAAAAAAGTTATTTCTCACTGGATGTGATGACTAGTGACGTTACTAGGTCAGTAAGATTATCTTTAGCAGCACATTTCATAAATGATAAAGTAATCTATAATATTATATTGATTGAAAGAATGAAGATACTAAAATCAAGGACATCATTGGACATTCGAAAATCTTTGTGAGGCAAACTCATAAACGCCGTGGCTAACTGTTGACCATAGAAGCTGCTAAACTACTAAAACATTCAATCGTATATGTATGTTATTTACCGAAATATAAAAATAAAGCCGCTTGAGGCTCAATAGACACCACTAAACGAACATTTACAGTCTGCTGAGACAAATGCAGCACATACGTATTTTATTATATACTCTATTTTAATTGACAAAATACAAGGAGTACTTCCTTTCCTTGTGTGGATAAATTACGCAGTTAACTGAGTTATACAACTCAAATTCACGCTTTACGTTTCGTCATGCACGAAGAACCACTATATAACTTATATACCCCGACAAAGTTAGCTCATTTTAAAGCTGCTTGGGTATTTTCGTGCTTAAATAATGTATTTATACGACAGAAGTTAGTAGTCGAGATTAAATATACGGAGCTCAGCTTACTTCCAGAGATTTTTATGTCTAACTGAATACAGCTCGATCTTTTAAAAGATTTTAAATAAAATTCAAGAGATATATTCCGTGGAGTTCTGTTTTAGCTGCGACGTTTCATAGGGGCAAAGGATAGTGTATAAATCCGATTAATGAAACAAAACGAGTACAATGTGTACGTAGTTTTTGGCAGAGGGGCACAGGTTCAAAAAAGTTGTCTAGAACCATTGAATTGATGATGATTGTGTTTTCATGTCATCATGCTCTGCATTGGAGAAAAACGCCATGACGAAACCTTATACGTATCCTATTAAATTTAGGACAACATGATTTCTTTATATCTTTAAGTTTTAAATAATAAATAAATCGTTTTAATAACTTATATAGTATGGTTAAATTAAGTTTAATAATCCAAATTGGCTAGAAGAGGTACATCGTAGCTGAGGATTCGAACCAATTATTAGTTTTGTGCTCATAATTATTATAATATCACGAGTATGTAACTTTGGGTAAGAACTCAGATTTGGGTTTGTCCGCTTCAGTAATTTTCTTACCGGCCTCCTTTGTGCGTTGTAATAAGATGGAGTAATTATCTCACTATATTACGTCTTAGGAGAACTATAATACATATACTATGCCATCGTCGGATTACTAAAACATAAAGGATTTTTTCCAAGTAATCATCTAAGCTGACTATTTTTAGAATTAATATTGTAGAATGTATTGTCTGGCCTATTTTATATAAATAGAAAATCTGCCTCAATTTAAGGTCAAAATGTCAATATAAAGATATTAAACAAATATCTTTACTACGGTTATAAATGCCACATGTATTGTTATGTTTTGATTTGCACTTCTTTCAAAAATATTTTTTATGTTACTTGTTACATTGAAAAATACAAGGATATCAGCATTTATTTTTAAGTATTTTGTCTTGTATGAAATCGTATTCCTTTATAATCTTGTAATCTTAACATTTAAATGACTAACGGATTCACAAAAAAAGCTTTGGATGTGTGTGTATTCGTGAATATGTATACATGTATCTATTTTCATTGTTTTAGTAAAAGTAAAATCTTTTTTTTTTGCTTTAACAATTGACGCCATCACAATGCTCTGAAAAGCGTTCATCATACGTGTCAAATTCCAAAACCTGTACGATACGTAGTTAAATACGGTATTGTTTTGAATATTGACTACTACGCCCCGCCCGTCCCTTCATACCGCCCCTCGTTTAATTCCCTTGATGACAGATTGTCAACCATCATATTTTAAGTTATTGTTTTTAGTAGTACAAGAGACCGACTATTTTCAACTATAATAGAATATTTCGCACTACTCGATAGTTTCTGGAAACATCCCTAGTAGTTGATATAATTTGCAATACCTTACGCTTTATGAATAGTTATAATATACTTAAATCGCGTGGGCGTTTTAAGGTTCTTTCTAAGAAAACAATAAAATATTCTTTCTAAGAAAAGAATAATAAATAACATTACGCTTAGCAAACGAGCGGGTGCTAAGCCGCTAGTAAATATAAAAATAAACAACTTCTGTTGAGCGCAATATAACAAGACAAAAACTGGCGCTGGTTGGTGATTCAGACAGCCTTTTAGTAAATAAATATTGGATAACATCACATACATTACTCTGATCCCAATCTAAGTAGCTAAAGCACTTGTGTTATGGAAAATCAGATGTAATGACGGTACCACAAAAACCAAGAACCAAATCAACATAGAAAACTAATGAACTTCTCCCACATCGACTCGGCCGGGAATCGAATCCGGGACCTCAGAATGGCGTACCCATGAAAACCGGTGTACACACTACTCGACTACAGAGGGCGTCAAAACCTTAGAACTCCTGAACTAGATAACTTAATTTTTGTTAAACCACCTCAGCTCCGATAAAGCTAAAATAAGGTTTATCGCTTTCAATGCTGGATCATTAAGCTTGATAGCAATTTAATGAGCCGTACTCAAACTATTCACCGGAAACGTATTTCATTGAATCATTAACATAAGTACTCCTTCTACGTAATGGTCTTCAGACGTCCAATAGACCAATTTAAAACGAGAGAAAATTATGCTTCGATTTTTGAAATGAATTTCATCGTTGAAATGGAATTAATAGCATTTGTAAACTAGTTGTATTGTTTCTTAGAACTACCATGGCGCTATGGACAGAAAATGCAGATCATTAAAGAAATTATTCATTTATAAATAAATAAATAAATATTGGACAATATCACATCACTGAACTAACGACGGTACCACAACCACCCAGGATAATATAGAAAACTAATGAACTCTTTCTACATCGACTCCACCGGGTATCGAACCCGGGACCTCAGACTGGCGTACACTTGAAAACCGGTGCACACACGACTATGAGTAATTTTTAACTGATAGTTAAAATTTTTAATTTGATTCAGTGATCAGTCATTGTGAAGAAACATCACAAAAAATAATTTGATATTTTCAAGCGTCTTAATACTAAGTAAAAACTGTTAAGATGAGTTAACAAATAAATTAACAGCAGCACGAAAACTCTAAACAATGTTTAAAGAGCTAGAGCTGTATTGGCAATAGCTTTAACCTACACGTAAGAGCTCTTCGCTCTTAAAGTTGTCTAACGACCCTCACTAACTCCTTTTAACACTTATTTTTCTTTATTTGTTATAGTAGTCTTGTCGGTCTTTGTAACGCTTATAGATGTATTGGTCTATATTATAATAACTGTATTATATTTCTATTAAATATGATATACATATTCACTTCGAGCTGAGTGAATATATTTTGTGCGAAATAATTTGAAGTCTTTGAGAGCATTCTTGTTACCATTTCAGTCGGTTATAATTTGTTCTGTAACTATTTTTAATAATTATAATATAGTATTATTGAGCCGAGATGGCCCAGTGGTTACAACGTGTGCATCATAATCAATAATTTCGGGTTCAAACCTAGGCAAACACTACTGAATATAAAAATGAAATGATGAATGAAAAAAAAAACAATGAAAACGAATGTGTTGTAATTCATCTCGTGCTCGGCGGTGAAGGAAAACCTACATGTGTCTCATTTAATAGAAATTCTGCCACATGTGTATTCCAGCAATCCGCATTGGACCAGCGTGGTGAAATATGTTCCAAACCTTCTACTCAAAGGAAGAGGAGGCCTTAGCCTAGCAGGGGAAAGTTTACAGACTGTTAATGTAAAAATGAATAGTATTATATATAAATATTTACATGAACTGTATTTATTTTTGTGGTTAAAGAAGAACTTTATTTCTCATAAGAATTATTTCTTATAAGAATATGAATTTTCTATTCCTATTTGAACAATTATTTTTATAAGCCTATTGTACCACTTAGTAACTCATTAAAATGTTCACAGAAAAATAAAACTTCATTTTGTAACGATATAAATATAAAAAGAAAAGGATAGAGAAAGACATGAATATACACGCTGTTAGCAATCTGAATGTTATTCGTTGCATTATATTTATCTGTACCTTTTAAGATTATACTTGTTACCATTTTAAGATGACTTTTATTATTTCTTGGAAGTACTAAGAAATAATGCAAAACATCCTTTATCTTATTTATAGAGCCATTCGCTAAGCTATGCAGTTAGCTAGCAGAGTTATATTAAATAACAGTTTGTTAACATTTAAAAGCATATTAACATATATCTAATGACAAATAGCTGGTATTTAACTAGTAAAACATTATAAAACCAACAAAAAACGTAACATTTCTTTTCTCGAACTCACGTACCTATTGATTTCAATCTTCATGTATTCATAGCATTACTTCAGCTGAAAATTTTACTCATTATAGACCAGGATTGACGGTAGATGACGTTAGATGTAATAGATTATTCTCTATGCGGTTTAGATGTAAATATCGAAGCTTCATATCCGGCCAAGCATTAAGAATTTTATTTGACAATTGTAAATATCACTGAAAGACACCGTACACATTATACTCACGCTCATGATATAAGTGTTTTCATTATTTATTCTAAATATTAAATTAAGTAACAAAATTTTTATGGAACTTTAAATTATTAAGCATCACTCAAAAAGTTTCATTTACTTTCCGAAGTAAAGCTAAAACATATCGAACAAGATATCAAAATTAGGCAAAACTTTGAGAACTCCCGTAATAGCTAGTTAAAATTTGAATTTAATTAAACTTTAACTACTTTCCTCCCTTGATTATTAACTGAGATGATAAATTTATGTACAGAAAGGATTAGAGTTATTCATTTTTTAGTTATTTAATGCTTGTTACGATGTTTTGTTATGTGACTTGATGTGTAAAAAGACAAATACCGAGCATGGTCGCTGTGTTTACAGATACTTGGTGGTAGGGCTTTTTGCAAGCCTGTCTGGGTAGGTACCACCCACTTATCGGTTATTCTAACGCCAAGCAACAGTACTCAGTATTGTTGTGTTCCGGTTTGAAGGGTGAGTGATCCAGTGTTTAAAGGCACAAGGGACGTAACATCTTAGTTCCCAAGGTCGATGGCGCATTGACGATGTAAGGAATAGTTAATATTTCTTACAGCGTCATTGTGTATGGGCGATGGTGACCACTTACCATCAGGTGGCCATAAAAAAAGGACTACCCAAATGCGTAAATCTTAATGTTCACAAGCATTTCAACTTATATATGTGCTCTATATTCCCTTAGCCTCGTAATCAGTTTGCGCGACAATCGGCCACGATCAGAGAGTATGTATGTATAATCATTGCCTTCCAAGTTTCCAGCATCCCGCTGATAATTCTTTGATAGAAAACCTTCCAGTCAGATCCAACACCGCACCAGGCTAGCTAGAGTATTGTCATATAAATTATCATAAATTAACCATCCTCAGAGCGATATAAATTCTCAGTTTGAAGATTAAATTTTAAAAACAGAAGACACAAGTTACAATGAAGTAATTAACGACAACATTTAATAGATTTTGATATTACTACACTATGATTAGTAGTAATACTTATCAGTCAATATAACGTACTTTTCTTAAAACTAATAGTTATTAAACTCAAACTATCACGCCGCTACAATGCAGAAACTCATTAAAACAAAATTCAATAGAAGTATCAAATATCCCATAACTAACTCTACTGAAATTCAATATTTTAAATAAAGCATCCATGAATAGCTGAAATAAAGAGCTTGATTTAATGAATTTGAATTTAAACCAACCGTGTGCTTCAATGAAATTAGAGCGGGGTATAATATGAACAACCCAACCAGGTCAAGTCAATATATACTGAAGTTATGGCAGAAAATCGACTTAAGTTGGGTGGAAGTTAAATGTTTTCAGCGAAGATTAAGAGAACTGTTCCGTTGACTGTTTCTGAATATTTTCATAACACCTCTTCGTATACATTTAGGCATCATCAGAGTTTGTCTAATATGAACATTGAAAATTATGAATAATAAGCTTTAAGGAAATCCTACTGTATTTGTATACTATACAAATATTTTGAAACAGTCATATGAAATTTATGTCTTAAATGTATACAGTTAAAAACAAATAAATCTACTATGTACATCTAGCTACTACCTATTTATATGATTGAAGATACATATGATTTTCGCAGTTCGTTGTAATTTATATTTAGTACGATTTATATATATTTAAACATATTTTACTTTTTCGTAAAATTATTTTTTCCATTTTAATGGAATGTTCTCAGCAAATAAATAAATTATACGTATTATATTTACGTTTTTTTCTTTGATTACATTAATATTTAATTGGTCGTAATAACCGCTATGCAGTTTGTTCAATTGGTAGAGAAATGGGTCAGAGCTTTTCACTTGTTTTAAAGGCTAATAAAACCTTTATAGCATTTCGTTTTCAAGAACATGAGTGAGCGTAGGGAGAATTATAAATAGTATTCTAAATATAGGAGAAGCGGATAGCTAATTTGAGAAGAAAAAATCCTATACTTTATTAGTAGTAGTTTTTTTAACCATCGATGTGAATAGATAGATAACATATATTGTTCTCATCATCATTTTGAAATAGTTATCAGAAATGAAAAGAAATTAAATATGAAAATGAAACTCAGATGCTTATGTCCATTGCTGTATATTACAGAAAATTATTATCATTACATAATCCAATGAATTTTCATTTCATACACAGCTTTAATAACGCGGTCGTAAATCTTTTACATTTTACCGAAACTTAATTAGCGAAATCAAATTTTGTGAAATACTAACGTAATTTTAATCTACTAGATTAAATTACACGCCTCTTCTTTTATTTATATTGTTATAATTAGTAATTTGAAGTATTCATATTATAATTTTCCATGACTAACCAAGACGTGTGTGTATTTTAAAACTCTAGGAAAGGGTTTTAACTTTGTAAAAGTAATTTAGTAAAGCAGTTCTATAAGACAAATCTCAAAACTCATAACAGCGAGTATTTCACGAGTGAGAAATGAAACAAATTCTTACAGAATTACACTGCAGATGACAATACATAATTTCGTACTTCGAGCTAATCCGATAATAGCTGGATGGATGGATGGCTATAGTAGATGGATAGCACATCTCTACAATGCCTGCATAGGTAATTCCATCAATACATAGCTCATTTGATTTTATTTTGACGATTCTCATTCTTACACTGACAATGTATTGGTGTGTGTGTGAGTGTATGTGTGTTTGTGTTCGTGTGTATAAGTATATTTTATCATGTTCGATGTGACTGTAAAATTAGTTCAACCATGGGTATAAATGTAAAAAAATACTTGTTGATTTCACATTTCAGTTTATCGAGTAAAGTCCAATAACAATCTTATATTGTATAATTTTATGCAATAGAAAACAAACATAATGAAGTCGTTACTGCCGGCTGGTAGGTAATTGCATAAATTTGTCGGAGTCGACATTTTTGTGAATTTTCAGAATTAAGTAGGTATAAGGGATTAAAAGAAAAATTTTCTCTGAAATTATGCGCAAGCTAAAAATTGTGAAATATTCAAATTGGCTAACAAGGACTAGCACTTGGGACGTCAAAATAATTTTTTGCGAGTCGCTCAGCGAGTCAATCAATTTTTATTCTAGTAGCCTCTCACGAGCACTTTTCAACTATTCATGCTGGATTTCATTCAGTAATCTCACATGGTTAGGTATTAAAAGTAAGTTATTTACAAATAAGTTGATATGAAAATATACTTGCTAATTTAGATATATAAGATGACCTAGCCTTTGTATTGATTATTAAGAATAAATTATTATTTTGAAATATAAATTAGACTTAAAAGTGTTGTGTACTCCAGACGTTCTCTAGAGTTTCGATGACTGCATAGACGCCCGGATCGAGAAGATAGCGGGGGTCATATACAGGCTCCTGACTAATCCCAGAGGACTGAGGGGAAGAACTTCGTAGTCTGTATATCGTGACATTTATTATTCGCACCACTAAACTGTGGACTTTGCAGGAGACTTTTTTCCCCGTACAGCGTTTGTGTCTTCGAATCTAATTTAGCAGGTATTTTCTAGTCAAGCGTGCTATATCTAAGACTGTGTCGATGCTGAATATAAACCAAGCCAACAGTCAAACGCTAGCCTATATTGGATAAAATATAGCATGTATACAATTAATGTTGTATGATCGATAGCCCTCAATAGGAAAACTGTTTCGTCATAAATAATGCAGGGACGTAGCACGTCATTATCCTCCAAGGCAGTAATGGTCCTAGCATAGTATGACAAAGCATCGGGACCTACTTAAATATGCTGTAAACATTCGTGGTTGTTTTCAAGAATGCCAGTGTTTAATCTGCGGGTGGAGAAATCCTAGTCCACGAAGTTAGTCGAAACCAAATTCTGTGAGCAGTCGTGTTGGCGATGCTCCATAGGCCGCGCGCTGCAGTTCCCACTAGCAATACAAAAAAACTACTAAGAGAATACAGTACGGGAGGATGCTTTATATCAAATCTAAGATTTACGAAACATTTTGGATCAAAATAATATGACTTTGCATTAGAAGTCGTAGATTCCCGATATCACCATTGACTGGGAATCTGTTCTTGAAAGGGTGATATTTTTCTTTGTCCGATTCTGAATTCCTTGCTGATCTGGATGATATTCGGTTAGTCTTGTCATGCACTGAAAAACACAATTTAAGTACATCCTAAATCCAGTGAAACTTATTCAAAGTTTGAAATTCAATATTTCATATACATATTTTTTGGCAAACGAGTGTAAACGAACTAACATTGCAAACATTTCATAACAACTTTATGCGTAACCACTACACTCTCGTCGTTATATAGAATTAGTGCTCGGTTAGATTGCAGGTAATTACTAGTTAAAGCCTAATCGCATTACCTGGGCCTTTGACTGTGTATGAGGTTAGTGCATACGCCGGCCACCTTAACTTAGTTAACTGTATGTTCTTGGATTTACTCGCTTTGCTAAAATATATTCAGTAAAGTTTAACATACTAATAAAATTATTATGATGGATTTTATTATTGTATTATTTATTGATGTGTCACAATCATAGGACTTTGTAAAATGCTGTCTGGGTAGTTAAAATCTACTCCTAACATATTCTACCATCAATCAGCAATCTCGAAAAGATGATGTTCTGACCTACTTTACTGGAGAAAGATTTATAGTACCATTATATTTTAATTTTAACATTCTTTATTAACCGACTTCAAAAAAAGGAGGAGGTTCTCAATTCGTCGGGGCCTTTTTTTTTTAGCTATACTATTAGTATACTCAATTCAAATAATCATTTCTTTCTGTCTTACCGTTATGAAGTGATACTTTGTATATTGGTGCGCCTTAGTGTATGACCGTCTTGTATACCACCTATTTCTCATTCAGTGGAAACCTTCAAAAAGTTATCCAGGCTCCTGGAAGGGGTAACACAGTTATGTGAAATTACTTCTCATTAAAACTTTACTCTACTCACCACCCCTACGCACAGTCCTCGTTAGCGCCTACAGGAGTGCGTTGCCATCCTTACATACAGGGCCGTCTAACGACTTCAGGGCCCCCACCTAACGACAACACGGCCTCTTTTTTCAGTGCTATAGATGGACCGAGTCGTCGTGTCTTCGTCTCCATCCAGAGGGGTCAACCCAGTACCGTTCCCTCCGCCGTCTCCTTCGGGACCATAATGGGCTCACAAACGTAGCCAAAGGCCATCCATGCCGATTCAGTGCGAAGCGTCGTCGATTATATATACCGTTATGGTTGTCAGCGGTGTCCAACGAGCGTACCAAGTTGGTCAAGGAGGCGCCACTAACGCGTACGTTAAATGCCCTAAACGTGATAGCCGGCTAGGCCTGATTGAGCTCACAAAGATAGCCATCTCTATTATAAATCTATACTTATAATAAATCTGTAGGGAGGTCAATTCTGTACATGAAATATTTTTCCAAAACAACTATCAGAGGTTGAAAAGGGGTCGATACTGATGGCAAAAATGCAATCAGTAAAATTTTTGTCTGTCTGTCTGTCTGTCCGTATAACCGTTATAGAAACAAAAACTACTCGACGGATTTTAACGAAACTTGATACAATTATTTTTCATACTCCTGAGCTGGTTATAGTATACTTTTCATCACGCTACCGTCAATAGGAGCAGAGCAGTGAAGGGAAATGCGGGAAAACGGGAGAAGTTACTCCATATTTTAAGCTTCCGTCGCGTGTACAACCTTAATGGTTAAAGCTACACAGAAATTGTGTATGACGGAAATATTCTACTTAAAATTATATAAAAAAATATCCCATGACAACCTTTGTCTATCTTTTATGGTCGACTCACAATAACAGGTGGCACTCCCAATAGCTTAGTAGTTCGAAGCTTTCTGATTAGATTTGTCTATTCCTGTGTTTATAACACTCACAATCATCCCAAATTAAAAAAGTTAACAGTATTAACTATTCCCTAAAAAAGAAGTATAGAAATCGGTATAGAAACACCAAAGTTATAGATGAAATACGCTAATAATAATGCTATCGTACGTGAATACTAAATCTATACTACTATATAAATCTCTAGAGTCTGTCTGGGCACTTATTTTTGTCGTAATTCATCATAAGTATTCTTTTTATAATTGACTGACATAATTTTTACCATTTTTGACATTTTTGTCTGTCTGTATGTTCTGCTATAAGTCGAGATCAGGTGCACCGTGCATCTTTATAAAAATTGGTATACAGGAAAAACATGCGCTTGCGTAAATGATAGGCTATCTATATACAAAAGTGGAAGTGTTTGTATGTGTGTCATCGATAAACTCAGAAACTATTTGATCGATCATTAAGATTAAATGAATAAAGAGATTATGCTATCCCCATTGATGTAACTCGCCATTAGGTAGCGCTGCGATATAAATATATCTACACCGTTCAAACGATTGTCATGAAAATGAGTATAAGTATTTTTTCACGGATAAAGTATCACGATGCATTTCTATGCCGATCAACCGAAAAGTATAAAATATTAAATAAAAAATGAAAATCATTGATCATCATTGAATCAAATAATTTATATAAATAGAAACCACCATGCCATTGAAGAAACAAAAGATCGGAACATCAACAATATATGCGCAGCGTCATCCAAAAGAGCTACGGAAACAACACAAAACAAGAAATACGTTTAAAAACAAATAGAATCCGAATTTATACTTTGAGAGTTGCCAAAACAGTTAGTCAAAGTAATGATCAAGTTCCAGATCTTCGAACAAGCATCTTTATCAAGAGATACTGAAAAACCTGACGAGCGAGCCCAACGACTGGATGATCAACGATTAAAATAGACTTAGTCAAGAACTAGAACCAATCTCCATAAATCCCGATGTGATCATTGGTTCATTTAACCATTTTAAACCATTTATTTTGCTACACACATACATTACATAGATTATACAGGAAAAAATAAATAAATTTAAAGAACACTGTAGGTAGCAAGGGGTTCATCTCAGTATAAGCTGTGCTAATGCACAGCACTGATTTTCAGATGGCCCCTGACTATTGGGTAAACATAAACACATGCGCGCATACGAAAATTAATAAATGAAATTATAAGAACAAAAACTAAAACTAAAAAGTCCTTATACTAAAAAAAAAAGAAACATATCACACAAAAAGAAAAACATCACAATGAACTTAGAGATAAGATAGGCAGACAGACAGACAGACTTAGACATAAGACATTAAAATTGAATATGATTAATACTAAGTCTATGAGGTAGTATGACTTATATAGTTCAATGAATATAGTATGCCCATATTTTCACGCTATGACGTTTAAAATAAACTGGTATGATACTACTCTACTTACTACTGTAAAATAGGCTGGTATGGTGCTACTCCACTGACAAAAAGTATTTACTACAACTGGTTGAACGACCAGAACCTCTTCTTATCTACGTTACGGGAACTACTGAGGAGTCTGAATATTTCCTCAAGCATATTAGAAATTACAATTCTTGCTTTGAAATGATATCATCTCGGACTGTACCTATCAAAATATTCTCACGACAGGCTCTGTGACATCGAAGAATCATGAGATGGATTTTTTTGCGTATCGTATAATAATTAGAGATAATCAATCTAACCATATTCTGAAGTGTCGTCAACTGATTTAACAATTCATTGTTGACATGTATGCTATGGTCGAGAACGAACGATTAAACTGCATTCGATACAACCAATCAAAACTCTGAGCCAAAGAGTACATTTATTTACGAGATACATTATCGATAAAGTAGCTGCTGGTGCTGGTTTGATGCAAACTTTTACAGACTATAGAAATTTAATTAAAAATTTCATCGTACCTATATAACATCGTATAAGTTTAAAGGTGTTATGACCAATCTGCAGCCTATCATGAAAATCATTGAAGAAGATGAAAGAGATGACGAATATTAATTTTTTTTTTAAGAATTCGATTAGATCTCGCATGTTTCTTTATTATTTGTTCATTGTTGATGATCAGTAATTAATTAGGTACAAAATGAAAAATGAAAAATTTATTTTTCTGCGACTAATGCCCAGCGAAGCGGGCGGGTATAGCTAGTCATATATAAAGTAGTAACTAATTTGAAATATTGTTATTATACGTGCTGTGCAATCGAATTAGGACTACTATGGCCTTTAATGATATCTGTACATGTTTGATAAATACGTACATATATACGATAACGATAAAATCATCATACTGTCTTTACGGCGTGACGCAGAAGAATATTATATGATAATCACAGTATATAACATATTATCTGATCCCCAGGGACAGTAATGTACAAATGTTTTATTTATACACAGCCAACGCGCACACGGTCGAGGTCACATCATCAAAGTCACGACGTAATCCGACAAACAAATTTCTCACGTTCTCTTAAAAATAATTATTTTATTTCCTACGCAACTCGAATACAATAAGGATTTCGATGCTGTCGATACAATAAAGGATGTTCTGCGCCCTTTGGGAATGTATTTCGCTTTTACTGTATTGCCTTTGATGTCTGGATAAAATAAGAATAGGGCATAATGTAAATTTTTGTGGCGGTAAAAGCGGGAAGGACGTAGATTATTGAAAATCTCTCAAAATAGTTTCCGGTCATTTACGGAAAATTGTGTCTTACGAGTAAATCGATGTGAAATTTCGGAGAATCCGAGATTCACGAATGGCGGATGTTTAAAATGCAGCTGAGTAAACCGAAATGGCCCAGTGGTCAGAACGCGTTTATCCTAAACCGATGATTGCGGATTCAAACCCAGGCAATCACCACTGAATATTCACGTGCTTAATTTTGTTTATAATTTATCTCGTGCTCAGCGGTGAAGGAAAACATCGTGAGGAAACTTGCAAGTATCTAATGTCATAGAAATTCCACCAACCCGCAATGAAACAGCGTGGTGCAGTATGTTCCAAAACTTCTCTTCAAAAGCAGTGGCAAATTTACAGGCTGTTATTGTAAATGAAAAGTTTTTATCTTTCCCCTTTTACCCTTAGTAGGTACAGTAAAACATAGTAATTGATTGTTTGAAAAAGCAAAGTATTTAAAAATTGAAGAATCAATTATATCGAATTTAACATTATTCGGTGAAACATAAATCACAACTGATAATTTTAAGTACTCTATTTATTAACCGTCAAATTCTCTGTGGAGAGATTTCTACGCGTTATTGGTAAACCACTACTGTAATTAGAATATCGTTAAATTATTAAGTTATTGTTAATAATATCAACAATCAACAACAGCCTGTAAATTCTCACTGCTGGGCTAAAGGCCTCCTCTCCCTTTGAGTAGAAGGTTGGGAACATATTCCACCACGCTGTTCCAATGTGGCTTGGTGGAATACACATGTGGCAGAATTTCTATGAAATTTGTCACATGCAGGTTTCCTCACGATGTTTTCCTTCACTGCTGAGTACGAGATGAATTATAAAGACAAATTAAGCACATGAATCAGCGGTGCTTGCCTGGGTTTGAACCCGCAATCATCGGTTAAGATCCACGCGTTCTGGTTAGAACGAGATGGCCCAGTGGTTACTGGGCCATCTCGACTCTCGATTAATAATACATATATTTTCATCAAATTTTTTCATCCCATTTATTAAAAATGTTGACTACAAAATACTTTAGAGAATTTTTAGTTACACATTTCTTAATTCCGGGAACCATTCAGCTGAATTTATTGATATTTGTGGATTCGACAAATTGAAAACTGTATTAACATATTTTTTGTAAGCAGTTAGTTCTTTTGCAAATTTTTTTCAACACTGAATTTTATTGATAAATTATTCATTGTATATTTGAATCGTGGCGCGGCAAATGTAAAATTGCTTGAGATATTTTCTATGATGCAATTATTATCATTCCCGCAATTGATATTCATTTAAGCCTAGAGCAGGTTACAAAATAATAATAATAATTAATGATATCCGCAGATAATTATTTCAAAATACTTAAAGATACCTAGGCAAATTTGTTCTCATATACAATTTTTTTGAAGTGTCTAAAAATGCAGTTTTATAATGTTTTAATGAATATTTTTTATAAGTATATACAATGGTTTTATATAAGTAATGCAGTGTCTGCAGTATAAGACCACTGTAACACAATTAATAGCGAGTGCAAATAATTAAACTCCACCACTTTGATTAAACTCGAAGCGAACGTGTAGCATACTAAGATGAGAAAACTTAAGGTTTTCATCTAAATTTAGTATATTTGTTGTAAGGATATTAACAAGATGTTGAAACAGAATCGAACGATAAACTAATTAATGAATATATGTCGAAATAAGGAATTGATAATTCTAAGATTAATTTTAATTGTTTCTTAAAATTTTTAGGTACTTTTTTATAGTACTTCGTGTTATATCACTACTGTAAATATATGTATAAGTATAATTGTAATACAGTCTCAAATATCATTAAAAAATATTGAGATAAAATTTAAGGTGTCGAAAATATGTATATAAACGTTTTACATACACTTATATTGTTATGTATCAAAAGCTACCGAATGGATGTTCATACAATTTTCACCAAGATGTAGATGCATAATTCATTAAGGGTTTCTCTAAATTGGCTGAACTATGAGGATGGTTGAAGACGTCATACCAATAGAATGTTTCACTTAGACCCTTATTATACCCGCGCAAAATCAGGGCCATATAGAATATACCTTAATTTAATTCAGCGCTGGTCTATCACATTGTGATAAAACATTTTTTTTTTAATAAAATTGATTTTTGTAAAATAATACATTCAATATTTTTACAAAATATAATAACAAGTTTTATCATCCATTTTCATAACCTTACATAATATGTATAAGTTTCAGTATGTTTATGCTTTATTCTAATGGAATTTAGAAACATTTTAATTCAAGTAAATGTTCTCGAAACGAAGTACCTACTTCTGTTGATAAAATTCAATGAAAACTCGCTTAATTAATCCTTACCAGCTCTCTTTAGACTTTAAATTGAATCTAGATCAGATGAGAACGTGCGAACTACTAGACTACTCAGGAGAAATAGACTTGTGGATGAAGATAACAGATCAAAATCGAAATTATTAATGAAGGCTATATGATATGATACTACTTGCATACATACAGATTAGTAAGTAACGACGACTTGCATTCTAATCTCGGTTGGAGCTAAAAGTATTCAATGTTATTTACATATGTTATTTTTATACTCCCACCACACAATTCGCGTAAACTTGTTAAGCTTGCGCCTGATCTCTCTCTATTCGCCTCATACTGATTTCAAGCAGATTATATAAGCTTTGTGTATTATATATGTATTTTTGTACTATTCCCAATATTAGTACGAGACATTTACAGGCCTTCTAGGAAAAGGGTACCTGTCCTTCTCGGACTAACAGCTCGGTTTTCAGTTTCAAATAATGGATTATATTCAGATAAGTCTTTATTTTTTTAAAGCCCTTACGCTCAACATTTGGACTGATTCCAATGAAATGCAGCAGATATTATGCCATGAAGTGTATTCCGTGGAATAATTTAATATTTGTAAATAAATGAATTCGAAAATAACTATCAATTATTTATTCGTTGCAGATTAATTTTTACCTGGAAAATTAATTTTAATGCTGTTAATTAATGAAATATGGCAGAAAAAATATTACGCTATAAAATTGGATTTATTTTATAAATTTTTGTTACATTCAATTCGAAAACAACAACTATAATTATGATTATTGTAGTTTAATTTATGTCAATTGAATTAAATTTTATATACTCTGCAGTCTTTGGTGAATAATAATTTATAACTTGAATATCTAAAATCTACTTACTAGTTGGGCTTCATACAAGTCGTTTGAGTAGGTAGCACCCACTCATAAGTTATTGTAACGGCAAACAGCAATACTTGGTATTATTGTGTTCTGATTTGTAGTTTGAACTACATCATTAAGCTAATGCTTGTTGGTGCATTGATGGAATAAGAAATGGTTAATATTGCTCAAAGCGCCAAAGTGCGGTGGTAACCAGTTACCATCAAAGGGTAATTGTTTCGGTAGGCAGACTACCCACATCATAAAAATTGTGGATAATAATAATAATCATAAAGGTTAATGACAATTTTATATAAATTCAATTCACTTTGTAATTTCTGTGCGGAGGCGTTCCTTTGTGTGACTTTGAAAGTAATTGATTCGCTCTCTTGTGCGAAATAATTTATAATTACATCGAACTTTTATAATTGTGTTTATATTTAACAGCACGCTTTATCACACACGTCATTTTGTTATAGATTGTGTCATTATCACATACTATTTCATTTCATTATTGAAGAAAGACAATTGATCGTGTACTTTAGTGTAAATCACAGACTGAGAACAAGTTACCATGAGCAAACCCGAGAAGAGCAAATACAACGTTCTTTTTTTTTAAATATTTATTAAGAAGAAGAAGTAAAGATATTACATTTATCATATGAACTAAGCGGCCCATGTCTCCTTCGTACTCGGTACCGATCGTTGGCGGCGATTCATCAGTCTTGATGTTGCAACTCGTACGATTTCCACGTTATGAAGAATAATTGAAGTCACAGCGATCACTTTGGAGGTTTTACTTGGTGGTAGGGCTTTGTGCAAGCCCGCCTGGGTAGGTACCACCCACTCATCTGATATTCTACCGCTAAACAACAGTACGCAGTATTGTTTCAGTTTGAAAGGTGAGTGAGGGACATAGCATCTTAGTTCCCAAGGCTGGAGGCGCATTGACTATGTAAGGAGTGGTTAATATTTCTTACAGCGTCTTTTTCTATGGGTGACGGTGACCACCTACCATCAGGTGGCCCATATGCTCGTCCGACAACCTATTCCATAAAGAAGGTCTATGTGTTGTATTCCCCGGAATGCTCGAGTAAGGTGTTACGAAAATTGAAAATGAAATGTCGATGGGAAATGTATTACAAAAAGTATAGATCGCTAAGTTATCCATACTGTAGTATATTTCAATTATAACAAACATAAAAATAGATGCGTCACCAAACACGGGTCCTTAGATTATAATTTGGAACCGCAATTATACAATACACTGGCTTACCAACCCTTCCAACCTACACGAGTATCGATTTTTAGTCGTATCGCTGGTGAGTGGGTGATATCTCACAAGTGTACCTTTACACAATGATGAATTAAATAAAACTTTATATGTAAAGAAATAGCAGTGCTGTTAAGTATTCAATTAAGGAGTCATTTGGAACATATATTTGTACCTTAAATCATTTAAATGATTGTTACAGTACTTAGTGGATTTACCTTTTTAATAAAAGTTTTAATTATAACAAACAGTCTTTATTGTGTCACAGAGCAGAGTAATGCTAAGAAGAAAAAAGCGCGAAATTTACCACATACTATACATAGTTGGCTATAGATAACTTATAATTTAACAATGATATTCGGCAATATTTACTCTCATCGTGTATTATAAAATTCAATATTAAAATAGTTACATACCTTATATTCTGTAACGACTTACAATCTGTTTCAAATTTCACATCTTTATTCAAAAAAAATCCTCTCAATGAGTTCTAATATGTATTGATTTATTTTGTTTTCATTGCATATATATTTCCTAATTTGCATATATATTTCCTAATTTGTAAAATTTTAAATTGATTATATTACCCAGTATTTCATTATATATGCCTATATCATTGACAAAAACATCATAAAAGTGTTAAGAACCAAGAAGATGTAATCATTGACTAAAAGCTTTCATATCCGAGAATGTTATCTATTAGGGAAATACCCATTGCATGAATGTCATGGATCTTAACTATAGATTCCAAATTCAAATTTTGGCAATCAACACTGAGTATTCTGGTGTTCCATTTGTAGATTTTATTCATTGAAAGTCTAGCTGTGACAGAATTCATGAAAAAAAAAAGAAATGTCAACGACATTTTTCTATATTTGTAAACCCACACTAGGGGAGACTAGTGAAACAAAATTCAACCTTAAACCAAAACAAAAGAGGTGATATTTGTTCAGTGGTGAAACATTAACGGGCTACTATCGCTATAACCAAAATATTTATATTTCAAAAGTTGCGAAAATGGTTGCGTATTATAATTTTACTATCTCTTGCGTGTGATTTTGTAGAATTATAAAGCCGTAGATGTATCTGATGAAATCTTAGCAGCTAGAGTTCGAACGCTTTGTTTGATGAAGTATTGAAGTATGAATATATTAAATGAATATTAATTTGATCACGATTAACATTATACAAGTCTGAGAAGGTTCGACTAACTCAAAACAAATTTCTATTCTCATATGACAAGATTTCTCACACTGTTACGTATGAGACGAGAGTCTCATTTAAATCCTTAGTGAGAAATATAAGAGGCGTATTATTATAGACCTCTTGAGTTTATCTCATTTACACATACACACACACATACTTTATCCCTTAAACAAATACAAGTCGGTATGTATTTTTTTTTCGAATTTGCATAGAAATTTGGGTAATTGTGTATTACTGATTTCATATATAAAATCAATATTTATAGAAAAACTAGCTGACCCGGCAAACTACGTACTGCCACAATCGAAATACTTAAATAGTCCAAATGTGATGAGCATAGAAACCATTGCACGCAGCAACACTGGTGATCTAACAGTAACAGTAAATAACTGATAAAAGCGACACTATCAATATTTTTTTCTATATTTTCAATGACACAGGAATCATGAGGTTGTGTGATAAATTACCATGTCGCTATAATTAAGTCCTTACAATATAAAGTTTGCAAAACCATTTATTGTAAACTGGATATACCATAAGTTTTAATTTGAAACTCATTTGCAATACAAATCAATATAATTTCACTAAATACAACACAGATAAATTATATAGGTGGTCAAGTTTTATTATGGTTATGTTACTTATAATATTTTGAAAATATTTTCTGACTTTTATTGCTCATAAATAGTCACGATACAACAATTATATAAATTAAAAATTTAACAAAAAGGAAAACCGACTTCAAACAAAACAATATTTTAAAACAAACTAATATGCACTAAAAAGTAATAAAAATAATTGCGTATTCAAAATATTTATCAGAGTCCTCCTAAGTAAAATAAAATGAAAAGCATTAGAGTACTCAAATGTCGATTTACGATTATATTAACGTAGTTACAATTTTTGTTACCCCATAAAATAACATTTCATTTAAAATCATCTACATCAAATGCAGCTAGGTTATTAAATAATAGTGTTTCTAAATGCGTTATTGATTTTTCATTTGAAACGGTTTCTGCAATAGATGTCATAAAAGTATTTAAAACTGTAAATATTAAAAAAACTAACGACATATGGGGCATTTCGGTAAAATTTTTTAATAACATCATATACGATATTGCTCCGTATATAGCAGTAATTTTTAACAAGAGTTTGGACACGGGTTCATTTCCTAACTTGTTAAAATGTAGTAAAGTTTTACCACTTTTTAAAACTGGAAACAGAAGCGATCCCGGTAATTACAGGCCTATTTAAATACTCCCATCCTTAAGTAAAATCTTCGAAAAAATTATTTTAAATCAACTTCTCGTCCATTTCGGTACAAATGCTATTTTTCATGGTGAGCAATTCGGTTTTAGAAGAGGTCGCTCGACAACTGATGCGGGAATTGCGCTTCTCAAACATATTTACGATGCTTGGGAGAAATCACAGAACGCTATTGGAGTATTCTGTGATTTATCTAAAGCATTCGATTGTGTAGAACACGAAACGCTTCTTTATAAGCTCAAATATTACGGTGTTAAAGGTAAAGCTCTTGATCTCATCGCTTCATATTTAAGTCAAAGAATCCAGCAAGTTTTCATTAATGGAATAAAGTCTTCTGGATCTACGTTAAAAATGGGAGTTCCACAAGGTTCAATTTTGGGTCCCTTTCTATTCCTAGTATATATAAATGATCTTCCTTTCTATGTTAAGGGTATTTGTGATATAGTGTTGTTTGCTGACGATACTTCGCTGATTTTTAAGGTTGACAGGAAAAAAAATGACTATGACGATGTGAACGGTGCATTATCACAGATACACAATTGGTTTACGGTAAATAATTTAGTTTTGAATGCTCAAAAAACAAAATGTGTAGTTTTTACCCTACCTAATGTTAGCAAGCAAAATTATAATATATCTTTAAATGGTGACCGTCTTGAAGTAGCTGAAACTACGGTGTTTTTAGGAATAGAATTGGATTCCAGACTTCAGTGAACTTCTCATTTATCATCCCTAACAGGAAGACTCAGCTCCGCAACATACGCGGTTAGAAAAGTTAGACAACTAACTGATATTGATACCGCTCGTTTAGTTTATTTTGGTTATTTTCACAGTATTATGTCATATGGCATATTACTTTGGGGTAACGCTGCAGATATTGAATCTGTCTTTATTTTACAAAAGAGAGCAATTCGGTTTATTTATAATCTTGGAGCTAGATACTCTCTTCGGGATGTTTTTAACAGAGTAGGAATACTTACTGTTGTATCGCAATATATTTACAACAATATCATGTATATTCACAGTAACATAGATCACTTTGATAAAATCAGTGATAATCATTGTATATGCACTAGAAGTAAGGATAAACTTATAACGCCAAGTTTCCGACTCCGCAAAGTCAATGGATCCTTCTTGGGGCAAGGTATCCGTTTCTATAATAAAATCCCGCAGAAATTTTTAACTTTGCCGTTTAGTAAATTCAAATCGTTTGTTAAAAATACATTGGTAGAAAAAGCATACTATTCGATACAAGATTTTGTAGATGATAAAAAAGCGTTAATACCTGTTGACTTCCAAGCAGGATACATTAATTGAAATAATTGTATTTAATTAACATGACGCTGTATTTTTTAAATGTTAAAAAAAAAGAGTAACTACTGAGTTTCTTGCCGGTTCTTCTCGGTAGAATCTACTTTCCGAACCGGTGGTAGCTTCACTTAATTGTAAAATGACGATTCAAAAGTGCTTATAAAAGCCTACTTGAATAAAGTTTATTTTGATTTTGATTGATTTTGATTTTGTTATTGTTGTTGTTGTTATCGAGTCAGTATATTATCGTATAAAACCAAGCCAGCCAAGAGCTGATACCGACTCCAAATATGACGACCTCCGTGGTCGAGTGGTGTGTACACCGGTTTTCATGGGTACGCCACTCCGCGGTCCCGGGTTCGATTCCCGGCTGAGTCGATGTAGATTATCATTCGTTTTCTACGTTGTCTTGGATCTGGGTGTTTGTGGTACCGTATTTACTTCTGACTTTCTATAACACAGTGCTTTAGCTACTTAAATTGGGATCAGAGTAATGCGTGTGATGTTGTCTCATATTTATTTATTTATTTGACCTTAGTAAAAAAACTTTGCAAAACGAACGTAAGCACATTAAAATTTTACTAAGGACAATAACCCAGGAGTTGCATTGATTATCATATTCGACTATGACTTGATGTTGTTGACTTGTATTACTTGAACACGTTACGAAAGGTAACTCAAATGTCCAAATAACCCATATAAGATTCCGCCGAGTATCGCTAACGTGTTCCTCAGAATTGAAGAGTTTCGTTACTTTGGATCTCATGCTCAGAATCTAACCAAACTTTCACCCCTTAACAGATAACAGTACCCTTGAAGTATATCTTTTCTACTAAAAAAGAATCATCAAAATTGCTTGCGTGATTTTGAGTTATTTACCTATTTATTATCGCACATGCATAATGCAAATTTAAGACTTATGTGGTTTTCATATGGATACCATCATCAGAATTAAAAAATTGGATAATATTAAAATGGGACCACACGGGACCACAGTTTCACTGCGTGTAATGGTTTAACATATGCGTTTTTTTGCAACTGGAAGAAATATACATAATTTTACAATTAAATCTATAAGTGCTTTCAATTTTTGCCGAAAAACACGTTCCGTTATTTCACGACGATCAGGTGTCGACTGTTCTTCAAATAAATTGTTTTTAATATCATCCCACTGCGGATTACATGTACCTAAATGTAATGAACAGATCCGGTCGACCATTATACGATTATGTCTACCACATAAGAAATTGCGTCTTGTGCATATTCGTTAATATGCCGTGGGCAACTAATGAACGAAGATGGCAATATAGTCAATCGCCCGATGTCATTTACATTAGCATC
The DNA here is from genome assembly GCF_905220365.1 of Vanessa cardui. Lineage (NCBI taxonomy): Eukaryota > Metazoa > Arthropoda > Insecta > Lepidoptera > Nymphalidae > Vanessa > Vanessa cardui. The sequence goes on from NC_061125.1 coordinate 8,768,825, forward strand.
ATTCGCTATCGCATCTTGCAAATTAATATATTCTTCGGATCTTAATTTTGCTTTGTTAACGATTAAAATTAAGACGGTCAGTTTCTAATTTGGCATGCATGTCAACGATGTACTGATGATATAGTTTACCATATCTCGAGATATAATTTTGTGCTAGTGGACGAACCATCAATCGATACGAATAAAAATTCATGGCACTAACCTTTTTCTGCATATTTAGACATGAAAATAAATGCACACACTGTACGTTTAAATGTATTTTTTTTTTGATAATAATAAATTGAAATTATTCGTATTACCTATTGAAATTGGTGGATCAGTGTACTCATTTTTAATTAATACTTACTTTTATTTTGACAGTACAATTCCCCGTCTAAAAAATCTCCATTAACAAAATGACCCGCCATTTATTGAATTCATTTGTTACAAAAAATGTGATAAATGAAGAACCACTCGACCGATTTTGTGCAAACTTTACATAAACCATCTACTAAATAGTCCGAACAACCCCTGAAAATTTGGTTAGGATAGGTGAGCCCGTTCTTGAGTTATAAAGTGACATCGAAAATGCCACTTATTTTTATATATATATATAAATTCGAAAAATTGATGTAACAATGATGTAAATAATGCAAAATAAATTTTAAAACATCAATGTTTTATTGTCTAACATCGATAATCATAGAAAATCAATGATAATCCTCTAATAAATCTATTTCTAAGGAAAAACAATTTTGTAGTTTTTATTATATTCTTAGCATTTTTATCATACTTACTCACCTTCTAAACCTTCCCTGGACTTCCACAAATAATTCAAGACCAAAGTTAGCCAAATCGGTAAAGCCGTTCTCGAGTTTTAGCGAGACTAACGCACAGCAATTCATTTTTATATATATAGATATACTGACTCGATAACAACAACAATAACAATAATTGTAATAATAACTAAAAATAATAACAAAAACTACGTTAATATAATCGTAAATCGACTTTTGAGTACTCTAATGCTTTTCATTTTATTTTACTTAGGAGGACTCTGATAAATATTTTGAATACGCAATTATTTTTATTACTTTTTAGTGCATATTAGTTTGTTATAAAATATTGTTTTGTTTGAAGTCGGTTTTTCTTTTTGTTAAAATTTTAATTTATATAATTGTTGTATCGTGACTATTTATGAGCAATAAAAGTCAGAATTTTTTTCAAAATATCATAAGCAACATCACCATAATAAAACTTGACCACCTATATCATTTATCTGTGTTGTATTTATGATATTATATTGATTTGTATTGCAAATGAGTTTCAAATTAAAACTTATGGTATAGCCAGTTTACAATAAATGGTTTTGCAAACTTTATATTGTAAGGACTTAATTATGGCGACATGGTAATTTATCACACAACCTCATGATTCCTGTGTCATTGAAAATATAGAAAAAAATATTGATAGTGTCGCTTTTATCAGTTATTTACTGTTACTGTTAGATAACCAGTGTTGCTGCGTGCAATGGTTTCTATGCTCATCACATTTGGACTATTTAAGTATTTCGATTGTGGCAGTACGTAGTTTGCCGGGTCAGCTAGTAGTATAATATATGAATGTTGAGTTTATTTATCAATGATAAAATGTGAGATTGATATTACAAGTGGTATCGATGAAATTGTGGAATGAAACAAATTTGATTTTTGTATACATAATTTGATTTTTATCAAAGCGGGATCAAGCAGTGGAATATTATTTACCACTTTTTTGAAACATCTAAACTATATGAATAAGTCAATTGCTGCCAACGAGTAAGATTACAAACAAAGTATTACAGTTTTGGATTTTGAACCGAAAAAGCACTTAGAAGATATTTTTTTTAACAAATATTCAAAATCACTTACCTGCTAAAAATTCGAATTGTTTCACACCAAAACGGTTTTCTCAACTATGACATTACTTTATAGTGATCAATGACGTTGACAGATTGTACAATGACAAATTATATGTTAAAAAAAATATAAAAGACTACAAATAAGTAACATAGATACCTTTAGTGCTACCATATCAAATTTAAGTGGTAATATACATACATATCTTTATTTGAATAAAGGTTATATAACATTATTATCATAATTCAATTATAAATCAGATAGCTTACTGGTTGATTTGGATGCTCTAGAACCTTGTTTATTTTAATAAATAGTCAATCACTATGGCTATTGCAACTATGACCTAAGGGTAACAACTGATATAGTCATTTTGAATCTGCATCTGTACCTTCCTAAAAAAATATCTAGAGCAGGACTAACGAGACGAAGAAAGTTTTTATTAAATTGTTACAAAATATAAATGTCATCGAAAGCAAAACACGAAACATAATGGGGTTATCATTGTACCAACTTTGAACATAGTTCCTAATTAATCGTCAATACATATTCACATCGAGCCTAGATAATAGCCATATACCAATATGTAACTTGAACTAGATATGTTTTGTTTATTATAAATGACAAGTGACCCATCCTGTCTTCACACAAATGGGATATTATTAATAAAAGTAAAATGTGCGCTTTTAGCGGAAATATCGCGTTAGCATATTAAATTTGTAACGTTTATTTCTTATTGTGTAGGTATATAAGTAGCATTAATAGCCTCCAGTGATTGCAAGAAGAATGCGGAGAAACATACAGCAACTGACAGCAACTTTGTTTTATACTATTCATAGAAAGGCGTTTACGTACTATATCTTACAAGATATTCCAATTTATTTAATGTACCAATTCGATACACCAAGAAGATATTACTGTACCTAGCTCGATGCATTCTCATTAAGAGCTTTACATTGTTACTTATGGATACAATTGTTAATATTTATGTACATTACAAAATGCAAATAAATATTCTAAACTATTTTTAATTTCTTATTTCCATAAGTGTGATAATTTCGCATCGATGTTAAACAGTTTTGCTTTATTTTAATCGGGAAAATAAAGCTGTTAGATTATTAAAAACGTGAGTTTTAACTCTAATATATTAATGCCAATATATTTGTAGAATTCATTGCTAAGGGTACTTAGAATACTATAATAGCCTGTTTGTGTACTTTGCCCTAGCAATAAATAAGAAAGGACTAACTTAGAAACGTCAAAGGACTAATAAACGACGTTTATCATGAAATCATACGTATTGCTATTAAGAATTAGTGATAGCAATATTTATGGTAATTTAAAATAACCTTTTCTATGCAACTATATGTCAAATTATTGCATTTTTTACGCAATTAAGTCGCGTGCGCCATTTTTACAACATTTAAATTTAAAATCCCTGCACGGATTCAGTAAATACATCATCGCCCCACGCGTGTATCTCTCAGTTCAACGGTTTTATTAATTCCATTCCACGTAACTTAATTGAACAACATACTGCCGATATTTTCCCTCGAATTTCAGTAATTATAAATTTTATTTGTATTCATACTAGTTACTTTTAACAGTATAAAATTGTGAATTATAAGTAGCTTAAATTTACAATACTCTATAGCACTCGTGTATATGAATCATGTCTAAATCATCAACAACACTACATATTAACATTAAAAACATGGAAAAAAACCTTCAATTAATCCATATTTACATAGCCACTCGAAAACTTTTCTACCCCAACGGCTGTCGTTTCTACGAACTCTGTGCCCCGCCTACTGCCATTTTAGTTAGACTATTCTTCAGGCTACGTCCGTACGTCGATAGCTTTAGTTAATTTTTGATTTTTCTCGCAGAGAAACTCCGAACATAACCTACTCCATAGCTCTTTCCATGATTTTGAGTCTTCATATGGGACCGCGTTCGTGTTCTATCTGTCCTAGGCAAATAGTCTACAACGTCGAATGCAGTTTTACCTTTACTTGAGTGAGTGCAATATGGTCATTCGACATAATTTTTGTATTGTTCATTTTCGTATTGAGACCTACTTGTTGATATACTACTAAGGTTACAGAGTATAGTGCCGAGGTATTTCAAGGTATACTTACCATTGATATTGATGCCAAATCTTTTCGAAAAGCTTGAAGACATCCTCCATCCAAAGCAGCGATGAACAGTTTCGTAAATTTCAGGTTTTATTGTCTAACACCTCCCCTTTCCACCAACCGGCATTGGAACAGCGTGGTGGAATATGTTCCAAACCTCCTCCTCATAGGGAGAGGAGGCCTTTAGCCCAGCAGTGGGAATCTACCGGCTGTTGTTGATTGTTGACCTCCCCTGACTTTGATTTTTTGTGTTTCCGATCCCACGATTTCGTTTGACGCCTTGACATATCGGCAGTCGCTTTTCACATTTGGGACATCGGCACGGTCCATTTTAAATTTTAAGTACAATAATTTACTTTCTATTTGAAATATAAAATCGTGTATTGTGTGTGTGTGTGTGTGTGTGTTTTTGTGATGAGTTGAGTTTCAATAGCACTAATAAAAAATCTATTTTTATTTGTTATTAGAATAACTAGTACTCAGACTAGCATTCCTTTCAATATCGGCTTATCCAAAAAAACCTTAATGAATATAACAATCGATACGTGAATCTATGTAGACACTTTTTTAATTTTCCACCCCTGTCCATGTGTATCAAGTGACATGGCTATTATGATAGGAGCGTCGAGGGCGTGACGCAAAAAGTTCATACACTGAACTCAATTACCGTCCGTTTGGCGTAATGCACCCAACCTTTCAAAGACTGGTTTGGATGTTACATTACAGGATGACATGAATGCATATGGTGGTTTAATTATTTAAAGGAAAAGCAAAACTATAGTCTGTCATTGTCCCACTGTTGCACTTAGGCTTTCTCTTTATTTAAAGACAAGAACAGGTGATTATTCCATCTCTTTCTTCCAACTTGGATTTCAATATAAATTAAGAATATACATATTCAGTGACGCAAGTTTGAATTCACAGTCGTTGTTTAACGTTAGGTGTTTTAACTTCTGGAACATTTCAGTTTTGTAATTACTAACTATATAGCCAATTATATTTCGGAAGCTTGATTCAGTATTGAAAGTCAAATAACTGACTATTAGTGTTTCATTGCTAGGCAAAACTTCTTCATATGTATCACTAAAGTTAAATGAAGCACTCTGAAATTAAAAACCACTCATTTGACTCCAGAATTCCATCTCATACATTTTCAATAACATTATACCACTTAATTCCGTTAATTGGCTTGAAATGTCATCAAATTGTCAATAAGAGCATCCCTTAAAAGCAGACATAGAAAACTAAACTATTTTATTGAAAATTCAATGTAAATTAAAACGCTTTGGGGAACTGATCCGATTTTTTACATAACTTATTAGGTTAACACTAAATCAATGATAATATTGAAACGTGATGATCTATACGAATAAATAATTTAACGATAATGACATATCGATATATAAATAGGAATGAAATGCTTAGTCTTGGTGAGCGCAACACTTGAGTACGACTGACCCGATTTGAATAATTGTTCCTTTTGTAATGGTTTTAATAGACCAAATGATGAGGTTTCCTGAGGAAGAAAATTGAAAAAGTTGTCCGTAATATTGGAAAATTCGGAAACTGATAGGTTTTAAATCTCCCTTAGATTATATTACTGGATTAAATGAAAATTTAATAGGACGTATATGGGGTGGAACAACTAGACTTTAATCAAAAAAATACTGAAAAGAAAATGCTTCCTGTATTGTTTAATTAATATTATGAAAAGTAGCATTAGTAGATATTTTTCTAGTTATAGCAAATATTTTGAATAATTTCCGACGAGCATATAATTTACTGGAAAAGGTATATGTATATGTATATGAAAATTTTTTGGATTGTTACGGGATTATGTGACCTAGCAAGTACTTTATTATGATCCTTTTAAATTTACGAAAAAATTAGTGCCATTTTGGCAGGTTTTCTGCACTTGCTGCTATATTAAAAGTTTACTTCGGCGAGGCTTGCGGTAGGTTATTGCCGGAAACGCTCCTTCTGCGAAAACGTGATGTCTTAAAAGGTAGCCGCGGAGCGGGAGCAGGAAAAGGATGCCGCTGCAGACCCGCTCCGCTGAAGACGACCAGGGAGGAGGAAGAAGCACTACGCGCACCTTCTCCCTCCTCAATAGGCGCCGCTGGTACCAGGGGGTCTTAGTACCCCGGGAAATCCCCTAGGTGTTGGAGGCCCGCATAGGCGATCCGTTCGTCAGGGCTACATGGTAGCATACACAAGCGACCCTTTGGCGCCCGCCGAAAGATGGAGAGGATTTTTTAGTGGGTAAGCCCGGTGGATCTGGGCGCACTCGGCGTCCAGGGAACCAGGGAGTTCCACGCATCCCCCCTTTCCATCAGGTGAGGGAAGCAAAAACAGATTATTACCGGAAATAAAATATTTACTAGTAGTTTGACTATAGATCTTCTATATTATGTTTTATATCAAACTGAATTTCTCCTACACAGTAGGATGACCAATTTTTATTAAATTTGTCGAGTGTGTGGCGAGCTCAGATTACGGCCGCTGGATAGCGCAGCTCTATAAAAATAAGAAGGTTTTTTTATTATATCTGTAGAAACTAGTTACATATATAGTATAATATTTCCAATTGTAAAGGATTCACTTCTGAGAACTTCAGGTACAGATGAATTTCTTTATAAAACTACATTAAAACAACTAAACACTACAATTACGAGTATAAGTTAATTCAGTTGCTATAAAAATCAGCAGATTATTAATTGAAAAAAGAAACAGTGTGTGACTAAAATTAACTATTTGAAGGATTTTAATTAGAATTTGCGTCGTAATCGACGCCTTTAATTATGCCGTCGGAATGACGATCACCCACATTCCAGCCATATTTACAAATTAAAATATGAAATTATTGAATATCGTTGAACTAATACATTGTCGAAATATGTGTTAAATTACTGTTACGATTCGACAAGTTTCAAAATTCTAAGTTTCAACCGCACCATCTTGATGTCCGAAAATCCACAACAGCGCGATTTCTCAGACATTTTCTGCCTCGCACAACCACTTTGTGGAACCAGCTTTCGCCGGCGGTTTTTCAGAACCGATACGACACGGGAACCTTCAAGAAAAGAGCGTACTCCTTTCTTAAAGGCCGGCAACGCACCTGCAAGCCCCCTGGTGTTGCAGATGTCCATGGGCGGTGGTAGTCACTTTCCATCAGGTGAGCCTCCTGCTCGTTTGCCACCTATATCATAAAAAAAGTATTCTTATTCTGATGCGTAAGTAATTATTTATAAATAAAATGTCTTTTTTCCAATAATGAAACGAGATTATTGAGGTTGGAAATAAAACGTAATAGGTTCCGAGGGTTATTAAAGTTCAGATCTGTAGCGGACGATAAGTGAGTTTACTTTCCCGCTACTAAGGTTTAATAAAGACTCCACATTTCCTCTAACTGCACCACGTAATTAATGTGATGTGTAAAATACTGCCGACGATTTTAACTAGCAGTTTTTGTTCATTTGTTTTATTTTACGAGCTGCTCTGTTGACTGTGCTCGAGAAGTCAGAATTCTAATTTAGAAAGATGACCTTTTTCAGGGAAACGTCGTCGCTACACTTCTTATGTTTCTGCAATACCATTAAGCATTGTTAGTTGTGGAGACGTAGGAGACTAAATTAAGCGCTTCTTTTCACCAAAAAACTGAAGATAAATGGATTGCTTGAGGGTTCTCGAGTGAGAAAATGTATTTATATGTAATCAAAATAAAATGAAATATAAAATGATCATTATGTCGAGGCGTTCGTTTTTCCTCTGAGATACAATATAATTGTTATATTTTACGGAATACCGTACGTTAAAAGTATTAACATTTCCTTATTTCCAAAAGATATTACCCACCAATATATTACGACTTCTTTTTTACACAGTATAGGTATTCAAATGGGCTACATGATAGTAAGTAGTCCTGAACGCATAGGCATTGATGCTTTAAGAAATATTAACCATACTTTATATATTATAAGCCAATCTACTAATCTTCCAATTTAAGAAGTTATGACTCTTACGCCCTTTGTCCCTTTTTTAAACATTTAATTTTAGTTATCTCTTAATTTATTATATATTATTCATCCACTTTAGTATTTTGGTTACCTGTGCATTAAACTATACCACAAACCATTAGATATTTTAAAGCAAAGTCATATCGTATTTTGGTGGCGGTTCGTACCGATGTCAAAGTAACCGGTGTATTTACATCTACATACATCAGCCAAACACTGTGCAACGAAGTAAAGCGAGTACCGCAACTGAGGTTTATTTATGAAGCTATGTATGTATGATATACAAGTATTTGCATAATTGTGAAGTGGTTTATCAGCTTAATGCCAATATTTAATAATACACGGTTAAATTCCTTTCATATTTTGGGGAGTAGTACGAATATGTTTTTAAGTGCATACTTATATTAATAACTTAAAATGTTCGTGATACTCAAAACGTTTTATGATAGGGAACAAAAGTCGGTATTTTTCATAAAATTAAAACAAAATGTAAATTTTTAGTGTAAATTTTTCAGTCACTTTTAAGAGGATAAAAAAATATATTCAGATAACTTTTCTTACGATACTTAAAAATTAAGATTTTCTCACGATATCATTTTCAATTTAATTTCATCCACCTTTATATGTCCACCATCCGCTCTCCAGATCACCAAATTAACCACCAAGTCAACCATATGGAGACAATCAGTTACATAAAAATATGTAAAATTAATTGAATGGGAATATTTTATTTAGTGAATTTATTTATATTACATCAGGGCTAGAGTATAAACAAAAAGTTTTTGTTTAAAATAAATAATATGATTGGGTCGTATTTATGGAAACGTTTTTCTCATTTTTTTTTCGACCCAAAATAATCTTCTGGCATTTACAAAATTTGTTATAATAATTAAAAATTTGATCATCATCATCATCACATACATTACTCTGATCCCAATGTAAGTAGCTAAAGCACTTGTGTTATGGAAAATCAGAAGTAACGACGGTACCACACACACCCAGACCCAAGAAAATATAGAAAACTAATGATAATCTACATTGACTCAGCCGGAAATCAAACCTGGGACCTCGGAGTGGCGTACCCATTAAAACCGGTGTACACACTACTCGACCACGGACGTCGTCATGCGTCATACGACTGTTATACGACCAATACTTTTCCAAAATAAATAAATAAAATTTTCCCTCTACATAATATAAGTACGCTAACTTATAAGTGCAAACACAATTTCAGTTCAAAAAGAACTTCCATTCTCGTCGCCTCACCTATAATTTTAATTACAAGGAAATCCTTTATGCAAGTTTTAATAGTGTTATCGCTTAGTTAGAGAAGTTGGAGGCGCTAAGTCTTTCATATAACATGTTAACTTTCTCACACCAGACTGCATCATTACTTTGGTTTCACTATGTTTTATACCGTATATACATTAAAGAATATAAAGCAATATTTAAATAAGTTTGGTGCGCAAAATTACTGATTTTTTCTTTGAATTTACACGAGAAGTAATTGGAGGTATGAAATAATGAATAAAACTCTCTCTTTTCCGCGTACATAATGAAGTATAGAGTTACATTATTATGATGTTCATGATAATAATGAATATTTCGTATCAGTTATATTAGTATCAGTAATAATCCTAGTATGGAATCGAGAAGTAAAGATCCGTAACATCGAAGTCAATACGTCAAGGTAAAGTGTTTCATCATTAACAGAATTCTGTGCATATTTTAGTCAAAAAGAAATTTTATATTTTATACCTCTTAAAAATTATATGATTAGTATAGACGTTCCACTGCTAAATAACAGCACTCAGTATTGTTGTGCTAGAGCACAACAGTTTGAAGTGTCAGCGAGCCAATGTAACTAAAGGCAGAAGAGACATAACATCTTAGTTCCTGAGGTGGGTGGCGCATGGCGCACCATTGTCTATACGTATGTGTGTCGTACTCGTGCGGCCTCCACATATCATAAAAAAAATCTACCAATATTACGTATATAATAAAAATCACAGAGTGTTTATTGATTTCCATGCAAGACTTTCATAATCAACGAACATTAATAACTATAAAGTTTCTTACTAGTTATTAATCGTAATTCCGATTCTATATGAAAATTTAAGAAAACAATTAACAATTAGCAATCCATATACATACATTGCTTGCTCGTGGTTTAATTGTACTCAGATATATTTAAGCGGTACTTAGTATTTTCGACATAATTTATTGATTTTGAAGTGTAGAATGACCTTTAGTAATAATGTCATATCCCCAAAAGGTTTGTAAATAAAGTAGAAATCAAGGTCTGTATCCAATTTCATTTCATCTCAAGAGATTCAAATGTAACTTCAATCGGGTCCACTATCAGAGATCGAAAGAGTCGTAGATAAATGTGACCGCTGAAAACCAATCATATAAAAATCCCTTAGGCTCAATGATTCAATAAATAGATTAAAAACTCATAAGAATTAAAAATTAAATCACAGTTAAACTGATCGTTCGAAGAGTCGAGATGGCCCAGTGGTTAGAACGCGTGCATCTTAACCGATGATTGCGGGTTCAAATCCAGGCAAGCACCGCTGATTCATGTGCTTAATTTGTCTTTATAATTCATCTCGTACTCAGCGGTGAAGGAAAACATCGTGAGGAAACTTGCATGTGACAAATTTCAAAGAAATTCTGCCACATGTATATTCCACCAACCCGCATTTTCATTTTTTCATTCTCCTCAAAGGGAGAGGAGGCCTTTAGCCCAGCAGTGGGAGTTTACAGGCTGTTGTTGTTGTTGTTGAAACTGATCGTTTATCTAATCGAGGTCGCCTTTAAATACATAGTATTACATATATATTAGATATGGAACTAAACACAAACAATCACTACTGTACTTTTTTAAGTACTTTACTGATTAATTGATCTTGTTAAGTGAATAGGAATATAATGTAGCGATATTATTCTTTCACTTAACACTTTTAACATCAATGGTTGAACGAAACTCTGATGCTGAATGGGAGCGTAGTGAAATAATGTATAAATATTTTAACCTCAATTTACGTAACGTAAAGATTATAGGCTACCTTTGTTATTTTTATGTTAATCCATCAACCGATAAGATACTTTTGTCCTGGAAAATGAAAGAGTTTGATTGAATACAAAATCATCAGTAAGCCTTTATATAATATATCTTCTTATCATTTAAATTTTTCTCATAAAACAATTATTTTTAAAAAAAATCACATTACAATACAGAAACATAGTTACAGCCATGTAACTAAATATGCAATAATTCATCATATGCAAGATTTTAATTTCGCAAACTAATCAATAAATTAATTTAAAAATGTATCAAATAAACATTTAAAAAATAACCTTTATAAATACAACGTATAAAGGTGAAGGTTTTTTTCGTAAATGAAATCATAAAGCCAGGAGCTAAAGTAAAAGTAATTTGATGTCGGTGTTTACGTACATATGTAGTTGTGTGGAAGGAAACAATTTCTTTGCAACCACATTACGTTTTGAGTCCGCAGTCGAATGGTTACGAGCGAGGTGACAATATCTTAACATTTTTTATACAACACGATATCTCTTTAAATAGTAGGACGACTTGAATAATAAAATATTAAAACCAACTACCGGCCTGTGTCCAGATGGAAACTAATCAAGGCTTTACCATTTCACCAAAAACAATTAATCTTGTATTTTTATAATAAAATGCCTTTATTCTTTACATCTGATCTAGTTAATGCAGCCCGCACAAGCTTCGTTAGCTTACATCGTGTCGTGAATACAAATAGCAAGAATTTCGGTAGGTTAGTAGTGGCCAGTATCCTGGTTTCCCTGTAATTACGTCCTCGAGTATAAATAGTTCCACATTATTCTAATAGAAAATTTTATCTTCTCATTTTTAATCTTCATAACACATAATAAATTAAAAAGAAATCGATAATTTAAATTTAGAACCAATCAAAGTTTGTATAATTTTAGATCATAATTATGTCGCTCAATTATGCTACTTTTAAGCTCTGAGTATATCAAAATTATCTGGTATTTGTTGTAGCAATCGTTTTTGAAACTCACGACAGTATAACGTTTGATATTCGATGCTGCTACGTTACACTAATTAATGCACACGTTACACAATTTAGCTTTTATCTTAATATTTATTAATAGAAAACAATACAAACCGAAGAAATAAAATAGAATGAAACCAAGATCTAAGATTACTAAAGAATGGAGTTAGAGTGTACGAAGCACTAAAGTGTGGCCAACGAGGCATATAAAAATTCAATAGCAAACAACAACAAACACAAACTTCGGTCTGTTAGCACAAAACGAAGTGTCTCGTTGTCAATACTTCACGAGCGCTCACACTTTATTTATTAGTTTATTCCATCTTGTGATGTGGCGCGAAAATCTGTTCCCAAAAAAAAGAAAAATATCGTTTCGCAGGAAATAAGGTTTTTGTCAACTTCGATAATATTTTTACATGTTAATCAAGCAATAAGTTACGAGAAAAGTAACTGTAAGCCGAAGTTAATTGGTACAAAAAGGCTTACTCACTTTTAGAATTACCAATTAACTGCCAAGGTTCAAAATTAACAAAAGTACGTTAAGTTGGACAAATTCGGCTGAAAAATTGTATCACGGTAATCTTCTTTATTTAAAATTCACAATATACATTCTGATTTTGCATTTATTATACTTTCAATATATGTTTTTTTATCAACGGTGCTCTGTAACACGTGAAAGCACAGAGGGCAATAATTGGCTTCCATTAACATTTAGGGTTGAATGGATGTGAATGATTTATGGCATTATATAATTTGTATAAATAAGTAAACATTTTTACGTCCCATAAAAAATAATACTTAATATTATCTCTTTATTAATGTCTTTCTTTATTTCATCATACTTTATCTCTCACACAAAGAAAATAAAATAAATAAAACTCTTTCAATTATCAATACAATTAACTCGTAGACTTAAATTGCATATAAAAGGCATACTTATCCATTAGTCAGTCAGTGTATGATATATTTAGAACTAGTTGTTCAAAAAAATGTAGAAATCATTAACATATTTAAAGGACTTTTTTATTACTTTGCCAGCCCTACACGAATACGTATTCGGACGTATTTGACGTCAACAAACGTATCACGCACACTTGGCCAAATGTGGACCTCAAGTATTTATTCTAGAAGCTCTATGTGCCTTTATAATCCGAGTTATAATAATTATAATCTGGATTCAAAACAATACCGCTGATATAAATCGTCCCATGATAACTATGCTATGTGTTATTTAACATTCAAGACACAAATCATATGGTAACAATATAATAATAATGTTCCAATTACTCTTGCTCGTATAAACATGTTTATAATTTACTTCATCTTCATTTATATTATTTTATTTATTTTATGAAGATATCATCCCTATAGGTCTCAGTCACTGTGGCCAATCTCAAGGGAGACAAGCCAACTACGTATGAACGATATTTATTGTATATAACACACACTTGTGTATTATATACAATAAATAAAAAATACATAAGGGTCTGTACGTAATACACACACTTATGATTTATATTTCCTACATAGTTGGCTGATATACACAGATGCATTCCATATTTTTTCAGCCCGGAAAGAGTTTCGGCACAAGACAAATAGCTTTACGTGCTTTCTGAGAGTTTAAAAGTGTGATCCTTTATCACACTTCTAAATTCCAGACTTCGGCACGTGCTAAGAATTTTTTGGCATGAAAACTCTATATATAACTCTGTATCGGTAGGCTTGAACGGAGAACCTTAAAATCCTGATATCCCTATATCTAGCCACGATACAAACAAGGCAGTCAATTATCTATACATACTAAGCAAACTCAGTAGCTACTACAGTCTTTGAATACGTAAGTTTAGGTGTCGTGACGTATAAATGTAATCTCTTGTTTTGCATCTCATATCCCACCTCTGCCTCTCGATTGCCCCCTCACCATTATAGCACGATTCACCCCACCTCTGGCCCGCCTATCTTATAATTTTTCGAATAAATACAATATTCAGAAGGCATTCCGTTTCTTTATTTTGTTTCCTGTCTGAACGGTTATTGAGGATGTTTTACTGATTATTACGATTGCCTGAAACGGTGTTTTGAATTCGTTGCATTGATGTATTACGTGATGATAAATAAAATATAAAAATGCCAACTATGCATATTTTGAAAAAAATATGTTAAATACAGTTATATATTTCTATCCTTATTTTAAAAGGATTTGAAAAAGGATATCATTAAAGGAATACTATAGAATAAAAATTAGGTAACAATGAAAATACAAAACATAATATTAAAAATCAATATCACAATAATTCATTCAGTGTCATCGTATATACGATACAACACATAAATGACACAATTATAGTAAAAGAAAATCGAAATCGATGAATTCAGAAATGTAATTTTTCTGGTAAATTAATATGTTTTTGTCATTTGTAAATTCACAAGAACAAATCTCAAGTAGTTATTGAGCCTATGTTCTTATTAATTAAAACGTACTACCATTAAAAGACATTAAGTTGTTCTTTTAGAATTATCTAAAATATTTAATATTACTAAATTATAAACACAAAACTTATTCAGCAAATAAGACTATTATTGATTTGATAACTGTTAAAAATTTTCTTAACTCTATCTTAAAGACACCGTTTTCTTAGCTACGTTGAGTTTCGCGTAATATTGAAGATGGAAGTTTCTTTGAAGATGTGGTCTCACCTTTATTTAATTTAATAGAATCGGATCTTTGATAAAACACGTTCGCAGTAAACTCAATATCGATTCGAGAAAAAAAATGATATTTTATTAAGGTGTGATGTTGTAATAAAATTCGCTGTAGTTTTATAATACTATCGGACTTTGTGAATCTTTGCGATGTTTTTTTTTTATAAAATAACGAAGTATGTATATATTAATATGGAGTTCAATAGGGATCTTATACAACAATTTTGTGTAGTGTTTTTCATTAGCTGTATCAAATAGACTGTTTTACATTTAAGAGATTGTTATATCTATTAGCCGAGATAGCCCATAATTAGAACACGTGCAAGATGCACGATGAGGAAACCTGCATGTGTATCTGTTCAATTTCATAGAAATTCTGTCACATGTGTATTCTACCTACCCGCATTGGAACAGCGTGGTGGGATATGTTCCAAACCTTCTTCTCAAAGGAAGAAGAGTCCTTAACCCAGCAGTATGAAATTGACAGGCTGATGTTATTATTATTTATTACATTTGTATTTTTATAAAAAAATGTGTAAATATTTTCAGTCTACACGAAAATAAACCAAAAGTTTAGATAAGAAAAGGATTTCTATTATTATCACGTAATTTGATCACGAATAAACAAACTGAGAAATACAAATATCTACTTATTGCTTTGTATAATAAAAACACGTGATATATCATTCCAGAGAATAGCTACCTCCTCTATGCGACGATATTAAACTTTAAAGTCCCTCGTTCGACACAGTCGAGTGTACGATAGGCATAAAACTAAAAATTTCACGAAAATAGTCCTTATAATAACACCATAAGAGTGATTTTAAAATATAAATGTTGCACTGTACTCTTGAATACACGATACGCCCTCAAAGAGTTGACTCTACAATTTTCGGTATATTTTCAAAGTTATTCAACAATATTTTTCATTTTCATTTCATATTCTGATATTGAAATCAGTCAGATAGAAACTGGACATTTTTTTATACGTTGAAAAGATTATACTGAGAGTACATTGATGTTCTGTTACAACTCATGTCATTTCTCACTCGTGAAATATTGATTCAGACTTACTGTGATAAACTATTTTGATGCATGTTGTTTTTTAGAATTCAATAATACTAGTCAGTCGATCGCGAAATTTTATATTTATTTAATAGATTTTTACAAATATCGAAATTTATGACAGGTTTTTTTTTTTATTTAATGTCATTGGAAACTGACATCTGTTCGCATGATTTACATTTGTTTTTTTTTTGGCAGTCATAGCGCCGGTCTCTACATGGCCAGTAACATTTTTCTGCTCTCTAAAGTAATTCTTTGTTTAATCATAACAATTTAATAAATTGCAATCATCAAATTAAGAATCATCGTTATTTTTTTTGCACATTTATGACTGGAGCTCTTCAAAATGAGACGATAAAAGATTATTTTTTTTGTGCAGCTATCGTCCTATAATCACTGGGATATATTCGGCTTACGATATTAATATATAAGATCATTAATAAAAATATGTCGTATCGAATAATGAATTGTTACTAATACCAGTGTCTAAAGATCTTTTAAACTAAATAATAATTGAAGATTTGAGTGATGTGACCATTTCACTTAGAGATTACTAAGTTTCCAATTTATCTCTGGAAGTGAGTGTTAAACTTGCCCGAGGGTTATAGTTCGAACTTTTACATGTCAAGCCATCCCTTATTCAGTTAGGACCTTTAGAGATTATGTAT
This sequence comes from Vanessa cardui, assembly GCF_905220365.1. Classification (NCBI taxonomy): domain Eukaryota; kingdom Metazoa; phylum Arthropoda; class Insecta; order Lepidoptera; family Nymphalidae; genus Vanessa; species Vanessa cardui. The sequence goes on from NC_061125.1 coordinate 8,785,356, forward strand.
TATATAATATAATCTGTGATATTGAGAATCAGTTGATACTCCTTAGAGTAACTTAGACGTTACATAGTATAACAAACAACAACAACAGCCTGTAAATTCCCACTGCTGGACTAAAGGCCTCCTCTCCTTTTAAGGAGAAGGTTTGGAAGGTTTACATAGTATATAAGTTAATTTTTTGTTTGTTTAGTCTTTCAAAAATTTCTGGAAAAAAGTATTTAATATAGACCAAAAATAAAACTATAGAATATTATCGGTCAATAGAAACGTATAAAAGATTTTTATTAGATTTTACTGTGTATTATTTATATTTGCGAAGTACGAAAATAAATCACACATAGATGTAGCACTACGTCAATGACAAAAATATTTGTTACAGTAATATTTACGACTTCACTAAAATAGTTTCGCTTATAAAGTTTGGGAAAAATATAGGCGCTTGTTTTTGGTACGCATATAATTAATCCAAAAAATTATAAAAGAAGATTTAAAAAAATATTATGATAATAAATATTAGTCGTACCAACGCGCATATCCAACCTCTTGAATAAGTTATGAGTCAGAACTCCAAATCGCGTTATAATACGTAGGTCCGTAAACAGGAATTTATACGCCTCAACTTCGTTTCGTCTGAAGCATGCATAATTAAAGAGATTGAACTGTTACTCGGGTCAAAATCAGCGTAAACCTAATGCATTGTACAAGTATTTACGTTCAGTACATAAACACCTCAAAATCCGGCAAAATATGCGTCATAATTTATTCCGTGAACGATAGGTACTTACCCGCTAATAATGCATAATTATTATGAATTTACCGATACTAAAAGCTAACAGGTGTAAAGATCGAAATTTTTATTCTATGAAGAATTCCAAGTTCAAATTCATATTAAACAAAAGACGACCTGTGTACTGATCACTACAGCTCCTTGATTCCTGCAGAAGTATACTATAAAGTCATTGTGATAATTTCGTTGTTAGTAAAACATTAAAGTTGACTAAAATTGCTCCAGAACCCTTCTAGTTCTTCTTCACGACAGTTTTATTCACATATTGCACTGATTATAGAATGAAAATCCATCAACTCTTCTTGACCCAGCATACTCATTAATACTCGAGCCTTCTACTATTTCACAATTTGGATAATTTTTTATACAGAAAAATAGAAAATTTGGTGAGACGTCTTTAAAGTAAAGTAAAAAAAGTAAAGTAACAGCCTGTAAATTTCCCACTGCTGGGATAAGGCCTCCTTTTCCATTAAGAAGAGGATTTGAAACATATTCCACCACGCTGTTCCAATGCGAGTTACGAAGAAATTAGATACATGCAGGTTGTCACGATGTTTTCACCATCGAGCACGAGATGAATTATAAAGACAAATTAAGCACATACCGCAATCTTCGGTTAAGATGCACGCGTTCTAACCACTGAGCCGTCTCAGCTCGAGACGTCTTTAACGGTGTATAAAATCCCATCCAGGGATTTCTTATAACCGAGGTATAGCTGAGCTTCCATTAAAATTTAAGAAGTGTATCAAGAACATCATTCATTAATAAATAATTATTATACTAAATTACTCGAAGGACATTTTCGTCCATTCTACTTTAAAATGTTTCTACAATTTATTTATTTCGTCAACAATATCGAGATGGCAGCGCTGAAGTCGCTTTAAAATGTATTAAGTATTTCTATTGAATTTTCGAATGTCCTTTCCAGCTCTTTTCAGCCCCCAATTCATAGGACGAGATTCTTCGATTTAGAATAACATTTAGAGAGGTTAAAATCCAACAGAGACTTACTCATTTTGTGTCATAATTAATACATTCAAACAAATCTTGGATGCGTCAAAGAGTAGCAAAAATATAACAGATAGGCGCGATTACGTATAAATCCAAGGTCATATATTCTTGGCATCAGTTGATATATTTTGTACATTACTGACACTATGGTTATGTGCAGGGTGGTTCCACCCTCTCATCAGTTATTCTACCGTCAAACATCAATAGTTTGTAATGTAAATAGTTCGTAACAATATTGTAACATCAATAGTTTCATTAATGTAATGGCGTGTAGTTTAAAGTGTGAGTTGGTAGTATATGGGATCAGTAGGGTTGGCATTTTGACAGATTATTATTATATTACATACAATTGCATGTTATAAACGAAATTGTGCATTTACATATATATCTTTTTAATTCAATAAACAAAAGTAAAATAAGCGACAAAAAGTTCCTTTTGTCCTTTTGTAGATCATAATGACATTCTCTTGACGTATTTTGACCACAGCAGGCCTTTTTGAGACAAACCAAATATGCGAGACATATTACAGCTTGTAAGTGTGTGCGCAGTCACATTTTCCATCTCTATTTCCTAGCTATCATAGCCGATGGCAAATCAAATCTGACAAAATAAGAAAGACTTCAAAACCAAGAAATGAAATGCCAACTTATTCTCACTAAATATTATAAAAATCAAAATAAAAAACAAATTGTGTTTCCACGACATCTCTTAAAGTATAATATCGTTATACATATATACTTTCCTTCTTATTCAATATACATTAAATATTGAGAGGTTTTTCTTAAAAAAAGTTATATTTTGATTTCATACTTATGTCATAAATAAATAAATATAGGTAATGTATTTAAGTAATTATTTGCTTTTGACATTTGATAAAATTTTAATTACTCCAGTCGTTGCTTATAACAAGACGAATGAAATGTTATCAGGATATTGAACCACAGCAACAAAGGTTATACAAGTAATAAATTATCTTACTCGGTTTTATTGGCAGCATAACTTGAGATTAATTTTATCTACACACTTCGCGGTTCTGTATACATAATAATAGTAAAAAACATGTTTCTTTTCGTTTCTACAAAAACTAACCATTGTATCATTTTCCGCTTGAAGGTATGGGATTTTTCTATATAATTTTATTTATAAAATTTAGGCAGGCTTAAAATGGCCCTGATGTCTATGACCTACGAAAAGACGTTGATTCGCTGTGCCCCTGAGGCTGATGTCGTTCCCACTCCTGGCACAAGCTTTACGCTTCATTGGAAGGGAAAATAAAATAGTATAATATAAAGACGTACATATTACTTAAAGCCAGACTATCAACCGCCTCGTGTCACGTCCTCAAAGCTACGTTGTTAATAAATGTTGTCGAAACAATTTATATTCGTGAAATTAATAATTTCTTAAATAGAAACTGTATTATTAGAAATTCCTGCACTAAGTATTTTAGTTGAGGAATTTATATTATTAGCGTCACAGATTATTACGACTAAAGCTTAAACTTTGTATTTTATACTAAAGAATCTTCTATGTGGTTTCCGACATTGAAGCTAGACTAGATCAAGTCCACTGTGATTTAGAGCCACTGCAACCGGACGTGACGTAACAAATAACTAATCGAAACAGTTGTACCAACGTATTCTTCAGTAGCATTAACTTTAAGAATGTCAATAATTCATCAGGTGAGAAAACTAGTAAAAACAATCTTCAAAAGGACTTTCATACTGTTGTAAAAAAATCAACAAACAAATCTTTTTAAATTGCATTATATTAACACATTTTTGCACGAGAAACCTTCGAAATATATCGACCTCCTAAGGTAAGATGAATGGTAAGGGATGCTTAATTACTAAATCCCCCATGGATTTTATTAGAGTTTAACCCGATTTTAAGTCTTTTTCTTCTACGTTCAAAAATGTTTGGGCATGACTGAAAGACGAATATCGCGGATTTTTTTTTTATCGGAAAACAAAGTATCCCAAGGACCTGGAAATAAAAAAACTAAGCAGTATTTTTTGAGACATGTTAAGTAAAGTAAAGGGAACGTCGTAATGATGCACTACGTGCATGACGCCAGAGAGGTTGTAGGATGTATATATATATTACACTAAACCAATTGGTGGTAATACAAATATTCCTTTACATTGATACACCATTTTAATATATTCAGTCTATCTTTCCCCCTGACAAACGCCCCACCACCTGTTAATTTTTACTGCTTAAAAGCTTATTCCATTATCAGCTTTCTGATTGACGTTGTACGTTAATTATTTCAACGTACTCAAACAATATAGGTCTGTACACTTCATTATTGATTTTCTGCTTTAATATATTATCTGTATGGAAATAAAATTTTAAAATTTTTCATTGAAAAATTGTAAGAGATTCAATATCCCAAATGGCTAGAACACGTGACTCTTAAGTAAACATTGTGAATTTAAGCCCAGACAACACTTTTCATGTGGTGAGGTATTTTCATGCTTCGTTCATCATAAGTTTGATAGTAAAGAAGGATATCTTGAAGAAACTTGCATCAGTCCAATAAATATTTACCGCATTAGTGATGATGATGTGATCATCACCATCTCCTAACCGTATTAGTACCGTAGGCGTAGACCATCGGGGCTAAATTATTCATTCTCGTTCATATAATCTGATGCAATAGCAAATCAAACACTATTGAAGTAAGTTTAGGCGCAGGAGGCTTTACGTTTCGAGCAGTTAGTACAGAAAAGTTTCGATTGACAGAAGAATCCAACAAAGGTTATATCGGCTCGACCTGGAATTTGAACTCAGGACCTCAAAATCGAAAGTCGCATCGTGCCACTAAGCCCATAAGGCAGTCATGTATATCCACTCAACCGCAACAGCAGCGTCGTAGAATAAACTCTTAACCTTTTCCAAAGGGTAGGAGCCGATGCTTAGCAGTGGAACATTAACAAATTGATATTTAATAATTTTATTTTATTAAAGTACCTATAAGCGCAATATTTATTTTAAAGGGAAATTATTTTATTAGTTCCATGGCCAATGTAGAGTATAAAATAATCGATTATTCTAAATTCAGACTTTATTCAATACGATGTAGTATTACATTAATTAGTGCCGTCGTACATATTGCTGCAAAAAATCGACCGAAGATAGATGAACACTTTGGTCACGGGGTCACGGTGTCGATACTCTAACGTCCGTCGACCCTCTTCAGATGTAGGTCAGATTTCCAATATATTGAGTATGTTAGAGGCTCAATTTATAATAAGATTAAAAAATAATAATAATAAGACAAAATCGAAAACGTACTTAATATCAGTTGACAACACTAGGGGTAATATGGTACTTTTAAATCAGCATTAAAATTTTAATAAAATGTAGCAGCTATTCTACTGACAAGCGAAGATTCTTGAAGATACTGGTCAATTTATAAAGGTAGACACAAGGGACATAGTATCTTTATTCCTAAGTTTGGTGGCGCATAACGCATTGGCGATGTAAGGCATGGTTGACATATCTTTTAGCGATGATGTCTATATGCGGTGGTAGCAACTTACCATCTGGTACCCACAAGATGGTAAGTCGCATTTGTCCGCCCTCCTGTATCATAAAAATCAAAAAATACTTTTACTTTTAGCAAGTACTTGTGTTGAATGTACTAAAGATATATATCATTAAGTATATTATACGTTTTTTGACGTAGTAGGGCAGAGCTTTATTAAAAGTACAATACCTCGCCTTATGACCTTCATAGTGACAGGAAGGCTAGTTCATTTATGAGGATCGGATTTCCGATTCAACGGGGAAATGCTGCTAGCATTCTTGGCACCATTTCACTCCAGTCATGTTTTAAACAGTATTTTTCTTCTTATATACGCTATACACGCTTCGGTATATACGCTATACGCCTGATACGTCAATAGTCTTACGAAGGGCAGGGACGTATAAAATATCTAATATTAACACCTTCTCCGAAACGCACTGCATCTTCTAGTATGAGTTTTAATGTATATTGGATTAGTAGTTTTCCTTAGTCATAACAAAAAATATGTCTTCAATTATAAGAACAAATTTTATATCTTTAAAATTTTCAGAAAGATTTGTCCAGTTACATTGTATTGAAACAGATAAGTATTCTCACTTGAAGTGTAATATAATTTTTGACAACTTAATATCAGTTCTTAAAATAGTTTAGGTTGTTAATATTAATCAACTCTCAACTGGAAATGGTCTAGATCTGTTATAGAAAACATACAAAATGTTTTCACTACTTATCATCAAAAACATTTAAATGAGTGTATTATATCAATGACATGTATATCATCGTCATACGTGTGTGTATATAACATCAAAGAACTTTTCCAACTCTTAATAACACGAGTAAAAGTCATATGTATGTGAAAATATTATCTTAATTTTTCCACTCGTGTATATTATAAACTTTGAGGAGCTGTTAAACTGTTTTCTAAGAAAGTCGAAGGTTTAAAGTTTTTATAAGTTTCTAAGTAGACTCGGAAACTAGTCAAGCGTTCTAGAGCATTATTCGAGAATTTTTTCGTTGAAAACTTCGGGAGAAAATACTAAAGATTTATATAACGGTGTGGAATTTATTGGAGATACTTTATGATGTTTTAGAATGATAAAGAGGAGAGACACGTTCAGGTATATATGTAAAGATATATTAATTTTCTATGTGGTTTTCATACTGCAGCAGAGATGGCCCAGTGGTTAGAACGCGTGCATCTTAACCGATGATTGCGGGTTCAAACCCAGGCAAGCACCGCTGATTCATGTGCTTATTTTGTCTTTATAATTCATCTCGTGCTCAACGGTGAAGGAAAACATCGTGAGGAAACCTGCATGTGACAAATTTCACAGAAATTCTGCCACATGTGTATTCCACCAACCCGCATTGGAACAGCTTGGTGGAATATTTTCCAAAACCTTCTCCTTAAAAGGGAGAGGAGGCCTTTAGCCCAGCTGTGGGAATTTACAGGCTGTTTTTGTTGTTGTTCTTTCATACTAGACTTTGGTAAAATTAGGAACAATTAAACAGACTCATTCAGACTCGAAAATAAGAAAAGGCGTCTGTAGAAAATGAACCTAGTCATTATACTAATTTAATATTTACTACAATTACATGAGCCGATGTTGCCCCGTGGTTACAGTGCGTGAATTTTAACCATAGATTCAGGTTCAAAACTGTATAGGTTTTCATGACTGCTTAAATTTTTTCGATCTCAGCTATCTTGATGTTATCAATTGATCTTGATGTTATTAGCTGTAAAATCTTGTTGTTGTTATTCTGATAGTAAATTCAATTTTTAGATTTGGTTGTTTCCCTTCTGAAAATTTTCGATATTTTCCTAGTTGGAGTTTGATAAAAATGATTGCATTCAAGAATTTTATATCATTAATTATTATCTTTTCATTTCAAGACATAAATTTTCACAAATTGCACACAGCTCATTAATTAACTTACTTTTAGATAAAACATTTCTTATTAAAAATTAAGAACTCAAATTACATAAATACTTCGAGCAAAATTATTCCAAACGAAAACAATAATAACATTTAAGTTTTAGCTTCGTTTCAAATTCTTTCATCGTTTATCATTCTATTATTTATCTTGCTTTATATTATTGTTAAATTTAGATTTAAACAGAGTCTTACTAATAATTATTTAGCCATTACAGTCAGCCAGCCATATAAATATTACTTTCAAATTTAAATACATTATATTATAAATATAACATTATACACCAAAATTTTAAAAGTATTGAATCACTTCATTGGCAATTAAAAATAAATACCTATAAATTATTTCATTAATTTTAACGACGACGATTTCGAACGACTTACATATCTTATAACTTGCAACCTCATAATTAGTTGAAAAAAGTTAAAAATTATTTATGTTTGAATAATGGTTTATGTAAACGTTTTTGTTGAAATACAACATACATTGTTGTGGGGTCATCATCAGTATCATTATTGATATACATACAAATGTTAATTATAATTAGCGAACAGATAGGAGCAAACGTACAAACAACAACAAACAACAACAGCCTGTAAATTCCAACTGCTGGGCGAAAGGCCTCCTCTCCCTTTGAGTAGAAGGTTTGAAACATATTCCATCACGCTGTTCCAATGCGGGTTGGTGGAATACATGTAGCAGAATTTCTATGAAATTTGTCACATGCAAACGCTCACGATGTTTTCCTTCACCGCTGAGCACGAGATGAATTATAAAGACAAATTAAGCACATAAATCAGCTGTGCTTGCCTGGATTTAAACCCGCAATCATCGGTTAAAATGCACGCGTTCTAACCACTGGGCCATCTCGACTCTCAACATACAAAAATTAATTGTTATTGATATAAAATACAAAACTATTAACATTTGATACAATAATTATCAATGCAATGACGATTTAAGGAGTGCCTTACCTAATTTGCAGAGCAGTGTTATTGACCAGATGGTCCATGCGCTCGTCTGCCTTCATAAAATAAATTTAAATTTTTTGAAAATAATATTTATGATTTAATTTATCAATGTTTGTATATAGACGCGTTCTGTAATCTTGTTGAGTGTCGTTACTTGACATTGATTGATGTTTCGAGCCATGACCCATTCCACCTCATTTAGTCTCAGAAGATTTTTTGTACAAAAAAACCCTCAGGGGATCTTAAATTTGCGTAATATTTTTTACATTTACTTTAGTCTTTGAATGACGTAGAACAGAAGCTAATGCCTCATCTACAGGGGAACATTAATTATTACTAATATTAATTGCCTATTGACACTTGTTTTATCTCAATCGATAAAGGCGTCTAGTCTAAACAATAAACATAACTATTAATAATAACTGTGTAAATAAGTGCTTCATAATAGAAACAGACATACATAAATATGAATAAAATAAGCCTAACCATTCATTTTCCTCGACTTCTTCCCTTCAACTTAAGGTTCAATATCGTGCATTTTGTTGACACAAGTCCAATAAAGCATTTCTCTTAACATTACTTGGCACTTTAAACTTACTTACGTCTAACATTTTCACTATCTTTTATCGTATTTCCTTTAAGACTTGTATGTTTTGAGAAAGGTTTCAATACACAAGAAAAAGAGATCTGAAAGAAGATTTGGTTTCTTTTAAACGTCGTAAAGATCATAATGAACTTGCATGATACTATTAGTCAATATCTTACGACAGAGGAAAATATGATTACAAAGTCACGTAAAGTATGAGTTTCTTTATGGATTAAGATCAAACACGACGAAAGAATTTTGTCTATTCCTTGTCAATTAGTAAAATTGGGGTATGCCTTAATCTCAATTGTTCCAACTTTTATTTTTTTGTGGATGTGGAAAATGTAATCGAATTAGGAGGTTTTCGTAATCCCAGGAATCAAAATAGTAGGAGTCCAAGCAGTATTCCTACTACTTAGGCTGTGTGCTGTATGAGTTTTTTTGGGCTGGGTATGAGCTTATTCTAAGTATTAAAATCGAAAAGCATCGATAGTCACAATATATAAGTCCACAACGCAGTGCGAATTGATTGCAGTAAAATTATACAGAGACTAACTTCACACATCTCTATTATAATTTACAGATATGTAGGTTTACTGAAAATTAATTTCTTCATCAAATTGATTAAAGTCAATGAATTAATGGGAAATGGGTGTGGGCTACAGGATATAACTTTAGTATTGCACTGATCTGCCATTTTTAGACTATAGCTGGTACTTAATAATTTATCACAAACTAAATTTATATTACATGAAACTTGTAAATTTATAAATTAGAATACACTAACTATATCCAATGAATAACAAATAAAAGTAAGTTCCTTTGTTTTTTTTCTGAGTTAACTAGCTGTGATTTTAAAAATTAAACTTGATATAAAACAATAAATATTTAATTTACAAAGGATGTGTTATCACTATACATCATTACGATCTAATGATATCAAGCTAATACTGAGACGGCCTTTTTTTTCACACCTAGACTAGAATACATGTTCCAAGTTGACATAATTTTATATTTGTATGCCTTTAAGAATTTAATAAATATCTTTTTTTATTAATACAGCAATCAACATTGAATTTAATAAATATTAGTTATATAAAAAAATAAAAAAACCGTTCAGTACCATTAACTCCTTTGTATGGGAAAAGTATATTTGTTTTTTAAAACTATTGGCGAACATTCTATAGATGAATATTAGCTTTCGGCATTTCTTCTCGATTTAAACGTAAAACATTCACTTTATACTTTTTGTCTGCCTTATTTTCGATTTACTTCACATATTAATGTCAATGACCTCATTAATTGTTCAACATAACAAAAAAACATATCTTTATAACAATATCATTAGAACGATGATGTAAATTGAATTATTTGTTTCAATTACGCACAAAATTTTTGAGTTTCCATATTTATTACATGAGGATGTATAGACTTGATCACTGCATCTAATTCTTCAACAGTTGTGCTGTTCTTTCTCGACAACAACCATTTCTGATGACCACGTAATGAACATTGGAGGAATAGCATATAATCGTCGTTCACTTTCATATATACTCTTGCATCATACTTTAGTTCCGAGAAAAACACGGATTCTGGATCGTATACGAAAAATTTCGCTTGCTTGTGGCCTATTACCATACCTTTAAATTTTCCATGATATCGGTCCAGTAAGATCGGATTGTCATCAAAGGAATATGGATTCTCCAATCTGTAAGCGTTAATATATCTCTGGACATCAGAAGGAGACGCCTTCGTTATCACTATCTTCACGCATGAAGGTGAAGGCACCAAGTTCAAGAAAAGTGCAAATTTGTAAACTTCATACCAAGTTCCAATTAGAAAATTGTTGTCCAAAGGCTCAGAATATCTATTGATACATGCTTGCTCCACGTCAGTCAAAGCTATCACATATCCAAATATTACAAATACGATTATTATGGGTTGGAAAAGAGACATCCTCAACTTCACAGTTAATACTTGATTCTCAATATTACGGTTAGCACCCTTATATTTATAGTCGCAATCATGATAAACAGCAATTTATTATTGAGTAATTACTTAATATATTAGTCTATATTGATAATAATTATTACACGAGCTATTAGTCTCGACTTCGTTCGAGTAAATAAGTATTTTTAGTACTATCTGCTAATAACTCGTATTAATTATAAAATGAACATTACTGTGATAATAAATACATCAGACTTCATATTTTACTATTTATAAGCATAATTAATGTCAATATGTACGTTTCTTTTATGTGTTTTTGCTTTAGTTTTATTCTGTTAAGAATTAAAACTTGTCGCTTATTTTTGGTCTAAAAAAAGTGACTGTTGGTTATCATTAAAATATAATTAAATTCTATCACTGACTTTTTTACGTATCGCTTTTGTTCTACTTCTCTTCTAGTTCCTATTCTAGTCCTTGCAGTGCCATGACGTTTTCACGGAAGGAGTGCATTTCCGACCAGCATGCCTCTTTACCTAGCATAGCATTGAGTATGCTCAGCAGCGCTAGGTCTGTACAAAATCGCCGCAAGGGAATACCTTTAAGCCCCCCAGCAGAACACTCAGTCAGAATGTAGTATGTCGTGTCTACTGGCGATGCGTTTAGTCCGATAAATAATATGTTAAGTAAAATAGCACCTCCTCTAGCGGCCTAGCGAGAGGCCTGCCTAGGCCTGTGGTTCTGCTAACTCAATCTTGCTGAAGAAGACCTCGAAGTAGGTGAATTTCTTCCCCCACTGTAAGCGTAGTAGGGAGGTTGTTTATACCTTTCTCTGTACCCTGTTTAAGTAATAACAGCGACCCCGATGACTGTATTAAAGATAATGATAAATAAAGAGATTCTTCTTTTTTATCAAAAGTATTTTGCGATAATAATACGATTAATTGCGATAATTATTAAAAAATACAAGCTATGAATACCTGAAATGGGTTAAATATTGTATCCCCGCTGTTAATAAATAAATGTGCGCGAAGTTGTATAAAGCCTATTACAGTGATTTATCATATCTATACTGTTGGAAAATGGCAAAAGTAGTTCCAATATATAACTTTCTACCTTCATAAAAAAGCATTAGTGTGACCATATATCCAGAGCTATTTTAGGAAGAATTAAAATGAGTGTCAACAGATGTGTAAAATTTGTTATTTTCTAATTTAAAGAATTTTGAACTTAGTACGGGCTTCTTAGTATAAAAAGAAATACGCCACCTAACTTTCTTGCATATTTAATGTTATACTTTAATTTATGTGCGACTCCTCTGTTCGAATAAAGTAATATATTTTTTGTTATTATTACACCAATTATAATGTACAACATGTACAAAAGTCTTTTGGAAATCATTCTTAATTCACTATTGAAATGAATAAGATAGGTTAAGAAAAACACAAAAGTCTTTTACCAACTCTGTATGTTAAAAGATTTTCTTTTTTTTATTGTGTAGTAGTTCATACTGCCGATGAAACATAAACAACACACGTAAAATCAGATATGTAAATAAATATGATATTTTTAATGTAGCTAAGTTGACAAGGTGTCGTCTAGTTGAGCTTAATTTTACTTTTTATTTTATTTAATATTCTATTAGCTTTGAATTATAAAAATACATTAAATTTCAACCAAACTAGTAACAATTTTATTATTAAAATAAATAAAACAATTGAATATTAATTCAATTATGTAAGCATTTAATTTAATTAAGCACAAAATCTTTGGGTTTCAAGATTTCTAACTTCAGACTGTATAGACTTGATCACTGCATCTAATTCTTCAACAGTTGTGCTGTTCTTTCTCGACAATAACCATTTCTGATGACCACGTAATGCGCATTGGTGGTATAGCATATAATCATCATTAACTTTCATGTATACCCTTGCATCATATCTGTCTTCCCAGAAGAAAACGGATTTAGGATCGTATATGAAAAATTTCGCTTGGTTATTGCCCATTATCATACCTTTGAACTGCCCATTACTTCGGTCCATTAAGATTGGGTTATCATCAAAGGAAAATGGGTTTTCCGATTCGTATGCATCAATATATCTCTGGACTTCTGAAGAATTCGCCTTTGTTATGACGATCTTGGTGCATGTAAGTGAAGGCACCAAGTTTAAGAAAAATGCAAATTTGTAAACTTCATACCAAGTTCCAATTAGAAAGTCGTTGTCGAAAGGCTCAGAATATGTATTGATACATGCTTGCTCCACCTCAGCCGAAGCGATCGCGTTACCGAATACTGCAGATACGAGTATCAGCGTTATAAGACAAGCCATCTTTAGCTACGAAGTAAATACTTGATTCTCTATATAACTTTACTGTATATATATTACATTTATAATCGCAATCACGATGTCTTTGATGATAAGCAACAATGTATTGTTGAATAATTACTAATTATATTAGTCTCAGTTGATAAAAAATATAAAACAAGCTATTTGTCCCGACTTCGTATTTCGTCTTTGATATTTTAGTTAGTAACAGCCTGTACATTTCCCACTGCTGAGATAAAGCCGCCTCTTCCATTAAGGAGAGGGTTTGAAACATATTCCACCACGCTGTTCCAATGCGGGTTGGTGGCACATGACAGAATTTCGATGAAATTAGACACATGCAGGTTTCCTTAAGATGTTTTCCTTCATTGCCGATGAACTATAAACACAAATAAAGCATGTATATATATATATATATATATATATATATATATATATATATATATATATATATATATATATATATCGCCGTCCCCGGGGAACAAAATGATAACTTCCATTATCATCGTTTTAGTGTTTTGTCATTTTTGAGATCTTTGGTTACTAATACACCTGCTCAATTTTTTTCATAAATATTGTAGTGATACTTACGAAGTTACAAAATATTACACTACTATTCTACGATTATACTCATGCCTGATATTTCAAGAACAAAAATATATTGTACTATTATCTAAATGTCTTTATATCTTACTGTAGGACAAACAGACTAACAATTATTTTCTCGTGAAAACTTCTCGACTAGCTTGTGATAAAAGCAGTTATCATTTTATTCTTGTGCAAAACAGTCTACGTGTTTCGTATAAGGTGTGTTTGTAATAATACTTTTGATAAAGTAGTTATAATTCATACCATGTTATATGTTAAAAGAGCCCAAAAGAAGGAATTTATTACGAGGAAAATGATATAGCTGAAGATTTCTCGGGGGACGAATCAGAGTATTAGTCGAGTCTACGTAGAACATCAAAAATATTGCAACTCAACTGTCTGTCAAGTACTGGAGGCAATTCGGATTACATAGAAAATGCAACTAAAAATTTGTAAACAATATCCAAAATTTATTTATTTTAACACAAGAAATATCATAGCATCGCTATGAGTTATATACGAAGCTCATGAAATTTCAGATAATCCTAAACCAAGACAGAATGTATTCTTGACTTGACTCCAACTAAGATTTATAATATAAAAAAAATATATCAAGGAGGTGCCAATGAATGGCTTCAAAATCAAAATGAACCATCAAAAGGAAAGATTGGAATTAATGAACATGGCATACGAGAGCAACAAGATTTTGAATGTATTCATCATCAACAGCTCATGTTCGTCCACTGCCGGACATAGGCCAATTGCACGCATTGTGATCGTTCTTCGGCTACTCGCATCCAGCTCCTGCCAGCCGTCTTGCGTAAATCGTCACTCCACCGCGCCCGATAACTTCCTACACTACAATTGCCGAAACGCGGTCTCTACTCTAGAACACTTTTTCCCCAACGGCTATCGGTTATGTGATGATGTTTGTTCTGATGTGATTCCGCAGAGAAACGCTGAGCTGGTTTAAGGTCTTAAACTGGTGGACCAGCTTTGTCGTGACGTGAATGACTACGTTTTGGCTCCGTATGTCATGACGGGTAGGAGGCCCCGGTTTAACACTATCGTCTTAAGGCACTGTAGGATCGACGATGTAAAGATTCGACGTAACTTCCGAAACGCTGCCAAACCTAGCTGAATTCTTCTATTCACCTCGTCCTCAAGGTTGTTCTACCAAAGCAGTCCGAAGTCCAGCCTGTCCAGGGGGTTGGAATTCGTCGAGACTTCGCGCAAGATTGACACCAGAGACCATAGATGTCTTCAACTTTCGAAACGGTTTTGAGTATCTCATAGTCTGAAGTTGGTACCTTTTACTATAAAAGAAAGTATCCTATTCACAACTTCACTGTATATGATGATATTAATTGTAAAGGCTTGTTAGGTATTGCTATGTTTGGCATGCTCAGATTGCGAAAAGAGGTGCTAATAAAATAGGTACTTGCTTGAGGCAATTGCTACTCCATGAGAAGAAAAGAGGCGTCTATAACATGTTATTTTACTCCGATGTATGTTACGGTCAAAATAAAAACAGATTTATTTTAGTTCGATATATATTTACATTACAAAAGCTTGGATTTTATACAATGGACAGATGTTTTGAGATCGACCAACACCAAAGTGTGGGATATTCGATGCATTTCAATATTGAGGGTTAACTGAACTAGAATAGAATATACTCCCGATTAAATTTACTCAATTATTAGGAACACATGTGTTAATGGTGGCAGATATAACGCCAAGGAAATGGTCAATCAAAGTTTAACAACCTAAGGGGCAGCCTAAGAGGTAAGATGGTAAGAGAATATTGTGGACTCAAATTATGGAAGAGAGTGTCATCCATTCACAGCAATCAGTATTAAAATACAGATATGATTTAAACATAGAACCTGTGAAGAATCAGTATGAAACGAGATACCCGACAGATAGTGAGTCCAAACCCCAGCGATGTGACGGAGTTGCCAGTGCTATACATAAGTATACTAAACTTTTTCCAGTAAGCAAGGCTATGTATGACGGTTTTATGTGCGTTTCCAAGTCAGGACATATCTCAAGCATTATCACGCTCTTAACAAGTTTCTAACTCATCAGGGTAACTCTGGAAGCAATGCTGATGACGAGGAAGAAGATCATGATCATGATCTTATAGTGACGCATCTCAATCTATGCTGTCAATTATTACGTAACAACTTAATGCTTCGAGTACTGAGATTCCAGATACTATTGATTTTTAATTGTTATGGACCACGATCGTGGTCTTAGGGAGTGGACGTATTAGGACAGGAAGTCGCTTAAGTATTACATGGATAAGACTTGGTATTACATGGATCTCACAACTTTTTACCGCAGAACAACTGAGTTGCGAGACTTGGTTTTTTTGACAAGTATTGCTTTTGATGGGATTACTTATTTACTCGATTTTAAGAAGGATTAAATATTGGACGTTTTGTTGTATTTCCTTGGTTTAATTTTGTTTTAGTAAAAAGGTATCATGAGAAAAGCAAAACTAAACGTGATAACCATATCAAAATTTTACAAGAAAAATCGATTACAGTCATTAAACATAAAATGGTAAATGAATATTTACGAGAACAAAATGATATTATGGTATTATCATTTGCGTTTGGACTCTTGAAACCCTAAGAATAAAATGATATAGCTGTTGTACAATATTTGACTTTGGATAGGAAATACTGTGAATAAAATGATAACGGGCGTTAGGCAACACAGGTGATGATTGATTTTGGCTAACTTCTTATTTTTTAAATATCTCCGTTTCAACATAGGTTACAGGTTCTTCTCGTTATTAACTTATAGCTTATAAAAATCTAATTTTCTATAAACTTTAAATCACGCTTCTATGTCCAGTATTTAAAAAGTTATTGACGAAAACATGTTTTTTAATTCTCCTGAAAATTTACGTTTTGTTAGTTATCTTTTTATTCCCCGGGGACGGCGATATATATATATATAAAGTGGTGCTTGCCTGTTTTTGAACCCGGAAGAATTGGTAAAGATGCACGCGTTCTAACCACTGGGTCATCTCATCTCACTGGGCCCTCTCGGCTCTTTTTGATTTTAGCCAGTAAGATACATATTGTACGTACATTAGCCAACCGATGTATTCGCACTTACTGTGGTAATACATCGTACTGTTGTACAATTTATAAGGACAACACACGCACGATGCGATGCTTTTATATCAGTAAGCTGTTTCGAATTACAAAATGTTATCATAATAATCAACATAAACCGTTTAAAATGGATATGTTATTTTGGGCAAGGATTAATAATAATCCTAGTTTAATAATAATATTAAACTAAATTCATCGTTTTTCTTGTGTTTTTTTAAAGCAAAGTTTAAAATTATCATTGAAATATAGTGATATTCTGCTACTGACTTATAGACAACCTAGATATTATTATTTTTATTATACTTTATTTGCTCAAGTCACTAAAAAGTAAAGTAACAGCCTGTAAATTTTTCACTATTGGGCTAAGGCCTCCTCTCCTATTGAGGAGAAGGTTTGGAACATATTCCACCAAGCGACAGGTGACAGAATTTCTATGAAATTAGACACGTGCAGGTTTCCTCACGATGTTTTCCTTCACCGCCGAGCACGAGATGAGTTTTAAACACAATTAAGCACACACATATAATGGAGCTTGCCTGGGTTTGAACCCGCAATCATCGGTTAAGACGCACGCGTTCTTACCACTGGGCCATCTCAGCTCTTGTCACTAAGGTTTCTCGTAAATAAAAATAAATATTGAGTTAGGTATCACTCATCACGGACGACCTACGACATTCGGTATGTAGTTTTAAATGACCTATAAACTTGTTAAATATTCTCTACACATACATATCTACGCGAGGTTAGACTCGTGTAGGTATGTAAGTACGAAGGCTTTTTAAAACGTTATTCCTAAGAGATATCTTACTTCGCTTTAGTTCTCTATATATTCTCTACTCAATGTGTACGTAGACTTGATGTAGGCGCGATTCAGATGTCATCAAGGCCTTCATAGAACGGATTGGTAAATAACAAACGTGCATCATTTAATACTTTAAACTCGGATCTGAAAACTGAATACATATAGGTATAACACGTGGAATATACATGATATCGGACGGTGTGTTGAAAAGTGTACAATGATGATTTAGGTACATATGTATTTTAAATATCTCATCGAAAATGTTTTAGTGCATATTTACACTTCTTTTCCATATTCTTGTAATCCAATAAGACGGCCAATGCAACACGAATGGCAGCAGTTACGAAATTGCGTCAACAACTTAAACTACTTTTTAAGTAAGTATATTACCGAATTCATTTTGATGAAAAACCACAATGAGTTTTATATCGTAATACAGCCTTTTAAGCTAGCTAATAGGATGCTACAGGATCACATTGGTAATTGTTCCGCTTCAAAAGGTCATAGCTTTTAGCCGTGTATTATAAATATTTTTTCGAAGGTTGTTGACCCTATCAACGATTACCATATACTATATATATATCATAGAAAACCTCTGCGACATGACCTGAATTAGTAAAAGTCATGTGTTTAATTTATTACAATAAATATGTTATGAGTTTTCGTCGAATCGAATTAGTTAAGCCTTCCAACTTCAACCCAAATTATTTGAATATGAAATGTGAGTTTGTAATGAGATTCCTTGCTTTTAAAAATACACATTTTATTCGTTATATGTTTTTAAATTATTTAATAAAACAAAATGTATATGAAGAAAATAATAATCATATAGAAAGATGGAAGTAATGCCGAATAATAATAATAACACAGTTATTACTTCATATTATATCAGCGAGGCAGAGCTCAGACCTGTGAGATGAGTCCATATTTTCAATAAGCAAGAAAGTCATCTTTTGTAAATTGTTAAGTAAGTCTATTACATATTGCTACCTGCTAAGTATAAAAGCTGTATTAATTTATCCCCATACATAAAACTTAAAAGAAATTTGTATATATACGTTTCATTTGATTTTATCAATATAAGTATGAAACAATTACTGATTATTAATCAGTCAGCAGCAAAATTAATTTTAATTAGCACTGATTTTAATGATATGATTTATTAATTATATTTTTTGATAAAAATCTACAATTTACGATTTTGACATTCGTTTATCTGTTTTAAATCAATCGTCCTTTCATGAAACTCAAAGTCATCTTAAATATTTCGTGTTATATACCAGCTGTCATTTGCAAAGTACACATACATTGTTTATTTCCATTACGTCAACGGTGAGAATATTTTCCTTCCCTCTTAGTTGTCAATGCTTCACCAACTAGGAACTAAGATATTACATCTGAAGCTACATAGGATCACTTATCCTTAAAATTAAACACATCGATATAATAGTATAAAATAGTAGAATATATGATGAGTAACTGATGGGCTCATACAGAGTGCTATGAACAAGTAAATAAAATGAACTAAGTCACAAGTACTTAATTTCATCAATCAAGCAATCCGTTCAACCTTTTAAGCTTTATTTAAGGAAAAATATTCAAACAAACATTTCAGACTAACGAGATCAGTATGGTTGAATAATTAGTTTAATGTCGATTTTAAATTTAACAGTATGCGAGCTGCCGCTGGTACCCGTAATTGAAATAATATACAAATTAAAAAGGATCGTGATTCCGTAAGCATCCCTTACGGGTTTATGCAAAGTAGCCTGGATAGGCGTGATGATATTACAATTTGGTTTATTTATATTTGTGGTAAAATTAAAACAAGATCTCTATTTGTTTTACGTTATCAAAAACATAAAATAGTAGTAAGGGTATCTGACAGTAAGTGGCAGTTCACTGTGGCCTGTTTGTGTCTTATAATGACTAGCTCTGTAAATGCTTTTTTTTAAATCGATCAATTGTTTCTATGTAAACATACCCCATGTAGGAAGTTATATTGAAGAACAAATATTTACTTAAAATAAAGTAGAAGATATACATCTAGAAGCAATAAATTGTAATTTATCAAGATAATCTAATCAAAATCATCTAAATGAGATTCCTTTAACATCAATCTCACTTAAATTTTAAATGAAACAGTTGGTTTTCTTAATCATTTTAAATGGTCTTGTCTTAAGACAAGCAGAAACAGCTACATATAAAATTCATATCTTTAATTAACATATATGCAATGTTGTAGTACTTCTATGGAACGCGCGCCTCTGAATGTAACAATGAAGTGGAGAGCCTGGTTGCGTATAAGACTTTCTGTATTTGTACGTCCCCCAGGGAGATTCGAGCTCGGTATGCATTTGTATGGATTTAACAACTGAAATATCGTACATAGTAGGTCCCCTTGAGGCGGTGAATCGGGGACGGATTTCGAGCTAGCACGAATCTTTAAATTCCGCGCTTAAAAATATACAATAAACAGTCAAAGATATTAATTAATTCTATTAAGATAATATTCCATTTTGTCTTATTAGTGTGAAATTAACACACATTCTTCTGTCTACTTGTAGCAATACAACTAAGTAAATAAAATATAATTAATTATGTAACAAAGTGTTTAATTGAAGATAAATAAGAAAACTTATAAAGACTAAAACATATAAATAATATAAAGTGAATGTGCGAACGAGCCATAAAACTCTCATAATCTAATAGGATTATGAACCTATTAGACTCATTAATACAATTAACAGACTAAGATGTACCTAACAATTTATTTAACCGTCAACGCACTGCTATCGATTGGACTAAAAATTCATTAAAATTAAATCAGCCTTCAAATTAGAACATAGCAACGAAGCATAAATGGTAATTGCAAAATAAAGTACAGTCAAGTGGTACTTGCATGAGCTATCAGTGTGTTTTCAACAAATGTCAGATATTAATCAAATCAACAAACATATAAAATAAATTACAAAAATATATAGAATGTATATATTCCAATTATATACAGTTACACTCGTGTATAATTGAGCCGTGGACCATCGTTTGTGATTCTGTAGAATTGAGTTTTTGGCAAACAACTGTGATATGAATCGCAAAAAAGTTTCTACGAGGGACGAAAAGGTTTTGTTAAAAATGGCGGGTACAGCAAGGGTTAAGCCGATTGTTTGGATAACAAGAGTATTTTTCTCGCTTTACGAATGAAGCTGTTACTGGCGGATTTAGTAATAGTGATGTACTTCAATAGAATTCCTAATTTTAATCATCTTGGACCAATTCTGATTCATAATTAGAATATTTACTCTAAATATTGTAGAAAACTAGACAATACTTTATGTTGTGTAAAAAAATTTGTTCATCAAAATGTGTAAGTTAAAATGATGTATGCGTAACCTGCTTATTTTTTGGAAATTGAATTGAATTTATTCATACTTTATGAAGTCATAGTCCATCCTAGGTAAATCCATTCTACTATCACAAACCAGAATTAAATGTACTTGCATAAATAAATATATATCTGTAAAATACTAAATATATATATGACAATAAATAAATTCCTTAGAATAGAAAACTTCGACAATATCTCTACAACTCAAATTTAAATTAAGTAAATTATTAGCTGTTTTTATTATTCGATATCGATTATTTGTGGTTCGTACATCACTATTTAAAATAAATGAGCTGGTTTAACCCGTTACACGTAAAACGTACGTATCTTTTGTGTTTAAGTGAATATTTGTTACGTTTTTTGAATGTACCATTTCTTTTGACACCGACCTCGTTTCTTTATTTTAAGATTCATTTATTTTGATTGAACGATAAAAATTAACTTTTCCTTTTTTTTTTTTGATCGTTGTTGTTGTTTTTTTTTTTTCTTTATTAACATAAGAATTAACAACATTAAATGCTTAAATATATATATACAAATATGAACTAAAACTAGTTACTGTATAAATCTTGAC
The DNA here is from genome assembly GCF_905220365.1 of Vanessa cardui. Lineage (NCBI taxonomy): Eukaryota > Metazoa > Arthropoda > Insecta > Lepidoptera > Nymphalidae > Vanessa > Vanessa cardui. The sequence goes on from NC_061125.1 coordinate 8,806,939, forward strand.
CGCGTGGAATGGTGGCAAGAATGCTAAAATTTTTCTTTTCCTGGCTAAAATCAAGTAATATTTTTACCTTCAAATATATTAGTTCTTTGTTCTTATAAGTATAAAAACTAATATGATGATAAAATTATAGTAAAATAAGTATTCATTCCAACTACAATTAAATTATCTATTTTTATATCTTCGTTTAGTTTCTATTTTTTTTAACAATGTAACGTATTTGATTTTTTATTGAAAGATATTAATTCCAATTTTAAATCTGCTGTTCTAAAACATAAATTTAAATAATAATTCTTTAAATTTATTAGCCTTTTTGTAATTAAATCCATTTTGTTATACTTTTCAAATACCATGCTGGGATAACAAAGTCTATTAACGTGTTATTCTCTATGTTTATTTGATATTTATTTATTAATAGTGTAAGAATTAAATAGAAATGGCTTTGTATTTTTTTATAAGACTGACGAAAGCAGATTACAGTTCCATACGATATCAACAATAGCACTAACCTGCTAATTACGTAATGATTGACACATCCATTATCCGTATTACCTCATTATCGGATAATCACGAGACACGCGTCTGCGTCGGGACAGTTTGGGGATAAACTGCAGAATTTAGGGAAACTTGAATGGGACGCACGCCTTTTTTTGGTGTTTTTGTCAAATCTATACACAGCCGGATTAACTATAATTGTTAGGAATGAGCAGGGAATTTATATTGAATATAAAAATTATTATTTTTGATACATTTTCTTGTTGTAAGTGTGAGCTTAATTGATTTATTATCATTATTATTGAAAATTCTTAATGCTTACCAAAATTATTTATATGTTGAATACCTCCAAAACTTCTAATTTCATAACAATAACACTCAAATGAATGTAGCTGTTATAGTGCATATTATGTTTGGAAAGAGTACGTTATTTGGTTCTGTATTTTATAACAAACTTTTCAATATTATATTAAATATTTATAACCTTTGTTCTACATACAATACCAATTATATATACAGGTAATAAATTATCATTAATAAAAAAAAGTCTTATTAAAATGTACATAGGGTAAATTGTTGAGTTATTATAATAATCCTCAATTCTCTCTCGCATTACAGACATTACAATTTAAATGCGGCTTCATAATAATACAATTGTGTGTGAGAGACACGAGCCCGAACTAGATTGACCAGTACTAGGGTCTCCTGGGAAATAGTGTGCTAATATAAATTACCTATTAAAGACATATTAAGTACTAGTATAGGGAGCAATAGCCAGATACTACTAAAAGTACCCTGATCAAGCGTGGACCGGGAATCGCTGGATTGTAGTAATAAGAATTACGCACATGCTGCTACATTTTTTATTATAGATTATGTATATATTATTTTAAAATATTTAAAAAAAATGTCAGTGTTGGCCACGTCTCCCAAGAAGACGAATGAAATCCAGCGAAGATCTGCTGATGTTTAGTATAAAATATAAAACGCCAAAATGTTTAAAATAAAATGTAAAAAAAGGCACGGGCATCTGCGAGCCTGTGGATGTTGTAAAATTAATATAAAAAACTACTAAAAGTAATAGAAGTAACAGCAATGTAAATATATTTTCTTTTTGATTAAACATAATCACTGTTCCAAATCGGGTCTTAATTTCTATAAGTACTTCTACACTTTTTGTTTCTGCATAGTAACAGTAATGATAGTCGATTTCTGATGAATTTCAGGCAGCCAGACTGAGAGCACACGAATGTGTAAGCACACATTAATGGCCTCTCTATTCTAACACTTTGTATTCCAATGTAAGCAATCTGACACGGCAGACAGTTCACGAACTAACGGGGAAATAATTAAATAAATAATTACTACCTGCTTAACAATTAAAACAAACATTGTTTCTATTACGCTAAAGTTGAAAACTTTGTTGTGGAATGGTAGTGCTTTAATTATCCGAAGCAAAATTAAACTAAAAAGTTCATCCTAACTAGGAAATAACAATTTGTATATAGATCTGGAGGGAAAACTGAATACTATTTGAGTGTTATGTATATTCGAGTTAGCTTTGTTAACAAATTACTTCTGGGTAATTTGTTGAAAAAATATTTTTTTTAAATAATTTATATAACTTTATCATATATCAATCGTAAATGCGCAATGGTTTACGAGCCGCATAGGGATGTTAAAATCGCAGGACCGATTCTGACCCCTTGGGCTTTTGTCGTACCCAGTCCTAACATAAGCTAAGTAAAAGATAGGCTTAAGAGGAATATTTTTAATTTCTTAATTAATAGGGACATGGCTGGTATTCGTTCAAAATATTTTTATTTAATTACGTAGCAAAGGAAAGAAATTATCTTTATTATTGCTAGAATACCACGCTTAAAAATAATGCACTGAAAGATTATTTTAAAATTAATTTCAAAACGGTTAATCTGAGTTAATGAATTTATTATTCGTCCATTGGTTGACAAGATATAAATTATTAATTTATATCTCAAACGATAATATTAAAATTCAATAGTGTAAAATGCAATGATAGAGCCAGTCGAAGGAATATCTTAAATTAAATACGCTTACTCGAATGTCAACAAGAAGCTACAGAAACCGAAGCAGAGGCAATTTCTGAGTCGAATGTCAGTGTTAGCTTGAGGTTTGGTAGTGTGCTTGACCAGGCAAGGAAATCTTAGACATTATTGTGTATTGGTAAACTTCATTCGGTTCACTACGTACTGATTTCATGTCTGACATGATTTTCCCAAATGTAACGTAATCTTTTTAGCGTTTGTACTAAAATATCTTTTTTAGTTTTATGTAATAAGGTTGACGGACTGACAAACTGATCATCGGACGGGCGGTCTCCAGAAATATTAACCTTTTCCTACAAAGCCTATGTATCTCCTTGAGCGCTAATATGCTATAATTGTACTGCTCTCACGAGTCAACCTGGAGTACAACAATACCAAGTTTTGCGGTTCAGCGGTAGAGCGGTCTGATGAGTGGATAATACATAAACAGGATTTGCATAAAGACCTACACTACCACCAAGAAAAACCGAATGAATGTTACAAATTCGCTTCAATAATCGAACGAATTTCAAAGCGCCACTATTTATTTGTAAAGAAACTTCCTTTTCTTTTGAAAATAACACATGCCGTTTATAGTTTCTCTTATAAACAATTTAAATATAATAACATCGCATCGGAGACGTCCCGGGGCGTTCGGTAAATGAACTGAACATTCTAGCTTTATTTTGTTGTAAAGGAAAACATGATAGAACACAGAGTAAAATCGTCAGTTAGACTCGTCTACACAATTTAATTAATTTCTATATCTATTTATTTACATCTACGACCTAAAATGTTTTCTAAATCTGTCATATCATAAATTATCGATTTAATATAATATATGGTCAGTTATATGTTGGAATCCGAAAAATCCACGTCAACAGCGTTGGAAGATAACACAAACAAAAAAAAAACCTAAAGTTACATGAATTAGAATTTAAATCAAAACTAATAAATTTATTAATTACCTCTTGAATATATGTATAATTACTAAGTAAATACTTGTGTTAGGAAAACTTGAACACGGGCTAATGGCGGCTAATGTTTAATAATAATATTTATCATGCTTAATCAGCTGATTTGTTTTGACTAAGCAATTAAAAGTACATAAAATTACTTATTTTGAAACATAAAGAAACGCAGTATAGAAATATTTTAAGTATATAATGCAATAGGTGGGCGGAACGGCAAATGACAACGCATATAGACATTGGCGCTCTAATGACTCTTGTGCCTGTAGTTCACTGGCTCACTCACTTTTCAAACGGGAACACAACTATACCAAGTATTGCTGCTTGGCGGCAGAATATCTGATAAGTGGGCGGTATCTACTTCGACAGGAATGCACGAAGCCATACCACCGAGGTAATATTTAAATACTAAAAATTAACAGACTGCGTTTTTAACTGCAATCAACCTACCGTATTATTTAATCTACTCGTCTATCGTGCAACATCGAAGCGACACTGTGATGAATCATTGTAAAGTCAATTATTAACCAGACGAGCCACGAGATTAAAATTTTAATATGATCTCACCGCATCAGAGTGGAATTCGATTTAAAAGTATAATTACTGTGCAAGCACTTTCAGGCGCATTGTTACACATTTATTTTATAGCAACTTTATATTTTTATAGTATGAATATTTGATTGGCTTTTGCACTGGACGAAACACGTGCTCTTAACAAAATATCACGGGTTTTAAGCCGAGCAAGCAGCAAAGAGTTTTCATTCCCTTTTTTTTAATTTTAGGCGGTAAAGAAAATTACAATAAAAACTTTTATCTATTGAATGATCTGGCTGTTACATGGCTGAAATAGCGACATTGCTTTTTAAGCCTACAGTATTATCCTATCTGAAGTATTTATTTATTATATATCTAGAACATATTATACGAATAACACTTGTGTCATGTTTTTCGGCTAATTTATCATGACGCATTTAATAACTTAGTGAGAGAGGCGTTGGCGGTGTAAGGAAATATTGTCGGCGGTAACAATTATTGATTTTTTTTTAAATTGAGTTTATTTCCAGGTCATTCATCCAATATTTTATTTCACCATCATCAAATAGTTGTTACCTATCAGTAACTTAATTCGTGATAGAATACATTTTTTTTTTAAATATAATAAAGGTATGCGGACGTTCAAAATGGTAAGTGATCACCCCCAGTCATTGAAACATTGACGCTACGAGAAAATGAATCGCTAACTTTCCAAGAAAAATTAATCACTAACCTTGGGAACACAGATGATATATCCCTTGTGCTTGTTAGTAGCACCGGGTCTCTTACCCTTCGAATCAGAACGCAATGGTACTAAGCGGTAGAATATCTGATGGATGATTTTATATTATTATTATATTTCGGTATCTATTTGTAAGGGTTAATCACGATACTTACTTATCTAAGTTCATTTTAGCAAATAGCACAGCGTTGCGCGACGGTGAAGTAAAAGTACTGGCGTCGATCGTATCGACTTTCGAAGAAAAAAAATACTCTTATACACAGCGCACTATCTTTATTTTCTTATACGCCAAGTTTATTTCTACGAGTGTACCAACAAAACTTCTCTATATCCAGTTCCTTTCCTTCTAATACTTATATTATTTTTCAAGAAACTAAAAATGATATAACTACATACCTATATAACATATGTACATATATCGTATGTATTAATAATGTTTGTATTATTGAATTATAAATACGTTCATAATAACTGCTTAAATCTTACATTATTCATATAAAATGTATGATGCCCTTGTGTACACTTCTATTCTATTTTAAAAATAATTTGTGCTATGAATCGTTTATGATACATAAAATTTAATCCATCTGTTTGTTTAATAATATTTCAACGTATTAGCGTTTTATGAAGCTTGTTATAATTCAAGGGAAGCACAAAACCAAACTCGAATACAATTGAAATGTTACTCTTAAAATATTGCTCTTAAAATAGATGTATTGGGCCACGAACGGCGTGGAACTAATATATAATATAAATAAGAAGAAATTGTTTAAATTTGAATTAAAAAGTGAATTTACGGTTTGCTTAAATTGTGTGTGTTGTTTGTGCGAGATGTCGGAAGAAAATATTTTGTATAATTATGTCAATTACTAATATTCTTTAAAAGTAATAAATATATGTATACATGGTAATACGAAATAGTTTAAATGTCATTAAAGCTCATTTTATAAAACTCAAGTCCCAATGAGTGTGACATGTAAAGCTTTAATCAAAAGAATTTAATGGAAGGACAAATCCAGACACCGCTATAGTTTGTGAGAAATCGCTAATAGCTATTTTTGTGGCCCCAGTATCACTAACTCAATAAATATAAAGCAGCCTAGCCCTGTGAGAACATCAAACAAAATATGAATCGTTGTTTCATTATATTGAAAAAGGCGGATGTTTGTCAGTCTGTTGCCAATTTTGTAAAGCGAGTTTTGCCCTTTGGCAATGTTTTTGCGGTGTTACTTCGATAAAGATTTCGTCTTAAATCTAAAAAATGTTGACACACAATAAGGAAGGCTTAAAAATTAATGTACATGTTAAATGTTCAGTATTATTTTTGAAAAAAAAAATTACTTCATTTTGCAAATGAAACATATTTGATAATGAAGGTTAAATTTATTTTTCACTAGTAGTCGCCCGCGGCTTCGCTTGTGTTTTAGGATGTTGGTTGTCATGTGTTAGGCAATAAATTGTCCTATCTTGGAGTTCAAGTTTGCTTCATACTAAATTTCATCATTCGACGGTTTGGACAGACAGAGTTACTTTCACATTTATAATAATAATATAAATCTAAAAGTAAAGTGACAGCCCGTAAATTTCCCACTGCTAGCCTCCTATTGAGGAGAGAGTTTGAACATATTCCACCACGCTGTTCCAATGCGGAATGCACATGTGGCAGAATTTCAATGAAATTAGACACATGCAGGTTTCCTCACGATGATTTCCTTCACCGCCGAGCACGAAATGAATTATAAACACAATTAAGCACATGCATATATATAGTGGTGCTTACCTAGGTTTGAATCCGAAATCATCGGTTAAGATGCACGCGTTCTAACCACTGGCCATCTCAGCTTTATAATAATATAGACTACATTTATTATTGATACGTTTTAATTTGAACTCAGAATTTACATTATAACGAGATCTCTTGAATACAATTTAGTCGATAGCACAATGACATCGGCTAAAATCCACGTGCTAACATTTGTTCACGCATTAACGTTAGTAATTATAAGTAATGGTACCACATAAATAGTTTTGTGGTTTACTATTAGGAAATGGGAAATCCCTCCATCACGTGCTATACTTAACTTAAACATTTAAATATAACTAATGAACTTAGGTGATATAAGAAGGTTCTTTTTCTGTATTTTGTCCTTAATCTATTAAAAAAAAACTGTAGTTAATTTTTTTTTTGTTATACAATAATTTCAGATCAAACGAACATTTCTATAGTACTAAAATTGTATCTTATTTAACAGTTATAGTTATAGAAGATTTATTATTTCTGGCATATAAATAAATAACTATATGTCTATAGATAAACAGGCAATATTGTAAATTAATTTTAAATTCACGTAATTATTTATAATTCACCTTCTTAATAATTTCGAAGTGTCACGTGAAAAAAAATTGACTTGTAATTTAATCAATAATCTGTAAATGATAATAAATCTTCTTCTTATAATAGATATTAACTCACGAAGACGCGCCCCTCTACATTAAATTTTATCGGCGTTCATTAGTGATGTTCGTGCTTACAAGATGCCTAGGTAGGTACCACCCACTCATCACTTATTCTACCGCCAAATAACAGTACTCAGTATTGTTGTGTTCCGGTTTAAAGGGTGAGTGAGCCAGTGTAACTACAGGCACAGGGGCTTAACATCTTAGTTCCCAAGGTTGGAGGCACATTGACGATGTAAGGAATAGTTAATATTTCTTACAGCTTCATTGTCTATGATGGTGACTACTTACCATCAGGTGGCCTATATGCTCATCCGCCAACTTTACCATAAAAAAAACCTTCTAAAATCTTTAATAAAAGTACAGTCATTATTTTAAAGTACACATAACTCAACATATGAATAAATACAAACCAAATGAGACTATTACTTGATAATACTTTTATAAGTACTTCTTCCATTACCCTATAATGTGTACTCGTATATTATACTGTGCTATCATTTATTATTTACACAACAACCATATTTATTTTAAGCCAATTAAGAGCAACGATGTTGAATACAAATATTTATATTTTAGTTTCAATTTATATTATAAAATGATATCTACTTTTATTTGCAATGAACTACATTCAATTATGCTAATGGTAATTAAGTTTATGAAATGAGAGTTCATCTATACATTTAATAAAATTGAAGTGTCTGTTTGTAATATTAAAATAACCGCTTCGTACTAAAAGCATGTTTATGTAAACGGTACATATACCAAAATAACATTTATCAATCTTTGTCGGTCTGTCTATTTGTTTCGGTTCTCTGGTACGGCTGGGCTGATTTTGACGGGACTTTCACTGGTAGATAGCTGATGTAATATGGAGTAACTTAAAACACACAATACGAAGGCTCGAGCACAGCCCGTTGTAAACAAAATTACGTGGTATGCATTTTCAACCGACTTCCAAAAGGAGGAGGTTATCAATTCGTCTGTATTTTTTTTTTTTTTTTTTTTTTTTTTTTTTTTTTTTATGTTTGTTACCTCATAACTTTTTACTGGATGGACCGATTTATATATATATATATATATATACACCGGCTCCAAATATACCAATAACTATAACTACATGATATAATCGTTAATCGACTTTTAAGTAGTCTAATATTTTTCATTTCATTTAACTTAGGAAGACTCTAAAAATATGTTGAATACGCAATTATTTTTATTACTTTTTCGTGCATATTCATTTGTTTTAAAATAGTGTTTTGTTTGAAGTCGGTTTTTCTTTTTGTTAAAATTTTATTTATTAATTATAAGTTACGTAATGAAGTTAACTTAAATTTATTTGTGTTTAATTGTCGCCCGCTATTATTTTTCCTTTTAGATTTTGGTCGTAATACATAAAAATGTATTATATCTCTAATGTTATTATTTGGTAATAAAATAACTGATGAGCACACCAAGGCGGGCTAACGCTCAAGTAACCTCGCTGAGTTTCATGTAAATTATTCAATAGAAGTTTAGTTATTGTTTGCGAGATTGAATAAACACGTTATTTCAATCACCATATTGTATATGAAAATTTACATCATCATTAGTTGATATTTAAAGTATTGAATGAAAATGCAGACGAGACAAACGATTTTTTCATGTTTTGTGATATGTTGTAATTCATACCTTGGTTGAAGATGACTGATACAGGCCCACAGCAAGAAAGCCCGGATCTAGGATCTATGTTACTTTGATGTAAAAATATGTTGACTAGTCTGTATAATTAAAGTTTTTCTTTTATGTGAAACATTTATTGGTGAGAATTAGAGTTAAGAATGATTCGGACGTCGTAACGTCAAGCGACATGATAATAATATCTATTTATTTACATAACGAAACTCTGTTATTTTTTTCATAGTAAATATATTATTTCAATAACCATAAATTTCAAGATTTTACTTCTGCGATTTGTCCCGTTATGGGGAAATTTTTCAAACATCAAAATTATTACTTACAAGTTACAACAATGTTAGTAACAATCAAAGTCTCCATGTTTAAATTTCTAATTTCGGTAATTCAGCTTGAAGCAGCGTTTACTTTACTAAAATAAGCAATAGAATACGCCCGTAGAATGTGTACTATCCTCGTGCTAGCGTTATGATAACACCTCGAGATAATAGCGGTAACAGCAGCTGAAACAGTATGTTCCAATAAAACTTTAGTTAAAGCTTACTTTCTTTGTAAAATGGTCATGAATATTAAAAATTAAAACAGAATGCCGCTGGGACAAAACAGTTCTCGAATGATGAGTATGAAGTTCTGATAATGTGATAATGGAAAATATTTTAAAAAAAAATTTATTCTTATCTTCTCCAGATTTAAGTTAACCAACGATATTGGTTATGGAAAACCTCTGGAAATGATAAACACGGCTCAATACAAATAATTAAACATATTAAATATTTATATATTATGTAATATGTGACAAGTCTGCCCGTTCAAAATAAAAATCAAAATAAGCTTTATTCAAGTGGGCTTTTACAAGCACTTTTGAATCGTCATTTAACAATTAAGTGAAGCTACCATCGGTTCGGAAAGTAGATTCTATCGAGAAGAACCGGCAAGAAACTCAGTAGTTACTCTTTTTCAACATTTAAAAACATGTACAACATATAAAAAAAATGTTTATATTTTTGTTTTGAGTTTTATTTCAATTTTTGTTTTTTTTTTTGTGAGAAGTCCTAAGGTTTCTGAATCGTATGTTGGTGTTGTAAAATACAGTATGTAAAAAAAATAATATCATATCAACTTTATAGCGTAACTGCTGCATATTGCGCAATCTCCAGTGGACGATCACTCTCTCCATCGAGTCACAAATGGAACCACGTAGCCCATTATATGAAACGTGTTAAAGTACTCTCCTTTTGTCTTCATTAATTAATGTATAAATTGACATAAAACCATATCAATCAATACATAAATCACACTCTTTATAATCGTCATAGAAATATTTATGTGCGTTACAAATATCTGACATAACGAATAATTTTATCATTTTAATGTTAAGCATAATATATATCGAAGAAGATTTTTTTGACTAAGAAATTATCATTAACAAACCATATTTATACCGTCGTAATAATATGCTTGTTATTCGAAGATGCGAAGTGATACGAAGCCTATTATGATATATAAATAACCTATTTTAATAAGGCCTAATAAGCAGTGCTTGTCATGTCTCTATTAATTTCTTTTTAAGAGCCTAACTCTAGGTCTACGCTTCTTTAATGTTGGAATATTATAATTTATAATAAATTTAATTAAAGATGATATAGGTAGTAAATTTGTAAGTAATTTGTAGTAATGTAATAATAATAAAATGAAGAATTAACAACTCATTCATGTAAACTCTAATTAAATTTTAAATTCTGAAAATAAATAATTTTAGCAATTATAAATTATAGTATTTTCTGTTTTAACACTTCTAAGTAACTAAAAAGTTAAAATTTAAACATAATTAGAGCTACTTTAAATTTTAATGTTTTATAATATTTTTCAGGAGAAATCCGTATATTTTTTAAATTGATTAGAAAGTATCAAATAACATAGAAAAATAAGCCTTATTCATAACTTCTTTAAAGTGTAAGACATAAATCTACATACAGGCATACAAGTAAGGCTTATGAGCTTAGCCCAGCATTAAGTATGAACATGTACAAACTTTAATTAATTTAAACTTCTATAAAATTATTTCTATCAATTAATATTATTTTTATTCCAGTACCCTCTGACATTAAGAAGTCTGTAAAGAAAATAATTCTATTAAGAGAAGACTTGTACTTAAGACGAAACCACTGACTCGCGTGATTACTCGTTTAAACCCGATTCTAATCAGTACAACGACGTCTTACAGTTAAATTATCGATAACTATTTAAATTATGAAAAAAGTAATAAATAATGTTTTTTTTTTTTAATTGTATACATCTGCCGTCAAAGATCCCTTAGTTTCTTTGGACAAATCGTGCGGTCTGCAAAGCATGGTCTGGAGAAATAAATCATCCAGTCATCCTTGGCAAAATGGAAGGCAGAAGTGCCTAGAGTAGGGTCACCTACAAGGTGGTCTGACTCGATTAAGAAGGCGGTAGGCGGGAGGGAGCATGTACTGTGTGGTCCACTCCGCATATGACCGCACCAAATAGAAACAAATCGTATGTGGTCACGATCCACAGCAGTGAGGGAACGTTCAACAAGATATCAGTAACGATCAGCGTGTTAGAAAATAATGTTAATGTTTAGTCTGTTCGTTAGAATGCGTTCAATGTTCAATTTATTCGTATACACAATTTACATACGTCGTATGGTTGTTTGGGAACCTAAATTGATTGGAATAATTTCAAAGACTGTACAGGCTCTTTCAACATACAACACATAAGCTTAATATTTACCAAACAAAGTATAACTCCCGATATATATATTTATTTTATTATTTCAAAAAAACTATCTAAACTAAATTTATGCTATTTTTGATGATATATACGAGGATAGATTAAAATTTTGGTTAACATATATATAACATAATTTGTTTACATAGAAAATATTGACAAATAATACCTAAACGTACCACAAATTTAATACGTAACGTACCACAATTTTAATATCTAATATAAAGAAAGGTGTTACTAAGACCACAAACAAGAAATATCTCCAAAAATTGGAAAAACAAAAAAAGAGCATTAACTCGATTAGTTTTCTGCTAGTTATTAAAGAGTTCCACTATTTATTTCCTGGCCTTATCATCATAAAAAATATAGTATTGTTCTTTGTATTACATTATTCTACAATAAGTATTACATAAAAATTAACCAAAAGAGGGTAAAGGTCGTCATTTTAGACATCAATATTTGATTGTACAAGGCTTAGAGTGAATGCGCACTCAGTACATATAATCCCTAAGCAGACAGGTCTTACCCCAGTTTTAAGCCTTGCTGAATATGGATTTACATTTTTATGTATATTAAAACCTAATTGTATAAATGTTTGTGTGTTTGATTTTTTTGTTTTTTTTTTTTTTATAATTTACTTGCGTTTACGCCTTTGATTAATGGAGCGCCAACCTTTTCGTAATCATTTTAAGTATTATAATGATGTAAATTTTTTTATTTTCCTTCTTTTTTATATATATCTAGTAATTTATTTTTTCTTGTTTTTATTAATGACATAGGAGAAGTAATTAAATCAAAATATCAAATATTTGCAGATGATTTAAAAATTTACAGAGAAATAAAGACATTGCAGGATACAGATATCCTTCAAAATGATATTAATAGTATTATTCATTGGTGTTTTGCAAATAATATGATTTTAAGTAAGGATAAATGTACACATATTAAATTTAGCCGAAAACGAAAGCTTCATGATCACACCTACTATATTAATAACGTGCCTCTGAGTGAATCAACTAGTGTTAGAGATCTCGGCGTAATAATAGATAACACTTTAAGTTTCAGATACCATATTGACTATATTATATCAAAAGCCTCACAACTATCTGGTCTTATACTAAGACTTATGAAAATCTTTAAAGAGCCAAGCCTAACAATACTAGTATACAATAGTATAATAAGAAGTATTTTAGAGTACTGTTCTGTTGTCTGGAATCCTGGCTACGAAGTACACTCAGACAGAATAGAACGTGTACAGAAACGGTTTCTCTATCACCTTGCTTATATAGATCTCAATGCTAAAAAATATATTTCCTACGACGCTCGCCTAGCTAAGTATAAAATGCAAACACTCAAACATAGAAGAGATGCTGCTGACTTTCTCTTCTTATATAAGCTGTTAAACGGATTCATTGATGCACCAGAGTTACTAGTTAAGATTACCTTCTCAATACCGCGTCAAGGCAGCCGTCTTCAAAATCGTAAGGTTTTTACCCTACCCAACACCAAATCGAATCTTGGTCAGCATTCACCAATTTACCGTATTTGTTCGCTTGCGAACTGTACTAGTCAAAACTTAGATATCTTTGGTGAATCCACTTGCTCTATTATAAGCAAGTTAAACAAATATTTTATGTAGTATTTACACAAGTACAGTTATTCTTTGAGTAACTTAAATTTATTTTAAAGCATGCTAGGTTTACATCTAGAAGACTGCAACAAAAGTATTGTCTCTTATGCTAAGATTTAATTTTAAGTTATAGTTGTAAGTCAGTTTTGTAAACTTATATAAATAAATAAATAAATAATTTGATATGATATAAAAAAGTAAAAGCATCCGCCCACGATTCGCGTTCACCTACATATCTAACTTTGCTATCAATTTATTAATACTTTTGCCCTTTATATCGTTATGTTTTCAATTGAAGCCAAAAGTATTAAAATGAAAACAATTCACAGGCTTGATAATTTTTAATTTATAATATTTATGTATCAAATTCGATACAAAAGAGCCGAAATGGCGGGCATCTTAAACGATGTTTACGGGTTCAAATCCAGGCAAACACCGCTGAAAATTCATGTGCTAAATTTGTGTTTATAATTCGTCTCGGTGAAGGAAAACATCATGAAGATACCTGCATATTTCTAATTTCATAGAATTTCGGCCACATCTGTATTCCACCAAACCGCATTGCAACAGCGTTATGGAATATATACCAAACCTTCTCCTCAAAGGGAAAGGAGGCCTTAGCGTAGAGCGGGAAATTTACAGGCTGGTTTTATTGTTATTGTTGTTGTTGTTGTATGTGAGAAATAAGTTATACTTTATTAATATTTTTAATACATGCTGAACAATGTATGGTGACAATATCTTAAATTGAAACAGAGAACATTTGCCAATGTATGTTTTTATTTCGGTATGATAATGTATCTACTGTTGGTTGTCCTCATGTAAATAAAATAAAATATCAAATCTAATACCAAGAGTCAAACTGGAAAAGTTAAATAGTTTCGTAAAATTGTATTTCCATATTAAAAACAAGCCTCAACCAGGCGTTTAACAAAAGAATGCGAGACCTTTGTTAGTTCAGCGAATAACATTATTTTTCAGGAACAAACTGAATGCGGAAATAAACCTGCGCGAGATAGAATTAAAATGAACAAAAAAGTCGATACTCTGCATTTAAAATCAGGCTAGGTTTACTAAGTCAGGACATATTATATCGTAAGTTTGATTCTGGTTGAATATTATGTAAGCCTATCTGGGTTATCTAACTATCTATCTATCTATTTGTTATTTATATTCTTAAATGTTTATTGTAGCGTCATTTACATGAATGTGTTCCGGTTTAAAAAGTGTATGAGTCACCGTAACTTCAGGTTTAATGAAAATATCTTGGTTGGTCGCGCTACAGGCATACATTTCTTATAATATCAATATCTCTGCAGCGACCTCAAAACTCTGTCTGTTTTCTAGATAAATAAAAAAAAAAAAACATTTGGAAAAATCGAACTCAAAAGTACAACTTTGTAGAATACTTTATTAGTAATAACCTCGTGTAAGTTATTTGACTAATCAAGTTAAACCTATTATTGAAGAGGACAAAGAAATGTTGCCATTTTATTAACTTTTAAATCACTGTAAAACATCTGCGAATCGCTTTATCTTCAAGCTTTATATTCCTCAAGGATTGTTTTAAAATGTAAAATAATCAAAGAAACGTGAGATTCATTATAATGTAAAAATAATAAATTTTACGAAGGAGTTTGGATACGTTTCATATTTTTCTTTAAAGATTTATTGAGTTAGAAGTATCATGATAAAATTGAAAAAATAAATTTATCTTTATTTACATTTACATACAATTAATTAAGTTTAAAATTACAACTGGTTGTGAATTGTTTCGCATTGAATATAATGTTCATAAAAATAAGTAACATATTCATTATTTACATTATTAAAACAAAGATATTTTCTTAATAAAGAGTTATTTTTTTTCTTCAAAAAAGAGTGTACTTATGACGTAAAGGCCGGTAACGCACCTGGTGCTACGGATGTACATGAGCAGTGGTGGTCTCTTTCTACTGGTGAGCCTAAAAAAATAAAGTACATTTCAAATTAGTCATTTGGAATTATTAATTTTTCTGGTGAATTTATGTGGTATGTTACAAATACGAAAAAGTAAATAACGACTGTTGGAGACAGTTAAAAAACTATATATCGATACGATATGTTTGAAATGTCTTTAAAAGGATATTTATCAAAGACTGCAAGCGCTATCATTTCCGTTTGAATCCAATTCATCATAATATTGCAAATAAATTTAAAATATTTATCTTTATACGACATTTTGTTCGCGTAAGGAGTACTAACAAATCATTAAAAAAACATTTATTATATTTGCGTACTAAAAGCAGGAGAAATGTTTTGGATTGTTCGAAAAAAAAGGTCTTAAATGACTCAAGATACCCATATATATAATAGTCTAAGCAACTTACGGACTGTGCTATACATTAGGACTATTTTTGTGAAGCAAGATTTCATAATCTTTTTTCTCTTATAAATAATAACACGGGGAAAAGGATTTAGTAGATAAACAGCCAGTCTACAAACGTCAATCTTCCTTATTTGAGTTATTGTCCATTACATGGATAAGGCGCTAAGTGCTGGTGGTATTAATGTAGTTTCATATTGGACGACTCTTATGTTGCCCATGGGTTTATGACTGGTTTATGGGAAATTTCACCAGACACCAATAAATTATTATTTGGTAACAAGCAAATTGGTGCATGTAAAACTTAATTCATTATCATAGAACTAATCATATAAAAATCCATAATCTTATAATAATTATACGATATTCATATTATTATATAGCATTATCTTCCCTATCAATTCGTCGCTTTACAATACTTACGTAATGCAGTTCAATAATTACCTAACGGTTCTTCAAAGGCATGTCAGGAACATGAGGTGAAGCAAAGAGATTAAATTTCTCGTTAATTTTGCACCGCTCATTTACTGGCTAAACTTTGCATGTTTATTAATACTTACTTGGTATATTAGTTAATTCGATTGTGAGAATTTGGAAGTACGTAGTACGGTAAAGTTTTAACCACGAAAAATTATTTCAAGATTTTTTATTATATTTCTAGCAAGTATAATCATTGCTGCTGGGCTAAAGGCCTCCTCTCCCTTTGAGGAGAAGGTTTGGAACATATTCCAACACGCTGTTCCAATGCGGGTTGGTGGAATGCACATGTGGCAGAATTTCGATGAAATTAGACACATGCAGGTTTCCTCACGATGTTTTCCTTCACCGCTGAGCACGAGATGAATTATAAAGACAAATTAAGCACATGAATCAGCGGTGCTTGTCTGGGTTTGAACCCACAATCATCGGTTAAGATGCACGCGTTCACACCACTGGGCCATCTCGACTTGTACATAAACAACATATATAAACAACAACACTTGGTAGTGTTGAATTCTGATTTAAAAATTTAGTTAGTATGTGTAACTATTAGTTCAAGGGACATAAAATCTTAGTACCCTATTTGGCTTGGCAGGTCATTGGTTATTTAAGGAAAGACGTATGATGACGATAGGGTCGCAAAAAATATCCGTCAGGCATCACCGCATACAGGAGCCACGGTAACCATTGACCATCAGATGGCACACTTATCCGACCGTCCTTTAAAAAATAAATAAAAATCAAAATAAACTTCATTCAAGAGGGCTTTTACAAGCACTTTTGAATCGGCATTTAACAATTAAGTGAAGCTACCACCGGTTCGGAAAGTAGATTCTACCGAAAAGAACCGGCAAGAAACTCGGTAGTTACTCTTTTTCAACATTTAAAAAATACAATCATATTAGTCTCTAAGCAAAACTACGAATAAACACAACTACGTCGTCCATTGTACATAAGTTTTTATATTTTATAATTGAATTTACAATTAATCCTATTGATTTATGACAACGGCACCGCTGGAGGGAACTTTAAGATAAGCTGATTAGGAAGTTTTCAGCCACCTAATTCTTAACTTCTTTAGCTTAAAAACACGAAAAAGATTTTGAACGTAAAAAATACCTATATGGAATTCAAAATGATGTCGCATCGTTCTGACCATTTCAGCTAAATAACAGCAATTAAAGTAACAATTGTATAAATATAAAATGTTTGACAATGATTGAAATACTACAAAATGCGAACGATAAATCAATTATAAATTAATGTTTATTTTATTTCATTATATAAAGAGCTATAAAAACTTTCGCCGATACACCTACAAGTAAAAAAAAGTGCAAAGAAAACGTGCCGATACATAAAAAAAATCTCAAATATCAAAATAGCCGACGCCAGAACGTCTGCGACACTTCATTCATCGTTTTCGCATAATTCATTCAATTTTACGTTCATTCATATATTTTTTTTCACTCGTTCGAATGTTTAAGGCCATTGTTGCTTCGATCCCTAAAAGTGCTGTTTGTGGTAAATTGAATTTGGTAATTTATTACACTTCGGATTTTAAAAGGCAGGTAGTTTTATTTTGTGAATGAATTAACAATGAACGAATGTACTCGATCTTTTTCTATTAAACTGACCTTTCCTTTTCTTCTGTTGTAGTACAAGTTTTATTTCATTCATGTCCATTTCTAATGATAACGAAACGTAAGTTATGTTACAAACGCCTACCATTTTCATGAATGTGCATATTTTTGAGAGTAAGTTCTTTAAAGTGTAGTAAAATTAAATTACATTCGTATAATTAAAATTATTATTTAATATACATTTTTATATTAATAATTTAATACTTTAATAGTTTTATATTTGTGATAGTATGATCTATTTTATGTTCTAATGATAGCTTTTACATATTAAATAAAATCAATGGGAGAGGAGGCCTTAGCCCAGCAGTGGGAAGTTTTCAGCCTGTTATTGTAATGTATAATATTATGGCAAATAGTTTATACTAAGCGCTGCTCGTAATTTCTCGACGGAGAATATCAGGAAAGTTAAAGAAAAAAGTTTTGACGTGTAAATAAATCTTTTCATAATCACTTTGGAACATATTACATTTCTTATAATAAATTACAGTATATAAATACAATATTAAACTTTTGGTGATTCAGAAATTTTAATATAGCCTTGAAATCCAATACCGAATAAATTAAAACCCATTACTAAAATTAGGAGACGTACCCTTTAATCGACACACGTTTTTTTCTTTCTCTTTCCTCCACGGTAAAATCTATAATAAATAAACGACGAATATCTTCTGTCTCTTTTTCCAAATTGAGTCTTTGTTTTATTTGCACTTGAAACACTTGGATCTTGAAGTAATAGTGCAAAAATAACGACTTATAAGCCTTCACTTTCAGCGCAACTTAAGACTCCACTGATGACATTGAGCTGGTTCATATTTCGTCCAGTAAAACGGAATTTCAGTGTAATTATAACGATAGTTGACTTTGTTTACACAGGGTTTGATTATTGAGTTATCTTTCTTCCCAGTTTCCAATAAGAAGTGTAATTTAAGAGCAGACAAATAGGCTATCTGGTGATAAATGGGCACCGCCCAGAGACATTCGCGTTGTAAAATATATTAATCATTCCTGGTATCGCACGTGCGCTACAAACTCTAGGTACTAAAACTTTATATCCCAAAGTGTTCAACGAAATTGATATTACAAAATGACTGTCTTAAAATACTTACATAAAAATATCGGCAATCACACATCACCAACAACGGATCATAAGCTTGTGTTCGTATAAAATCCGGGATTAGAGCTTGCATTAATCCCGGAAATCCCATCAATCTGGCGAGAGCCGTGGAATATAAGCGATTGCGTTTTGCGTAAGCACTGTTTTTTTATGTTTTAAATTTTAGTAAAATAAACCATAAGGTTCAATTGATTAATTTATAATAATATAATAATAATAAATATTGGGCAACATCACATACATTACTCTGATCCCAATGTAAGTAGCTGAAGCACTTGTGTTATGGAAAATCAGAAGTAACGAAGGTACCACAAACACCCAGACCCAAGACGACATATAAAACTAATAAAACTTCTACATCGAATCGGCCGGGAATCGAACCCGGGACCTCAGAGTGGCGTACCCATAAAAACTTTTGAGGCTTCTCTCTTTTCGATGAAGACGCACTTGAAAAACGGTAAGCGTTCATATTTCCAGCAAAATTGACTTAGAGTACACGTGGATTAGATAGGTCGAAGGTCAGAGGCTCGAAAATGCTCGAATTTGAGCAAATAGCTCTAAATTTTTAGTCAAGTAAGTTGTGTTTTTAAGAAACTCGTGCACAAAAGCGATCAACCAGTCTATCGTATCGATTGCGACGATATGGTCACGTATAATCAATGAATCATTAAAAAAAACCAGACGTAAATAGAGATACGTATCTTTATCGAGTCGCAAATATCTTAGATCATATTGAGATTATAATGATAATTTATTACATTGCTTTGATAATCATGTCTTATAGCTATATAATAATTGCTGCGATAATAATTGCAATTTTATATATAAAAATACCGTATAAATTATTTACATAGACGGGATAAGATAAATGCAATCCATTTGAGTTTAAGCGATTTCTATCGACTTTCGAAGAAAGTATAATTTTACACAGTTTTTGTATGTTTTGGTTTTTCCATAATTCAATTTGTCAATCGATATGTATACATCGATGTTAGTCCATTAGTCCGTTAGTCCATTAAGTCACCTGTCACATTTCGTTTAAAATTTATTATGTTATACTGATGTTCAGTTAGTTTCATCTTTAAGTATATTACTGTGTTCCAATTTCGAATCTGAATGAAACAGTGCAACAGGCATAAATGACGTAACATCTTAGTTCCTAATTTGATACCTGTGGAAGATGATCACTTATCATGAGATGACCACCTACCTGTAGTATAAGAATAAATAATATCGTTAAAAAATGATTTCTTCTAAGCCTTAAGGAGTTGATAAATATCAGCACATATGACGTTTTTAATTTGAAACCAAAAAAAATGTAGGGTTTATGTTTGCAATACACGTCAATTAAGTGGTTTCGGTACTTAACCTTTACATATTCAAGAGTCGGCGATCTTTTGGCAACGTTTTGTACATAGTTTGTACCAGACGTCGGCAATCTTTTATACCTATTTTGGTAAAGGATCCGCGATGTCTATTGTGTGCGATATGTCGAGAGATAATCGATTGTGATCGATTAAGATAATATCGATATTGTGCTATGCGATTTTTGTCTGGCGGTACACTGTAAAGGATTGAAAGATAATTCTCATTTGCAGTAAAAAATCACATACTGAAATTTTGTGATGTTTACGGTAATCTTTGACTCTGTTCAATTTTTGAAGTACTGAGCTTACACCACAGTGCTCCAATACGTGTAGACAGTGCTTAATTGGTGAAGGAAAACAACGTGATAATATTTAGCTTCACCAATTAAGCACTGTGCTCGGAGCGTACTTAGGTTAGAACCCGCATTGTGTGTTAAATATTCTCTCCTGCATTATTTTACACATTATGTACTAAAATGTGTTTTATTTGAGAGTCTGATTATGAAATCCTAAACACAAATTTATTTAAAAACGATTGCGAAGTAGGTATCATATTTAGATTTCAGCTATGTATAGTATAATTGCTTAACGTATTGGTTAGGTATTATTATTGTCATTAATTTGATTAAACTTATTAAAAAAAGCAACATAACATTAGAAATAATTCCGACGTCTAAAAATAAAACTGCAGTTCGCACCGCAGCGCAAATTAAAATGATTACCGCTTACTGACGCGGAATGAAATTAAAAATAAAAATAAACTAGAAATTGCATTACTCGGAATGAATTGGAATTAAATACGAGAGTAGATTTTTATGTAAAAACAGGAAATATGAATTAATTTTCTTTAAAAGAACTATATGTAGTCAGATCTAATTACTTTTTCATAGTATTATATAGAAACATTTTTAATAATAGTCTATTAGCAATTATTAAAAAGGAACAGTTTGTATTTATGTCACTCATAAATTACAATTAAGCACAATTATCAAATAATCACACCCGAAAAAACAACCCACCACGCAACACTGGTCACAGTTAACACAATAAAGAACAATTATACTGATTGTAGTGTATATTTTAATTTGAACGGTTACTAAGTCTCAATGAAATACAGGTAGGGAAATTCAGTTTTAATAAAATATACTCTATTGAAAAAGAATAAGGATCATTATTGATTGTGTGTTAAGTTAAAAAGGGCGTCAAAATACAATGAATTTACATAAACTTTGGTCGACATTTGAATAAAGGGAAATAAATATTATTGTCTTGTTCAAAGCGCTCGTTATGAACATGTTACTATCCTCACAAGTTACGTTCAAATTAAAATTCGCTGTAGGTTCGCAAAATTATCTACGTAATGCCATTGCTTAGCTTAGAAAATCACTCATTTTTGGGTTTGTGATGCACTGCACTTAAAAGATGGTGTTATTTTCAAGAGCTCGAGCCGTAGACGTGCAGAAAATTAGATATTACTCTCAATGGCATATTAGTAAATTTTAAACTAACGTGGTTATTTTTATTATTAAAATTATTAATTTCGGCATATTTACCATGTTTCTTATTTTTGTTCGACGGAGCTCGATATTTCTATCTACGTCTACGAATGTCTTGTTCACGAGATCGAACAACCGAACAAAAGTAAAACAACATGGTAAATATCACGAAATTAATAACTTTAATATTATTAAATTGTTACAATTTAACAAAGTACTAATTTTAGAAAGCAGAAAAAAGAAGATTGTGGCGCACTATGGCTGTAAAAAAGCAACTGTAAAATGTGCGAACAGGCGTCCTTAAGCTTTCAATGAAATGAAATCAAAACAAACAATGTCAAAGATTCTAAAAGTATGTTGAATAAACACGAAGTTTCGAAATTCTAGTTATACTTTAAGTGCTCAATTTCTATATTAATAAGAATTGTCAGGTCTCCTCAAATTATGAATGACTTTTATACATCAAAACTGTGTTATTTTCATTAATCTCTATGGATTTTAATAAAGACTGTCAGAGTATGACATGCTTTGAGTTGAGTTTTCAATTTCAAAATCAATTTAAACTTGAAACTCAACAGGAATGGATCCTTAGGTGGTCTTCTAATTAAGCAATTCGGTACGAACGCTATGCGATGTAAAGCCTCACTGACGTTGATATAGTATTATTTTGACACTAGCTGTGCCCGCCATTTTGTGCGCGTTTATATTTAACAAAAAACTTCTTATTCATTTCGCAGATTTTATTATAATAGCTAGCTTCTCTGATATTAAGTCGTTGGTGATAGCGTTTACTTTATTATTATTTTTTAAATAAGTCCTTCCAAAATCGTTCCAGCTGTTTCAGTGTTTAACCAGAATAAACAGACAGAGAGAACAAAAATAAAAGTAAATAATTTATTTATTTTTTAAACTGCAGCCTAATATAAAATGCGTGTGAGTTGCTTCGAATAACAGTTTCCTAAATAAGAAGCATATTCTAAGTCATATATTTTTCAGCTCAATCAATAAATTTACCGACGAGGATCCCTTTTATATACATAAGATTATAATAAAAATAAATAGCCTTCAAATCTCTCAAACCTCTGCAACGCACCTAGAAGCTCCCTAGTGCTTTGTATTAGGTTGGTAGTAGGTTGGTACTGGAGATGATGGGCGCTGGAAATAAGTTTCCATCAGATAATCCTTCTACTTGTCCGTCAATAACAAATAAAAAAGATCAAGTATAAATTACAAATCAAAGTATGCATAGATGTATTTCAATGATTAAAATCATTATTTGTAATCATTTTAAAACATTTAAAGCAAACTTCACAGATGGAGAAACAAAGTTTTTAACTCTTATTTATGGATTTATTCTTAAACTAATACTAGAAGAAAAAGGCAGGGCACATTTTATCTTTACCTATTTTAATACGCATAATAGCACATAAGTACTAAGCTTATCGTATTTAATCCGTATTACGGTGACCGTACCGTACTGTATTACGTAAAATGACTAAAGTTTAATGAACTTTTAACCAGCCCTAGCTAATCTCATCCTATTGTTACAAGTCGAAGGAATTTATAGAATTAAAATGACCTTTTATTTCATATTCCAGACCCAAGATAAAAGATAAATAAAATAGAATTATTTTACATTAACCGACGGCGATTGTAACAAACGGGAGTTTCGAACAATTCGTTATTTGCTCAGCTTCATAATGTTTAAAATGTAAACGTGACTTTGTTTGTCTGTCCTGTTTTATCGTCTCGATCGTAAAAGGTATGGAGACAATTGAGTTTTGCTTATTTAATTAATATTAAATTCAAATATTTGTTCTCATCAATAACCACTTTCTTAAACATACATGCAGGTTCCCTCACGATATTTTCCTTTAACGTTGAGCTTGAGATGAATTATGAACACAAATTAAGGACTAAAATATTCAGTACTTGTTCGAATTTGAAATTGCAATGATCTGTTAACATGCATGTATTGTAAACACTCCAGTGGTTTCCTTGTGTCTTTATCTCTCTAGTAATAATATTAATAACAGATAGATTAATTATGAACGTTAGGATAAATCATTCGTTTCTATAACATGCCTACCAACGATATAGTTTTGAGTTTTATTAGTTTACATAGGTTCTCGGAGTTATAGGTCGAGTAACAACAGAGGCGTAATGGATGGCGCAATTTTTGCAACAGCGCTTTTATTTAACTTTGCCTGTTAGCATGTTTGCACAAAATCGTAAAGCGGAGTTTTAGCTTAAAATAAAGATACATAAATACTTTTTGTAAAACAAAATACTAAGCAGACTGTCACTAAGTATATGTTAATGTGATATGAATAAGGAGCTTAATTTATACAACCCGGCTTCTTATGTTGCATATGGCAAGGCGTGGTCACACGTTGCTATGGTGACCGCCACGCCCCTATAAAAGGGGTCGGACAGATGCGCGTGAGTCGACAAAACGTTAAAAGCTTGATGAGACGTGCGATAATGCTCTCCTTTAAACTTTTGTTATTAAAATGTTACGTCAGTCATTTATATAGAATTTAAAAATATTTTTAATAATATAACTAAATTAAAACGACAATTTTTTTATCATTAAGTTGAATAAAAATATAGCTCTAACGAACAAAACCATTCAGTATAGAGATATAATTTCAAATTTGGAATACAGTTTTATAAGGAAATATTGAATAAAAATTTGGAACTAAACAGAGTGCAGTGCTTTATTCCATTGTTTTTTACTCGAAGCATAGGTATAATACCGTTTTGGTTCTGCGCTGGATCCCTCTCCCGTCATCGTAGATTACTCTTCCGTCGGTCCATAGGAGTAAAGGAAGTCTATCTGTGTTACATGCACCCGCTTGTATACTAACTATTTTTGAGTAAAATTATTTTGTATTAGTAATTTAATTCAATATCAAAGCCATAATACATTATAGTAATAATAACGGGAACTCATAAAGGCAAACAAACATCTTTGGAATGGATATGAAAATTAAAAAATGCAAGTAAATGTGTCCAAATATATTAGAATCAGTATTGGAGCATGCATTTACGTTAATTTCAAACAATATATTATTTTTAGTCAAATTACGAATTGTATAAATTATAACAAAAGTAAAACGCTGATGATAAGAAATGAAAATAGTAGGTTAATCGTTTGTTATTTGAAAACCATTTTAGTGTAATACTATACAACGCTATTTACTGAATGATCAAAGATAAGACCGGTATTACTTGACTACATAACAACTGACTACTTAAATCTGAGGCGAACGCTTTTTATTTATAAATAATGTTACTTTAGGTAATTTTTGAAATATGTACAGGAATAATTTGTAAACATGCAAAGGCACACCTAAATCTGAATAGGAATTAATTTAAAATAAATATATGTTTCAAAATAATCTATAACTATTTTTGTTATAAAGAAATAGAATTTGTAGATTTTGCGAGTTTTACTTAGTAAAGCATATTTTGAATTATTAATCAGTTTTATTTTGTTTTATAAAACTAAAAGTTTGACTACAATAATTATATTGTTAATTTAAAAGGCGTATAGCTCTCGTCCCAAGAATTTCTTAAAGTCTTAACTCCATTACCGCAGATCATAAGTTTGACAATTTAATTCTTATGTTTTTATTATGTTCCTATAGATTTTTTTTACTTAATTTTATATTTGAGATTGTTTTAACGTCATCAGTCATTACTTATAGTGAATAAGGAATATTAATGACATATTAAAAATGTTTTATCATACTCGTGGTGTCGTAACGTTTCGAAACTAAAATATCTTAAATTATTATTTACAAATTATCTATCGTCATCTATTCTTTTTAACTTACGCTGAAGTGTGAATCAATACTATTTATTCATATTTACTATATCTTCCAGTATAATACAACCTTGTTTCACTATGAAGAAATAAGCTACAACACGAGTTCTTACAAAATAACATAGATGTTTATCTAACTCATAATATTTAAGAATGCCAAGCAATATGGTGCTAAATTTAAACGACTATATATTTATAATAACTGCATATATTTTTAAATAAGCAAAAAGACCATTTTAAATCGCTCCTGTTATACTTTATACCAGAATGACGTTTAACACCTCATATAATGGTATTAAGTTACAAATGCTCCCGACATTGTGCCAGTGAATGGCGCTCGAGTTACGCGTTCATTTTTATTATAATTGTCACTTTATTGCCATTTAAGCGATTATGGATAAGTGATTTTATCGTCGTAATAATACACCATTTGAATTCGAATTGTTATTTTAATAGTATTTATAACTGGTCCTACCTTGTTATATTTCCGTTAATATTATCTTTATTATATATTGTGTTAATGATTTCGACATATGTAATATCAATTTTAAAAATATTGTGTTAACTTTTGAAAGAAATTAGTTCGTTGGCCCAGAAGATTCTAAATTTAATATTAATATTACTGCGATACGCTAAATATTTTGTAACACTTTAAGCTTCAAACAAGATCCGATAGATAGCTTATTCAAAAATTATTAAGAATTTCAGATATTTATTTATATTATAAAGTATACAGTTATTGTTTACTATCTTTACTCAACGATAAGAAAACGTATAAGATATACACAATGCAGTATCAATCTCGTAAAAAAATTAATCAATTTGGCAAAGATTTTATCTCTTTCTAAGGAAGGGTTTTTTAGTTTATACAACTACGCTGTTCTTATTTAATTTAGTTAATAAATATAGAAGATTTTCATACAGTACATAAAGGTTTCCAAATGTTCGCAATCGTGTCTCATCTCAATGGTGGTTGCTAACAAAAAATATTATTTGTACAAAGAAAGCGTGCTTCCAGACACGGCGAGCATATACAAAATATGCATTAGTTACATTGTGCCAATTACAGAATTATTGAAAGACAAGTAAGTGTGGGATTACAGATTAATTTCTACCATAAACAATACAATAATAAATTCTCATACTGTTACGTCTAAGTATATAGGTATGTATATAGATATCCATCTAACAGAAGAGAGACGTCAAAACTTACTCAATAAAGGCCCTATCTGACTTCAGCGTCTAACTTTGTAAAGATTAAGCTTCGACTTCATTATTTGCGCTTCAACTTTATCAATGCTGTTGACTTTAGTCCCGGGAAAAACAAGTCTGGCATAGACGAGGCCGTCTCTGTGAAAACAATTTGCTTCAGTAAATACAAGAATTCGTATAGATATAATTGAATTGTATGTCGTTTACGTACGTTAAACATTTCAGAACGTTAATCGATATTCAAAATATATATTTTATAATTTCTATATAATTAAAAACATTTTTTCGTATTTAGTTAATCATTTATGTAAATGATTTATTTATATGAATGAAGTTATTGAACTCGGTATCAATACAATAATAGCGAGCAAAATCAATTCAATTACAAATAAAACAAAATAGTTGTTTTGATTGAATGCCATAAATATATTGATAGAATATATTTTATATGAAATTAAAAACAAACCACAGCAACGTTAAATGAGAATAAAATCTATGTATCTAATGGACTATCAAAACTAATACATAATATAAATTACGTTTTTTATTACATTATAAAACCTTAGTTGGTGTAATTTCTCTATAAGTTTATTTACTCAAATCGGCCCGGAAAAAAACAAGCCTGATTTAAACTTTGCAAACACAGCGCTCTGTAAATAAGCAGCGCTTTGCTAAACACTGCATCAGTTTAGCTAAATTCATTTATGTTTGAGTTACAAACATGTTAGCCATTCAAATTCAAAAGCTAGGAAGAGTTTAACTTATTTACTGGGAGATAATCAAAACAATAGAACACAGTTTCTGTTCTAGTATAAAGCGTTTCTTTTTTGAAATAGGTTGTCGGACGAGCATATGGACCACCTGATGGTAAGTGGTCACCATCACCCATAGACAATGACGCTGTAAGCAATATTAACTATTCCTTACATCGTCAATGTGCCACCAACCTCGGGAACTAAGATGTTATGTCCCTTGTGCCTGTAATTACACTGGCTCACTCACCCTTCAAACCGGAACGTTATATGGCGGTAGAATAACTGATGAGTGGGTGGTACCTACCCAGACGGGCTTGCACTAAGCCCCATCACCAAGTATATATATATATATATATATATATATATATATATATAGTATATCATAAAATTATTTTTTCAAAAATTAAACCAACTAAATAGTGAACTAATATAATATTATGTATCAATGAAACTACTTTGTGTACCTACCTAACTCAGAAAAAAATGATCATCGCAATACGACTTTTAGTTTTCGAGAAATTCATAGATAAACATACACTTTCAAAATTAGGCACTTGCTAGGAAAATTAAATGGATCATTATATTCAAATATAATTAAATTCTAACGATATTACTTCCATACATGTCCAAGTGGTAACCTCCTTTTTTAGGAGTTTGTTAAAAATCATCATCATAAATAGTCAACAAACGAAATCTAAAAAAAGTTTTAGTCAAAATTCTACCACACACCTATACATCTATGTTATATGACAGCAACAATAACAGGATGTGACAGTTCTTAGGAAAAGACTGCAGTGAACTGTTTAAAGAAAATGTATACCGATACGATATAACATTTCTACATACTATTACAAAACTAGCAAAATTTAACGCACCATTTTAGTATAGCGGACAAACTAAGCTTAGATTTGGTTATTTCTTGCGTATAGATCGCTAACTAACTTGGATCATGTGATAAATTGTAACACACATACAAGAAAAGCTTAGAAGTAACTGAAATTCTGTAACGCGATATTTAGTTTGGATAGAAAATGATTCTATAAAGGTCATGTCCCAAGCGTATGTGATATCATTGCCCTTTCAGAATTAAAATATTCTCGTTTATAACCTAAAAAATAAAGCTGATAAAAAAATAAACTTTTGAAAGTAAAAAGTAGCATTACGGTCCATAAATATCATGGACAGAAGTTTTGTTCTTTGTTTGCGAAAATAAATCGTTACAAACTCAGAAGTACGAGTATTAAAAGTATTTGCTGGTATAAATGAAATATTGATGATTTAAAAATACTTTATTGTTATATTTGGATACAAAATTTGATTTGATTTAGTCAAATATAAATAAGTTGTTATAAAGACTGTTCAGTGACTAACAAAGAGCCAAAATAGCCCAGTGGTTAGAACGCGTGCATCTTAACTGATGATTGCGGGTTCAAACCCAGGTATATGACAGTAATTTTTCATGTTCTTAATTTGTGTTTATAATTCACCCCGTACTCAGCGTTGAAAAAAAAATCGTATATATGTAATCTTTGTATCTAATTTCAACGAAATTATGCCACATGTGTGTCAACCAACCAAACCTTCTCCCGATAGGGAAAGGAGACCTTAGTCCAGCAGTGGGATATTTACAGGGGCCTAATTTTGTAGTATCTAACAGGGACGACTAATGATCAGACCTGCTGTCCTATATGGATCAGAGTGTTGGGCTACAAAAGGGTTAACTGAAAGACAATTGCATGTTGCGGAGATGAGAATGCTAAGACGAATGTGTGGTGTTACGCGAATAGATAGAGTAAGGAATGAGTACATAAGAGGAAGTTTGAAAGTGACACCGATAGCGCTGCGGAGAAGTCATGTGGAAGGCAGCTGTCATGGTATGGGCATTTAATGCGTAGGAATGAGAAACATATTGTGAGAAAAGCCTTGAGCATGGATGTGGACGGATATAGAGGTAGAGGACAACCAAGGGAACGATGGATGGATTGTGTGAAAGAGGATATGGTTAGAAAGAATGTTACTTGTGAGATGACGTCTGACAGAGAAGTATGGAAGGATAATACATGCTGCGCCGACCAAATAGTAATTAATAATAAAAATAATATTGGGATAAGGGCAGGAGGATGACTGGGACAGCTAAAACTATTAATATTCCGATGCGCATATGTACCTATTGTAAATCTCAGATCATGATATAACATAAACTATTTGTGCCAAGAAAATTTCAATAATGAGGTTAAATAGTTAGGACGTTGGAAGTATTATAGTAAAGTGCCGCAGAAACTAAGTAAAGCCGTTTGTTCTTCGTCTGATCTCCGTCCGATCGTGTCGGATTGCCGTACCACCGGATTATGAGACTGAGATAATAGACTACGCTCAGGTATAACACCGTATGTTACCGTTTGGATGAGCATTACTAATGATAGTATTACAGTTAATGGATTTTAAATTGCACAACATAACAGATGTATGTATAGGTCGACGGCCAACCAATAGGCTATTTAAGTAAGTCACCACCGTCCATAGAAAAGGGTAAGAAATATTACCCATTCTTTTATAAACCAAAAAGAGTCGAGATGGCCCAGTGGTTAGAACGCGTGCATCTTAACCGATGATTGCGGGTTCAAACCCAGGCAAGCACCGCTGATTCATGTGCTTATTTTGTCTTTATAATTCATCTCGTGCTCAGCGGTGAAGGAAAACATCGTGAGGAAACCTGCATGTGACAAATTTCATAGAAATTCTGCCACATGTGTATTCCACCAACCCGCATTGGAACAGCGTGGTGGAATATGTTCCAAATCTTCTCCTCAAAGGGAGAGGAGGCCTTTAGCCCAGCAGTGGGAATTTACAGGCTGTTGTTGTTGTAAAACCATAGCCCATGCACTACGAAACCTTGGAACTGAAGTCTATGTCCCTCGTGCCTTTAGTTACACTGCCTCACACACGGTAGAGTATCGGATGAATGGGTAGTAGTAGTGCCCAGACTTGCACAAAACCCTATCACAAAGTATTTGAATACTTAGATACATATGATATTAGAATAATATCAAAATTGCGATTTCAAACAATTATGTTATCATTATCATTATTACAACAGTTATCTTAAATGTGTCTACTACATTCAAAATTGCATAAATAAGTGATACTTATTACTATTAATACTTGCTAAATGTGAAATCAAATATAAGAAAAATTTTAATGTATGAAGTAAATACTTGCTATAATTTTTAAGGTTTCCAACATTCAATGAATTAACGGAATCCATATATATTTTATATTCAACCAAACTTTTGATTCTATTCAATCTCATAACAAATTATACGAGTATATATAGACTAATTCAGTAAAAAATACTTGAAGTTATTATTTGTTTTTATATTATGAAATATTAGTGAGTAAGCGTATAGATAGGCTTATTATTACCTCTGATCAAAAAATAGTAGCAATAAGTTAGTATGGTAAAAAAACGTTTATGAAACTAAATACATCGCCCGCTAATCTCTTAAGATGTTATTTTTTTGATACAAAGTATTAATTTTCAGCGTTTTAACACCACTACATAATCGATCCAATTCAAGGAATATCGTATGTTAGCCTTATATGTTTACTAAGCGGCTCTTATATTGCACTATATTAAGTAAATATATTTTGATCCAAGTCATTTCGATATAAGGTTGTTAAGTTATCATAATTGAATCCGTTTAAACAAACATTTTAATCTAGATCTAAAGTAAAATATCAATATCTACTATTTTTAAGACATTCGAGAATGCCCCGAAATAGTATGAACCTATTCACGCTACGCAGACCGTAAAGAAGCCATGCCAAGCCAAGTTGTAACAAAACTAAATCGTTGATAATATAACATTAAATTCATTTACCCGTGAAATATTTTCACATCAAAAGATTTTTTTTCGCCGACTCGTGACACACCTGGCCTGGCCTTTTATTTAACCATTGTGCATGTCTTTAGGTAACAAATATCCACAAACTCGGAACGAAAACGGAAAACTTATAACAAGATCTTTCTTAATGATAAGTCTATAACATGACGACGGCAAAAATTTAAATACCTAAAATTTTATCGGGGAAAGAAGTTTTCGATGAAAGACAAAAGAATATCGGAGTTGATAATATTTTGTATTTAATACTTTATAAAATTTATCACATATCTGATGTATAATTATGTATTATTATATTCTTATTTCTCCTTGACCTTATCGCTTTGAAAGACAAAATTGCTAATGATAAAGATATTTTTTCTAGGAATTGTTACTTATCTAATTATGAATACAAAATATAGATAATCACTTGACTAATTCAGAATTCAGAGATATAAATTTTATTGCAGAGCTGAAACTCTTCTTTTAAGTACACAGTAATTAAGTGCAGCAGTAAAAGAGGAATAAATAATTCCTCTTGATGTTTAGTCACGCCATAAAGCTTTTTGGGTATTTAAAATTTATGTCGTTTATTTCCGGAATTACTTGATTAGAATAACTGTGTTCCACAAAGATCTACCCTATATTAATTTCAAATATTTAAGTAGCCTTTTAGGTGTAAGCGTATTCATCTTACATGATCCATATGTAGGTACAGCTAACTCTACGATTGTGAAAACCAACCTAAAACATTCCCACATATCGTCTGGCGAGCCAGATATTACGGATTGCCAAATTTTGTTCATTCAGTTTGACAACAGTGTCGGTCGGTTGTCAAACTCAGTACTACAACTGAATCCCAAACTAAACATGTAGGTTCGTTGGCTAAGTTTCATATCAGATATTTGTATGTGATACGGGAAAACTCATTGTGCATGTTTTTTGTTTCTGTTAAGACTATAAACCAAAATATGTAATACAATATAATTATACATAGTAAAAGTGAAGTAACAGCAGTAAATTTCCCACTGTTTGGCTAAGGCCTCCTCTCCTATTAAAGAGAGGGTTTGGAATATATTCAACCACGCTGTTCCAATGCGGGTTGGTGGAATGCACATGTTGCAGAATTTCGATGAAATTAAACACATGCAGGTTTCCTCACGATCTTTTCCTTCACCGCCGAGCACGAGATGAATTATAAACACAAATTAAGCACGATATAATTGTGTTTGCCTGGGCTTGAACTCGAAATCATCGGTTAAAATTCACGCGTTCTAACCACTGGGCCATCTCAGTTCAAATTATACATATTACTAAATCAATACATACATAAATAAAAAAAGAATTTAGCAAAAAAACCTTGTAATGAAATTTTTAGAAAATATTAAATTCAAAACACGCAAGCTTCAACATCTTGTTCTCTGGATTTGAACATTACTATGGAATCTTTGCGAACCACGTATTTTTTGCGGAATATAATGATCGTCACGTAAGAGTCTTTTTCAGTGAAAAAGAGTACAAAACATTCGTGGAACAATTTGTTCCCCAAGATTATATACCAGAAGGATTTCTTCTGTAGGTATATTTTCTTTTATACTTGATGAGAACATATTACTCTTGAATAACTGTTATTATATATAGTTAAAATATAAAAGAGAAGAATAAATGTTGTTTAAATTTCATACACAGTATGTAAATTTCATAATCATTTCCAACCCTTATCAATCCACAGCTGAATAGACCCTTTCCGTTGTGTCAATTCACATCGCAAAAGCTAATTGCTATTAAGCTATTGGAACACTACTATAGGAACATTAACCATTCAAAAATAATATCTTTCTTACCAATTAATTTTGGTATTTTTAGAGAAATATGAAAAAACAATGTTGTTGTTAATTAAAACGCGTGATTAATAAAAAAAAGTTACAAGTATAACTGCTCGTAAAAGGTTATTAACAATATTTGTTTATTTGTTATACTATAGGTAGGTTAACGGCAAATGTTTCACAGGGGCATGTATTGAGAAAATCTCATAAAAATATTTACTATTCCTTACATCACCAATTCCTCTCATTCTCTTGCGCCCGCAGTTCTAATTCAGTCTCCCTTGAAAGCGGAACATAATAATACTATGTACTATTGTTTTATTGATTTGGTTTTGTTTTTGTAGGTGGTAACTACCTAGACGGGAAAACTCATCATCCTACCACCGATTATCAAGAATAGAAAAGATTACATGTAACCTCATTTTGTTCATCCTAATTTAATTAATATTCTTTAGGCAATTACAAGTAATATCTTATCCTAAAATTTGTCATAACTAGTATCAAATTTTGTCAGATATATTCGGTCTGTTACAATAAAACTACTCAGTTTAAAATATATTGTTATTTAAAATATTGCTAGTTTTCTGTAGATAATGAAATAGCACTCCTTAACACGTGTAAGGGTTTAAGATGTTTGCTTTCATAATAATAGAATAGGCAATAAAAATAGATAACTCATTTTATAGACTTCATTTCATTCTTCAGTTGAAATGAAATAACTAAGTAAATTGACAAGTGTGATTGAGAATACTTATCATTGGTTCCATCATATGCCGAAGATTTAATTAAAAAAAAAACAATTGACAACGTTTTTTACATATGAAGTATAAATTTTTTTTATGGTATAGTTTGGCGGATGAGCATATGGGCCATCTGATGGTAGGTGGTTACCATCACCCATAGACAATGACGCTGTAAGAACTATTAACTATTCTTTACATCGTCAATGCGTCGTCAACCAACCTTGGGAACTAAGATGTTATGTCCCTTGTGCCTGTAGTTACACTGGCTCACTCACCCTTCAAACCGGAACACAACAATACCGAGTACTGTTATTTGGCGGAAGAATAACTGATGCGCTCTTTGATTTTCTATTATCAATTAGTTAAATAAACTCACTTGTTATTAATTGTAAATGAAAATCATCTCATACAAAACTCATATTAAGTTTTCACTCAATGTTTACAAATAGTTCATGTATTTAATTACGGTGCCAGCAACATGTTACCATTTTTTACTGGAAGGTTCTTTTGGGAATGGTTCCGTTTACTTACGAACGATCCCTACCTACCTTATTATTAGTAACGACGACATTTTAATTAGACTTGCATTAAGACGTTAGTTTAAAGAAAACAATAGTGATACTCTATTTTCTTTATTTAATGAATGCTTGGCATCGATTACTTTATTTATACGGAACCCAATATATAATACTTACGAACTTCAGCGTTTATATAACCTAGTAAGAAACATTCGCTACACGTGTATTCATTTATTTATCAAGATGTATGTATATTATGTTATTTGCAAGAGATATTCGGATTCATATACATGATTGCAACGGTATATTCAATTTCCATTGTGTATTCATCATTCTCATGAGCTGAGATGGCCCAGTGGTTAGAACACGTGCATCTTAACTGATCATTACGAGTTGAAACCCAGGCAAGCACCACTATATATATATATGTGCTTAATTTGTGTTTATAGTTCATCTCGTGCTCGGCCCTGAAGGAAACTTGCATGAGTCTAATTTCATCGAAATTCTGCCACATGTGCATTCCACCAACCCGTATTGGAACAGCGTGGTGGAATATGTTCCAAACCCTCTCTTTAATGGGAGAAGAGGCCTCAGCTCAACAGTGGGAAATTTACTGCTGTTATATTACTTTACTTTACTACTGTGTATTCGGATTACAAAACTAAAAATGTAACACTTTATAGGATTTTAATAATTTAGGGAAACTAAAATAAGAGAAAAATAGACTACTAATTTATTCAGTATTAAAGCTTTTGCATAAGCTCATAAGTAGAGTAAGAAAACTACTATAGGCCCATATTATCTTAGTATACATTAGGAATATAGTGTTATGTACTGTTTCATAAAAAATACTTACTAAATAAAATACAATACCGATTTTCGTTGTTACAAAAATAAAACACTGAATTATTTTGTGTTTAATTTTGTTTAAAAATCATCTCAGACTTGACGGTGTAGAAATATATATATATATATAATAGTATTGGAATTATGGAAACTATCAAGTCAGGCCTAGTAGTTTTTTTACTAATTCTTTGAATTACATTGAATTTGTTATTCAAATAAAAGATAGGTGTACATGAAACTGACATAATAGAATCATGAATTATTATTGATAATGTTAAAAATTACTTACTAAATAAAACCCCTTCGAACTACAAAGTTGATCTTGAAAACATCCTGTAGCAATAAAAAGGCTTATTATGTTTTCCTTTATTTATACTTTTATTTATAAATTCAGTTAAATTTCTATAAAATAATTAAGAATATACTAGTTTTAATTCTAGAATTAAACATGGGAAAACATTACTATTCATCTGTGAGTAGTATGTACGACGCATAAAATCCTTTGTTATTCTAGAAAATCCAAACCGTTGAAATACTACACAATGTTTGTTACAAACATATCTGTTTCAATTTCGTCCATGATAGCGTACCTACGTATGCGTTGATCCCCGCAGTGCTCCGGGAAGCACGTTAAATATCAATTGGTTATTATTCGTACATATTATAAAATATCTACAGCGATGTAACCGTACATCAGATTGAATTAGCAGGCGTGGTACCTAATAGAAGTGAAATGGCCCAGTGGTTAGAACGCGTGCATCTTAACCGATGATTACG
The DNA here is from genome assembly GCF_905220365.1 of Vanessa cardui. Taxonomy (NCBI): domain Eukaryota; kingdom Metazoa; phylum Arthropoda; class Insecta; order Lepidoptera; family Nymphalidae; genus Vanessa; species Vanessa cardui. The sequence continues at coordinate 8,843,108 of NC_061125.1, forward strand.
GGTTCAAACCCAGGCAAGCACCACTGCATTCCACCAACCCGCATCGGAACAGCGTGGTGGAATATGTTCCAAGCCCTCTTCTTAATGGAAGAGGAGGCCTTATCAAAGCAGTAGGAAATTTACAGGCTGTTACTTTACTTTACTTTATGTAATACCTACATTCATATTGTATTTAATAAAAATGGTCAATGAAATTTACGAAATAGAATGACTTTAACAATGATTTTAATAATAAAAAGGAATTCACCTTATTCATTCACTTCTTATTATAAATATATAAAAAACATTTCTTCAACTTAAATAAATATATATTCTCCTATATTTTCATGTAACAAAGCTATACGTTAACAGCTATAACAACTAACTGCGAACATGTAAAAGCCTCCTCCATCAGCTTCCATTTTCTCCTGTCATCGGGATCGAGCTCGCATAGCTTCGGGCGAGTATTTCGTATACCAAATAAAGTCAAAACATAGTCAGTAGGTATACTACTTTCATTTATATTTATTTATTTACAAATTTGATACTAATCAATAAACTATTTAATCTTTAAAATAAATTATTATTCAGCCCGATAAATAATAAGCGGTCCCAATATTATGTTAAAATTTTATAGTCGAAAAGTCGCAATAAGCAATAAGAAGCCGAGACAACTCGGTGGTTTGAACTTTTTCATCTTAACGGATGATTACGGGTTCAAATTCAGACAATAATAATAATAAGTAAGCTTAATTTATGTTATAATTAACCTCATACTCGGTGGAAGAAAATAATTTAAATGAAATTCTGACACATGTGTAAGCATCAATCTGTATTTGGGCATTGGAGTGTCTTAGCCAAGGCAAAAACATCCCACATGTTTGCAGACTGTTACTTATAATAGCAATATATTTTTTTTCTATTAAGCAATAGAGAAAAGAAAGTTCATTTGAATGTACTTTTGTGTTTGATTTCTTTTCGCAATTATTCTAAAGTCGTGTGATTAATAAACATAATTGAGTACTAAAACCGTATTCTAGAAGGTAAAGTTCATTTACCTACTACATAATTGGAAGGGATTAGGGTAAAACAAGAAGCCGGTCTACATGATGCCTCTGAATACCAATAAGATAATTTTGGAGGAGAGCAGACACAAGACAAACACATCAAAAAGACGTTGACAAAGAATCTCGAAATATCTGTAACTTGTAATTTGAAAGCACGTCAATAATTAACTATCCTAAGTACTTAATCGTGGATTTCATGATCGAGCTAGCTTTAATCAAAATTCGTAATCGTAAATTTAACTCTATATCATTTTTGATTATTTTAGTATACGCATTAAAACTAAGTAAATCTGTAGGAGTACCCTTTTGATAATTTAAACATAACTATGATGAATGTTATATTTTGCTGTTTAAGAAATAATTTTAAAATTTTGCAAAAAAATATAATAATGGCAGGATGTTTAGTATGTGGTATCACTGCCCGTAAATATTGGCAATGTTAGAAATATTAAGCAATTCCTAAAATTTCAAAGCAATGCTAATCGTGGGAACTAACGATGCCTTAACGTCTGTTGCATAGGCTTGTGTTGCAGACGTGAGTGATGCTACAAACACGAGTTTAGAAATCCGTATTTTAGTTTGACGGCTAACTAGTAAAGTACAAATCGGTTTACAAATTCTATTGGCAGAAATACATCAGATTTTCAGTTAACAGAGAATACGACGAGGTATGTTACAGTCATATGTATATCGCATATCTTAAATAAGCAAACATCATAAAAGAGTAATTGTATATATAAGCCTTCCTCTTGAATTATTTAATCTAAAATATAAAAAACCGCATCAAAATACGTTGCGTAGTTTTAAAGATCTAAGCATACACAGGCATATAGAGGGAAGTGTTTGTGTTTTATACTATGTAGTGATTTATGAATTACCAAAGCTAAAAGATTCGGTATTTTATTATAGACGCGAATATGTCGTCTAGGGAGGGATGTATTGACTTTGTGAAGACGGTAACTTGTTTACAAGTTTGTTTTTACTTCTCATCTATAAATACGTTAATAATGTTTGTCTCTGTTTTTATCAATAATCAATATTCTTGTGGACATATTCGATAAATATTTTAACTCTGTCACTAACCCCCGAAGGTGTAATTAGAGCTCCGAGATTGTAAACAGCCCAAACGTCTCTTTTTTAAATAATGAATAAAGTTTCTATGTTTGGATCTGTACCCCAAGGATACAAACCATGCGACGTAATATATTACACATACTAATCGAACATTTTTGATAGTTATTTAAATATAAGTATCAAATCTTCCTATAATAAAATAATAATAGCTTCGAAAGCAAAATTCTAAATGTCAAATAAATCAGCTTAGGTCGAAAACATCATAAGTCGTCATTAAAGTATGATATTTTATCGTCGTTAGGAATTGGGACAATGTTGTTTAGATAAATAAGGTGTACAATGATTTCCTATAGACACTCGTAGCTACGTCCTTGTTGTCTTGAGTTTACGTAAGCTTGTTGATCTGAAGGAGAGAATTAGTATGGAGTCGTGGCATCTGACGACAAATTGTTGTCAATTTACTTGCTAATTTATTATTCATTGCTCTGAAATGAGTTGTCTCGAAAGATGTTGACTTCCTTTGACTTTTTGATCTTGTTTGTAATGTTTGTTACAAAGGATTTCTATTATTTATATATTTTAGAAATCTTTGAACATAGAAGGTATTCGTTTAAACGCTGAGCATTGTGTTGAGACCAATTTTTGGAAGTCTTAATTTCAGTAAATGATTAGATTCTATTATTATAACGAACTGTCAATGTAAATATGTTTCATATAAACAATTTATTATCTTGTATTTTACGTTTCAGCATGTAACTATAGTTTAGGTTTAGTCATAGTCATAAAAAATCCACCTTAACAATAATAGGCTAAAAATATGTGTCGCCAGGGTTAACAACAATCATCCAGGGTCCATGAAGTGGGGATAATCAGGGCTCTAGCACAACGTACTCTTATTCATAGAAATGAGAACTAATGTTAAATAGTATTATTGTGTATTGACGCGTTAAAATTACAGTAAGCAATTTAATTCAATTATTATTTTATGTATTAAAATAAATTTCTATCTAATTTAATTTTAGTTCATTATTACAGGTATTATTTTAATACAATTGTTGTGATAATTTTAATACAATTGAATATTCAAATGAAAGTTCGTTAAAGTAAGTTTGATTTAGAATACATACCTGCTTAATAAAATTTAGGTTTCACTCAAGTTTTTTAAAATAATTACTTTACTATTATAAAAAATTTTTATCCGTTAACCGCTTTTGTTATTCAATCAAGAATAAACTTGAAATATTATCCATTCTACTGGGTATCCACATCTAAATGAGTAAAATAACACAACACAAAGATTGCGCCATTGTTATAAATCCTGTCGTAATCCTTGCGTGACTCTATCTCGTAAAAGCTGTAGGCGTCAACCAAATCATCCAACACAACAAAACTCTCGGTTACGTAAGATTTAACAATTACGATTAAACACGCTAAGAGCCTCTTACCGAAACTATTAGAGAAATGCTTTGGTGTTTTACCTCTAATTGTTATTAGTTGTAGCTTTGTTAGAATCGAATTTGATAAACGCAAATGGAGCTCTTAGCGCGTTTTCTATGTACCTATATTTCGTCATATATTTAAAGGAAGCATTGAGACATCCAGACGAACGATATAATATCATAATGTCTACATAATCACATAGTTAAAGTATTTTTTTATCATTTTTGTAATTTTAAAGTAAATTCCATTCCATCATCATTATTTTCTTAACGTTATGGACGTAAATATACGTAGACGTAGGCATATTTGCTTGAGATTTCAAAATTCGAAACATTCAATGAAAGTTCTCATAGATACTTTTTACCGTGAAGGTTTTATATAACTCGCCGTTAACAAGTCATATACTTTTCTATAGTGCCAATATTCCAAGAAATAGACAATTAAAATAATAATAATAATAAATGAATTAGCACAAGTCATAGCTGGTACTATAAATCGTTCTTTATTCGATATTTATTAAACAGCGTTTAAAAAATCGTTGTCTTGTTAACGTTGGATGCTAAAACTTTCCGTATTGTATTGGAAAAAATTCAAGATTCTTTCTACTAACCTTTTTAGACTTGGACTTGAAATAGAACAGGAGTGCATTTAGCACAGAGCAATTACGAATTTGGCGCAGATTTGACTTTCGACACTTAAAATCGATGAGCCGTCTTGACGTTAGATTTGAGGATTAAATGGATTAGAGTTTCTGTTCTAATGATTTCTGCAAATGTGTGTCATTAACTTGGAAATTATGATGACATAATGATTCTCCAGAGGTTTGTCAATTTGGTATACAATAAGGATGTCAAAGTGTAGGTTGGTATTAAATGTGGTGTGATTACTAAAATTTCTTACTCGTATTTACTGTAATTACTTTTACCAAGATAACGTTATTTTCCTTATTTTCTGGCTAGATGAAAACTGTTATTATTAAGAAAAGTATCTAGACAATCATATGAATAAAACTGTGTTTTTTATTTAAATTAAAAATGTTACTCGTCCGCCAAAAAGCCCACAAGGGTATTGGCCCGGACCTTGTAGAAAGTATCTTTTAAAGAATTCTAAGTATCTTAGAAGAAAAATCGATTAGACTAGCAGCACCATACATATCATCTTAATATGATCATGTGTTAAGAAGATATCAATTAACTGACAACATTTTTAGAATAATTCGTTGTATATGTATGTATATCATGATTATAATATTAACGTCAATCTACAATGGTCAATAGGAGTATTTATAATACTACACGTATTATAAACACTTCTATTGACGTATACATAAAGATGGAAGTCGGAGCGTTTGTTTGATATATCTTACCTTCAATACCTTCTATTTTCACTGTGAATTACGTGTAAGGTGTACTATACACCAGGATATAACTCGCTGTTAAAATGTTAACATCAATAGTTCAACAAATTGCCATGACAGTTGATTTACATATTCACAGGACTTTTCTTTGGTTTTATTCAATACATCTTTAAGATATCTATCTTTAGTAATATTATTTATTGTGACAGGTACGAGAAGATATCTACATTAAGTCTTCCAGAACCTGAATCGCTCACACAAATTTCAATGTTAAATCTTAATTTATATTTTTACGGACAGTTAATATTATTAACATATGCAAATACTTAATTCTCGCTTACAAAACGGCAAAGCGTGAAACATCAAAAACTAATACTTACACATTTAATTAATTCAATGACGTAGCATATCGAATTATATGCCATTCGACTGGCAAACGGAATGAAAGAAACAAATTAAACGTGCCATTCAAAACATACCAACTGGCTCCATTCGTCACACGATGTCATCAAATTTTAATAATTATTTGCGATTACAATTTACAACATATGCCTTATTTCAATTCCATAGAGCTGATTATTGTATAAACATTTTTAATTTCAAAGCAGTGATAGTGTTTGTTGCGTTTTCGAGGGTAGTCATTGCACAACTATAGGAAGCGAATGATATTATGTAGCTTGGAATTTTGAACTGTAGTGCATTGCTTGAGAGTTCATTTTCTATTGGCAGCAACTGTTAAGGGTGATTTTTTTACTAACAGTAAAATTGTTGTAAGTGTATTAAATGATTCATTTGAAAATTCGCTTAATATAGATAGTATTAAAGATCAGTTTCGGTTGTTTTCATATATATTCGAAACATATGCGGATACTTAACGCATATTGAAAATTCTTTTATACATTTTGAATGTAATAATATAAATGTTTGGATTTGATTGTGATTGTGGCTGATTCGCTGAGAGGTTTTTACAACGTCACCGACAAATATAATTGGGTGCATGTTAAGTACTTGGAAACTTCAATCTGTTGAATTTCGGTGTCAGGTTCAAGTTTCGTAATAAAGAGATTACCATGATAATTTTAAACACTTTTGAAATAAACAGTTAATCATCTTCAATAGAATCAATTTAAAACATGTGATGATCTAATTTATTACACGCTTCATATATTTTCATATTCGCATATTCTATCCTTTAACACCAATACTTAATAGTGTTGTGTCGATTTAAGGGTAAGTGAACTAGTCCCACTGACTTAAAGACATAACTCATTCAAAATCAAAATAAACTTTATTCGAGTGGGCTTTTACAAGCACTTTTGAATATTATAATATTAATTCTCGGGCTGGTTGATCAGCGTATTGTCGATGTGAAGGATTTTTAATTTTCTTACAGTGACAATTACTATAGAACTTGGTTTCTACTTAAAATTAGGTGTCTCAGTCTGCATAGCTATCTAAAACAAGTAAGTAAGTTTATTAAAAAAAAACACATATAGATAGTCATATCAACAAATGTTTATATTCGGTCATTACAAAAAAAAAAATCATGATCAACGATCGAAATTGTGATCTTAATGCAATAGTTGTATTACCTTGCCTATAATTATATGATAAAGAAATATTCAGTTTATTCACTGATACCAATTTAGAAATTGCAAATTTGCATTAAATGTATCTGATTATGTGACTTTCATAATATCGGTACAAATCGGGATTAAATATTAATTTAATGAATAGACAACGGAACCCTAATAAGAAACAGAAACAAACGTTAATTAAGAGCTAATCTCTTCAGACACGTGCAATCTATCACGCTTGAGGCGGTAGATGTAGTAATGAATTATATTTATGTTTATCTATTTATTTTCATTGAACATAATTTCATTATGTAGGAAAATTTATTTAAAAGATTGTTTAAATTCGCTTACTATGTGTGTTGGTATAACTCATTGTGTTTAAGAACGTATAAAACAAAATTGTTTATCTTTTACTTGTTTTTGTAGCGGTAAATCCATTTCTAAGATAAAATAAAATATTTTATAATCTCAAGTAGGTATTACGTGGATAATTACATCATAATAAAGTTAATCCTTTAGGTGTTTTTTTTTAAACAATAATATCGCTTGATATTATTGATGTAGTTCAGAAACAAAAAAGCGCCATTCAATTTGCAAAATATATCATTAATTAATCCCGTGCTCAGCGGAGATGGGAAACGTCGTGTTGAAAAATAGTCAAATATGTGTGCCTATACAATAATCCTCAGCATAGTTGAGTAAGCTCAACACCTTATCTCCGTCAAGAGATATCTTAGCCCAGTAGTGGAATATTTACGAACATGTTATATTACAAAAAAAAAAAACATTTATGGAACAAAATAATACGATTGAAAGAGGCAAGAATGATGTACAAAGTTTTAATATCAATGTAGTTTTAACAACTCTTTATAACAAGTACTTAACGAACTATCAATTATTTCAAGTACAAAATCACATGCACTCAACGTCAGTACTTATTAAAACAACCCCACGACACTAAATACCACATTATCAACGTTACAAAAGAACATAATTTCACGCAGGGGTTTCAACGACAAAACGCATTTTTTTCACCCAAAAACACATACAATAACATTATTTATTAGAAAGAGGCGGATCAAGGAATTTTATTTGGCATAAAATTTATTATAGATATGACGTAAAAATAGATAATAAGTGGAAAGTGTGTCGATAAGATTTAATGACGCGGCAAATGGGAGACGAGTGTGGACCGGACAGATGTTTGGCGCTAGAGGTCGCTTGCTCCATGTTTTTTTGTCCTTATTATGGTTGATATTAGTTTTATTATAGGTTTTTGAAATATACAATTGGTTTTGACGACATTTTTTGTTATGCTTCTGTGTAACATAAAACCTTTAAAAAGTAAGGCGACAGATTAAGAATTAGACCACCTCATTGCTCGTAAACTTTACCAGTTTAAAATAATAGTAATGTTTCAGTCTATAATTTAAAAAAGTTGCAATTTGGGTGTGATTAAGACAAGTATAATTACATATAGGGGACACAATATTTACACTTTTATTATGTTAGGAGTAGTTTATTGTTCCTGTAACTAACGTATTTGGGTATAGGTACATGGGTGAACCACTTTCCTTACTTATCAGGTATCCATAACCTTGACTAACATTTTTTTATAAAAAAATATACTATGATATTTAAAGCCTAATTAAACAATCAGCTAATAAAAAGTATCACCTTAAAGGATTAAAACATTATACTTCATCAGTCTTCATTTCAATTTAGTAAATGATGCAAGTCACCCAAGCAGATGTTAGCAGTGGTATAGACAGGTGATTTAGGTTAAGAAAAAATACAAAACACACATTTAAACCATTCTTATCAAATACCAAGTATGCGTTAAAAATTCGTTTTCTTAAATTATTAATTGACGCGTAACAATGCGAAATATTGTACCTAGTAGGTACTTAATACGAAATATTATGTTATGTATTTCAGTTTAAAAAAATAATAAGACCCTGAGTATTAAGTTATTATTATTACTTTATGTGTTTGTAAACATTGCAAAGTTTTTTTTAAACAAAATTTAATTTGAAGTAATGAAAAATTGCTCTAAGCTATATATTTGTATGAGATCATTTAGTATACAAACTTGTGCAATAAATGTGCCAATTTAGTTTAGTTCAATCTATATCTATTACCTATAGCATGTCTGATTCATATATATATATGAAACCTTAAGACATGAAAAATAAAAATATAAAAATTTGAAAACATATATATTTTTAATATAATTAATTTTATATTTTAATTCTTATATAAAAATAATTTGTTAGATATTCACAACAAATAACTGTACATTTAAAGTCATCATTTAACTTCAACGAGCTATAAGCACATCTGCCGAATCAAAGATATCATATTAAATTCGATAAACGATTAAAAATAAGAATCATTCGTTCATTGATAACCATTCACCGTAGCAAATTTCATTCAATTCATCCCATACAATCACAAGTAGCACTCAAATACTATAAAAGACGACAATATCTGACTTCACGCTTTGAAAAAGTCGGAGGCACGCATGAAATTCCTTCACACAATGCATTATAAATATAATAAGATAACAGCGTGTCAATTCAACATTTTATTTGCACAAAAGGGAAAATTGTCCTAAATATACCAATAATAGAGGTCACATTATCGCAGCAAGTAATTCACGAATTTTAAACGATACATAAATTCAATCAACTATCGACAAATTTCTCTATAAACCTTAGTACAAAGGAATAGTGGCGAAAATTGAATGTCACGTGGAATATTTAGTTGCATGTTAAGTTTGAGGAATCACAAGAATAGTGTCTTGTAAAACGATTTGTCGCCGCATGTCAAATGACTCTTATGAATGAACGAGTGTGAATGGAATGTAAGAACGGTTATGCAATCAATTAGAGGGGGCGGTACTTGTACAGATCATTCGAAATTCAAAAGAAAAGGTAACTCTTGTGTGTTCATGAATTTAAAGATATATTGTATAAATTTTGCTTGAAATTGTACGTCATTTCATTTACAAATTTATTTTATTAACTTACCAAGGTAAATGTATTGGTATTTATCCTTCAATATAACACATATATACATATTTATGTATCAAAGAAAATTATTATTTTATCTTAATGTTGTGTAACGTATCAACAAATTGTATCCAATGCATTGCTATTTTAATTTAATAATTTATGAAAAACTTGTTGTCATCCACGGCTTCGCTTTCGCGTTTTAGGATGTTGATTGTCATGTGTTAGGCAAAAATGTAGCCTATGTCTTTTCTTGGAGTTTAAGGTATTCATATCAGATTTCATAAAAACTCGGTTCAGCGGTTTGGTCATGAAAGAGCGACAGACAAATAGACAGACATTCAGAAAGTTACTTTCACATTTATAACATTAATATACCTAGATTGACGAATTCATCTGAAATATATCGCATCAGATTTATGCGTTCATATTTTATCATGATGAATGATGTTGCCCCTCTGTTACGAAAAAGAAGAAGAGGTTGTAGAAAGAGTTTTAAAAATGTTAAGCATTTTAAATCAAACCAAGGTATTTTCTTTTCTTGAAGCTTATCCTGCTTTCAAGCTTATCCTACCGCGTTACTACAGTATCAAAGACAGATGCAAGTTCCACCATGAACACTAATTAAACTCATCAAAAATTAGGATATATTTGTAACCACAATTTTTGGTTAAAGTCGTATTCCATACACCGAACCATTTCATGGATCGTGAATTTATTGGCTTCATATATCAAAAAGTAACAAACGAAGCCGCTACCTAAAACGGTGACAATTCGCTTCAATGGTCTTGTATTGCATGTGACATTCATTCATAAATCGAAAATCATTAGAAATTCACCCCTATCTCTATCACGTTAGAATATGTTCTCCCAAATCACATATACTACTATCATCCATAACGCGTCTTTTACGTAAAAATAGTGTATTATGTGTTAAATTTTTCGGTACTTCACTAATGTGATTACTTGAAGTGACCGTGTAAAAGTAATGGTTGGTACTTATATTGTAAGTAATGGATTTCTGGAACTTAAGCTTGTAATCTAAAAATATATACATTTTGTAACTAAGTGTACAAATGCATACATTTAAGAAGAGGTAGTGCTTTGTGCATCAATTGTTCCACCAACACACATAAATAGTCGGAACTTGGTGATAGAGAACAAGTTACCAATCATTATTTATTTTACCACGAAACAGTACTGTTTTGTTCTAGTTTAAATAATGAGTGAACCAGTGTAATATATGTTGTGTATGTTTAAACTATACGAGTACGCTTTAGATACATAACTTGTTAGTTGCTTAGTTTCGTGATACTCATGTCATTTACTGCAACAACAACAACAGCCTGTAAATTCCGACTGCTGGGCTAAAGGCCTCCTCTCCCTTTGATGAGAAGGTTTGGAACATATTCCACCACGCTGTTCCAATGCGGGTTGGTGGAATACACATGTGGCAGAATTTCTATGAAATTTGTCACATGCAGGTTTCCTCACGATGTTTTCCTTCGCCGCTGAGCACAAGATGAATTATAAAGACAAATTAAGGACATGCATCAGCGGTGCTTCCCTGGGTTTGAACCCGCAATCATCGGTTAAGATACGAGCGTTCTTACCACAGGGCCATCTCGACTCTTCATCGTCATTTACTAAGCCAACTCCATTATAAAAATGATGTTAATCAATGAGCTCAAGATTCCACAGATGATGACGTATTATAATCACAGGTAATTTCCATACGTTTTAGTCAATGGTACGGCTCTGATACTACCAGGAATTTGTTTTCACTTTTCAACAAAATTGATTATGATTGGTTTGATGCAATAAAACAAAAGGCATATAGACCATCTGCCTTTTGTTTTATGAACTAGAGTCTACGGGTGAAATATCACTGAATAAATCAGGTGAATTTTCTCGTCTGTATTCTCAAAAAACATAGAAATCACCTGCTACGCATACACACCTAAAACCCATTTCAACAAGTCTGTCATGCATATTATTATTAAATTATCATCAAAGCGTTCCTTTCCCGTCCCGGAAGTTCTGTTGATACCGGATGTACCGTCACAGTTCAACTTGTATAGAAAATTAATACCACTTTCAATTCCATTATGCCGCTAAAAGTTTAATTTTGTTTTTCGTTTATTCGAAATTAGTTCTATTACTGGTAAATTAACTTTGAGTGGTCAATAATGTACCAATTTATGTGTGGGAACTTATGAAGCGTAACTTTTTTTAACTGATACCGATGCAACTAAGGAGGGTTATGTTCACATTAATAATTTAATATTAATCGACTAAATATAAAAACTATAATTAGAACCCTTGTTTGGAGGTTTTGCTCTCTTTAAATATACACATACCCCCAGTGTGGGACTCGTCAGTGATAAGAATGCCTGGTGCGACCTAGCTAACAAGAATACCCACTAAAGAACCAGCAGAACCCACTCCGTATCATCAGGGAAGTATCAAGGGATCATCTGCACATGCTACCGAGACGGTCAGTCTATCTTCACGGGCCTCCGAGCTAGATGAGTTCCTGAGATACAGAGAACCCCCATACTCCGGGTGACGTTTATGGCGAGGGGGAAGGTAAGCATAGTGCTGAAGCCTTCTCCCCAGTGACTATATGTATATATTTGTGAGAAATCTGTTTGCGCGACAAAACATTATTTATACATGTCCGTCACTTTCGTAAAGCGGTACGATGTTCTTTTTGTAAAATTTCTTCGGGATTTTTTTTATCATTGAGTTTGAGGGAGTGATTATGGAATCACCAAAAAACGTCACATTCATCCCTAAACCAACAGTAATTGAGAGTTCTGTATTTAAAAAATTACAAGTCATACTTGTTTGTGTATATTGTTTAGGATTACGTTAACAAAAAGTTCACAACCAGAAATATCCCAAGAGTTAATATTATATTTATTATTTAAATATAATTTTGCACTTCATATAGCCTCGGGCCCGGATATTAGAAGCCAATAAATGCTCGTTGTATATTTCATTAAATGTCATTGGCAAATATCCTTCGATGATAAAATCAAACAGTTTGATGTAGTATATTTAACTTGGTGGTTGGACTTTTGTGTCACCGTTTGAAGAGTATGGTCAGGCACAAGGAATATAACGTCTTACCTTCCAAGATTGGTATCGTATTGGCTATGTAAGGTATGGTTAATATTTCTTACACTGACGGTGACCAGTTACCATGAGATCATCTTTCTATAATAAATTAGTGAGAGAAAAAGAAGAAAAAGAGTCGAGATGGCCCAGTGGTTAGAACGCGTGCATCTTAACCGATGATTGCGGGGTTCAAACCCAGGCAAGCACCGCTAACTCATGTGCTTAATTTGTCTTTATAATTCACCTCGTGCTCAGCGGTGAAGGAAAACATCGTGAGGAAACCTGCATGTGACAAATTTCATAGAAATTCCGCCACATGTGTATTCCACCAACCCGCATTGGAACAGCGTGGTGGAATATGTTCCAAACCTTCTCCTCAAAGGGAGAGGAGGCCTTTAGCCCAGCAGTGGGAATTTACAGGCTGTTGTTGTTGTTGTTGTTGAGAGAAAAATATACATAATTTTAATATTACGTTGAGAAATGGAACACGTGGATTATAACAGAAGGTCTTGGATTTACTTCGGCTTCGACCCAAGCGAAAACCATTGTATTTCCCCATTATAAACAATACATATGTTTAGTTATATATTATATCGTTTAGGCTCGGATGCCATCACAGAACACAAATTATTGTGAAGAACAGCATGGTAAATCTGTTTATTTGAAAAGAGCAACTATGCAAGTTTCTTGCCGTCTTTTCTCGATAAAGGCCGCTTGCCGAAACGGTGGTAGTATTTAATTATTGACGATTCAAAAACACTTCATTCTAAAGTTAACTTGAATGTAATTGATTTGATTGATTGATTGCTTCAGATAAATCCTTAGTTTTCTTTATATGCTGATCTAATTTCTAATGGTCTTAAATCATCTAATCCAATTATAACCAAGTTTATTAGTCATAATCATGTTTGAAATTATTAATACATAGTCATTTATATGTGTGTGATATTTAATAAGAACATTAATAATCTTCGTTGCGATTTCGTGTACAAGAGACAGCAATTTGTTTCACGTAATTGGCAGAACGTGGATCACGCTCAACGGAACAGTCAAAGATTAATCAACGTAGTCGCTTATGTTTGTTAGTAAATACGTATATATACAATGTGATAGAATTTAGTTTCAGTGGAACAGATAGTACAATGATTTGTATTCTAATTTTGCATTAAGTTCTGTCTAACCTAGTTACATTTAAAAATGAATTCATGGATTTTTAAACGGCATAATTCAATAAAGTCATATCAATACATCTATGTCTAATAACATAAGCCTATTATCTATCAGGGTAAAGCTATATATGGTATACATAAGTATATTGTATAATATAATTAAATAATATGTATTTAAATTGTACTTACATCAATTTATTTAAAGTCTCATGTTACCCCAGAACGCTCTTATAGAGGAGATTAAATTTCTTTTAATCTTTTTTTTCGAGTTAAATATTCTTAATGATAATTGACCACAATCTCTATAAATCTCATACTGTATCACAATTTATATTTATAGGACTTATTAGACGATTATATTCGAACATTTTATTAACAAGAGTAAGCTACAAAATTTATTACCAGCAACATGTTAGGGACAAGTGCAAATAACGATATTATTTGCACTTTACGTTAAAAAACTATATAACAAATATTTAAAAAATATGATTGAATGCATTCGCATGACTAGTGATGTTCCTCCGGCTATCCCGTACAACCAGCACGTCCCGTAACATTAATCACAACATATGATACTCGACTAGCTATGACGCTGCAACAACGAGTGCGCGAAACAAATTGTGTTTTGGCGTGACACATCGGGAATTTAATTTGCTGTCCTACGTGTAATAGTGAAGGGAACATTAATGGTATCCCGCGAAAAGTAAAATTGTGATGTCCATTGCGTATATTTTTATTTATTACAAATGAAATTTATATATATATATATATTTATTATATATTTATATATTATAAATATTATTAAGTTATTATATATTATAACAATGTAAAGTTGCGAAAATCCGTTCAGCATTATCAGCATCAACAACGGACTATTCAAAACGGAGTCAGACTACTACAATTTCATAACTAGTTAAAATATTTTAAAAAAAGCAATAATAATTCCTCCTGTCCGATTATGGTCAATGAAAAGGGAGAAATGCCAACAATGTGCCAAATGCAAATTAATATGCCAATGCCATATTATTATTATAGTACAAACATGAGTGCGTAAAAGAGTGTAATGTTTTTTTCATTCTCGTTCTCAAAAGACTTAAGAGGGCAAGACTAAAGACTACGTGTTTACGGTATGTAATTGTCAACACTTATTGATTCCAGACGCGTAGATAAAAATGTATAACTTTATTTTTGATGGAGTCGGGGTTTGAATTCGGGCCCTCTAGGTCTGTGACCTTATCAGCTATCTAATAAACCAACAAGGTAAAAAAGGCAATAATAAAAGTATATCGTGTCATTAACTCCTACACATTTTCACGGATTAGTTTCGATCGTCAACTCATTGTAAACACCGTGAAAACACCATCAAATGTAACACACGTGTTTTGTACAGAAAGGGGTGAAAAATAGGGTTACTAGTCATTAAATATATTTCAACACTTTATAATGGAAAGCATTTTTAAAAGATGTGTTTGCAGTTATTTAAAAAATTTAAAAATATTTTTATTACTTATATGTGATAAAACCTTAACATCATTAACGTATTCTGATTAAACACATACGCTAATACCAAATATTCGTATAGTCATGTACATACGTACATACACATAAATACATACGTGTACATAGTAGGCATGTATGTACGAAAAACAAAATAAAATTTGTTTTGTGCCTTACAAAATATTACAAACACACGATTTAGACGCGAATAAATTTAATAATGAATTACATAATTTACGATAGATGGCCTTATTTTCATAATGTACAATTTGAATGCAACTGAAACAGGTAACTCGGTAACGAGAAGTTTTCTTTTTCCTAAGTAAAGGAAAATACTCGTACCTATATGTAAAATAATACAAATTACACTTCACAACAATAAAACCTACATTTACTTACAATAGTAATAGATTGTATTTTTTTTGTTATGTTGAAAAATAAATAATAATTTAACGTGGATTACAACAACTAATATTTAAGCTTTTGTTCAATTATTTAAAAAAAATCAAATTTACGATATAAATAAATAAAATATTATAATTTAATTTAATTTATATCAAAATTCATTGTAATTTAAAATGAGAACACATAGAAATTATTTTTAAATTATAAGAATAATTTATTATATTTTTTTCTTTACATAGAATACGTAAGTAGGCTTACAAATAAGTCACCTTATATTCAGTAGTCAGATCAGAGGCGCTGTAAGAAATATTAACCATTCCTTACATCACAAATGTACCACCATACCTGGGAATTAAGACATTATGCCTCTTTTTCGTGAAAATACAGAGCCTCATACACCCTTCACACAAGAGGCAATTCTACTAACATATAAAGGTTATTACATATACCTTCCTCAACACATTTATACTAAGTAGTTCTCGTCGATAGAATATATGATGAGAGGGTGGTATCTACCCTTGATCCCTATAACTCGCGCCCTATCATAACTTAATAAAATATCAATCACATATATACTAACATTACATTACTATGAATAGCTTAATCTACTTAAACTAATAAGTTAAACTAAAATAATAAAATCGATCCCTTTAAGCTATTTAATTTAAAATGTCACTTAAAACCGTATAATGCGAAAACGACAAAGGAACAACAAATTTCGAATAGTAAACTTTTAAAACATTTAAACCACTAAACGACAATGCGACAGTGGATCGTTAAAGCTATAAAATACAACAATGCTATTGTGTATTATATTCGTGAATGTGATTGTGGCAAGGGTGACGTTGTACAAGAAAAAAATATTAAAGGATAAGCTAAGAGCGTGTAAGAATTTTTGTATGTGTGCGTTATAAATATAAATAAGATAAAAGTTATCTTTGTGTGTTTTTCATCTAAATCTAGAACTTTTATTTACGTTTAAGCAATTCTACATATTGCAAAATAAAATTGTCGTTTTAGAAGTGTTCATTATATTGGTTTAATTATTCATTTTTATGTGGTCCCATTTATCTGTTACATTTTTTCTTATTAAAAACAAATTTATCAGTAAAAAATGTAGTCATCGTTACTGCGTTTTATTTTGCTTATGTCTATCAAAATCAATTGAAACAATATAAATCTAACTTCATAAGCCTAATACATTTTAATTAAACATTTTTTTAAAGTAAATCTTATTTATTAACTGCACATTTCACCTAACATATAATACTTAATGATTATTGTTTTTCAAATACAAAATCGCTTTTCACATGGACCATACGATTTTAAAAAGTTTGTCAGGATCTTAAGAGCACTTCGCTTGACAGTGATTAGCCACCGCGTACCAATTACATACCTTGACATGGGAATTTCTGACTCCTTATGTTTAGTGAACCGGAACGAAGAAGTTCTTGTGAATGAAACAATAACAAGTACGTATTATAGTGAGCAGATTGTCGCTGTATGGCTCATTGGTTTGAAGAGTTGAGTATAAAGATTCGATTGACCGTGTTGGGAATAGTCCGTTATTTTTAGCTGGTTACTTGACTGGCATCTTAAAGCATTCAGTGGTTGAGCATTATTAGTAGTAATTCAGGTCACGTGACTATTGCCGTGTATAATTCGTTTTGTTTCTGTAGAATAGTACATATTTTAATCAAAAGATTAACAGTAAAAGTTTTTTTGTAGTAAGTTATGAAATAAAGAACAATTCATTATTATTTCTATAAAATAGGTTTTTTATTAAGCTCGTGCGGGATTGTTAAAACTACATTATTAATTTGTAATTAAATTTTTTAGTAATTATTATAAAATTAGTAACTAGTTATTATGTCTGCAGAATCTCGGTCAGTTCAAAAATGTATTATATCTTTAAGAATTGGGAAGTTATCATGCTGAGTATATCAAGCTTGACCGTCGTGCTCCGTAATGATGATCACAGACATGAGCTTTCGTAGTTGACAATTTGACGCAGGAGAGATTGTAATCTAATAGTTTAACTTCGATGGATTACTATATAGCGAAAAATAATACGTTAAATTGCAATCATATTTCACGGTTCACAATATTTCGACAGATTACAATCTGTATCGTCAGATTGTAACCTAACGAATTTTGTAATCTTACTGTGACATATATAACCTGCACATTTAAAAGCGGTCCAGCATAATATTTTCATAATAAAAACACCAACAAAATAATTTATTAAAAGTAGGAAGTCGTCGCCTCTTCGTGTCCATGAAAATGATAAAAAATGCGTCGTATTTACCTATTTCAATAGCACGAATATAATATGCACTGCCTCAAAGGAAATATAGATTACATTTTCAATACTTTCTGAAAAACTTATAAAGAAGATATTGAAGACGATTGTAGTTATTTACTTGGTCAACAAAAGTTTTTATTATTTAAAAGGTTTCTTAGTTATTTTTTCATCTTATATAATTTGAAATTTAATTACTTAAATGAAGTATCATAATATACAATGAAAACAAATAAATTCGAAATTCAATAAAGTTCCTCGAAATAACTGAAATACAAAACAATAATATTATGTTCTTTTTGTAACATAAACGAAGCGATTGTTTTTCTTTTTTTTTTAAATAAATAAACTGTACATTGAATCGAAATTGAGTGAATGGTAGCAGCAAATATTTTGAGGCAGTCGTTTTGCATTTTTATAGCAAAACAATGTCTAGTAACAATCGATTCGATCAATCGATTTTAAAAATCGAATAGATTCTTTGTTTTTTCTTTTAACCCAATAGAAAGAGCATGTACCAGACCGATTTAAAAATGATTAAGCGTTGGGTAATTTGATAGACTAAATAATATGGCGTTGTTATCCATTAAACGAGTCGAATAAAGTAAAAATATTCAAATTAATAATACTTACAGCTAATTTATAAAATTTCACAATGATTCTTGTATTTTGGGTTTATAATTCACTTTTTGGTGCTTTTGAAATCACGTATAGGTACCGCTTATTTACACATATTTTACCGCCGCTGCAGTAAAACTCTATTTCGTTGCGTTCCAGTTGAAAAATAAGCCAGTATAATTAAAGTCAAAAGTTTCCAGGGCTTATGATGCATTGGAGATGACAGAAATTTCGTACGGATCCAAAGGCTATCGATTATGGTGACAACTTACCATCAGGCCCATTCCCCTCTCCAATACATTTAAATTACAGACGGTGATTAACATTTTAAGTAGCTCATCTGAATATGTGCAGGTTCGCATAACTGATAAGGGTAACGTACTGACTTTAGTTAAGATTAAAATATCATACAAGTACATTTAATTAGCTCTGCATAAGCGTTGTCTTCAAAAATATACAATAATTGATAACTTTATTTACCCTATCTGCTCTTTAATTGACTTATAATTCTACTAATAAATATTTTCATTTCAAAATTAAAAAATAAACAATATTAATTTCGAAAATATCACCCCACTACCAAATCTTATAGTTTAATTTTATTATCATCCCTATTGTTTGGAATGCGAAACACGTGGTGGCTGATTCGATTCCTGCTCAAAATATTAGCGACATGCATTAAAATTGCAAGGGGTGGGACGTGCGATGTTGGCGTATATTATATGTATGTGTAAAGAAAACCATTAAATTGATAATTGATTTTATTTCATCAATTGTTTTTGTCGCATTATGATAGCCAAATATAATTAATACTCATAAGTATTTTTTTTAATAGATTGGCTTTGTCCGTATTAAGCGTCCCGTCGGCGTCATAAGATTTAATACAGAAACGCTATAAATTGTAATATAAACACATATCATAACTTTATTAAACGATAGATATCAGATGCAATTTATTATAAGAAGTACATACATGAATTTTAAATTTGTATTCATACAAAGGTATATATTCTTTTAATATTTGTATAACAAGTGTAGTTCAATCTATTTCACTTGTTATGTATCAACGTATTTTAAACAAAAACTTGTATAGACTCTTTCTTCTAAGTAAAAGAATACAAAAAAAATGCGTTACAACTAACGATAACTTACACAAATACATATCAACGACGACCAAACAACAAAATCGAACAAATCTCGACCTTATTACACTAACAAACATAGAAAGATCAATTTCTAATCCGCCTCCCAAACAAGCTTAAAATTTAAAATAAATCAATACATTGTAGACCATTCACAATTCATTGATGAATGAATGAAATAACCATGAATGAACAAGTGGATCGCCAGACAGTGAGGCGTCATATTGTAAGACGTTTCTAAGAAAGCATTGTCAAGTTTTATAGTATGGACGTTGACTTTGGTATGTACAAAGCGCAGGTGGTCATTAAATTACCTTTTCAGACTCATTTCCGTCCGGCTTTTGTGTTCTGTTAGTTACAAGAGCTCGGTGCTTGAACTAATTGTATTCTAATGCCTAGTACAATTTAAGAATGCTTGTAGGTGGGATGAAATCACGTGACACACATAAGCAAGTTATAAATAATATTTAAATCCTAAAATATTAAGAATGCTAAGCCTAATTAATCTATATAAATTTTATTGTAACTATAATACTCAATTCCATGACATAGGTTTTAACTTATATGCCGTATTACAATTATTTTATTGTACTTATAAATTTAAAAAAAAAGTATTATTTAGTAAAAGACAATTCTCCTCTTAAGCAATTCTGTATTATAGCTTTTATATATCATAGTAATACCTATTTGATACATAGTTTTTACGGTAAATAAAACAACTTCTTAAATATGTATCTCGTTTTACAACTTAGAAGTATGTTCAGTCAGTCAGTTATCTAAACTACAGCAATTTTAGTTAGTTTAGTTAAAAGCGCTGCTTTGAATATTCTTATATTTGGAGTAGCCTAATAGTATTATGTTGGCCAGTAGTATTTCCAGCAAGAGTATGATATGCAAATACGATCGACGTTAAGGTCTTGCAATGTGAATATTGATTATTCCTTCATGAGATTCGCATAACATGTAGCTATAAGTACCTAGCATTTTATTTATTAATTTTACCATTTTACTTTTGTCATTGTTTTATAATAAAAAAGTCACATTCTATCGTTCATATTTACACATATCATATTCATTAATATTTTTATTAAATTATCAATTAAATAAATTACATAATAAGTTTTATATGAACTTCTTTATAATATATAGGACGCATTTGAAGCAAATATTTTTTAAAATTGAATATAAGGTCACAGAAACAGTCGCAAGCTTGATTCCATATTGTAAATTCTATTAAAGAATAAGCTCATTATTTTAATGAATTTGCAAGCGGTGTACCCCAACGATACGCAATATTACTAATTTAATACATATACGTATACAATTATATTTATAACTGGACTAGTTTTACTGTATATTTATCACATAAATATTAACTGTAACTCACTGGATCAAATCGGTAAATGCAAACAATCAAATCGTACACAATTGTCGCGAAATCGGCGATGACCAAGTTTGTTAATTTGTTAGGAAACCTGTCTCTGCCGGAAGATATTCTGACACATATACCCAACGACCCGCTGTGAAGCAGCATGGCTTAATGGACTTCGTATTTATATCATTCTTAAAAAGGGCCCTTTGCATAGAAGTTAGTAGAATTAGGGATTGTTACTGTTTTTTTTATGAAAATTTATTAACACTTACATTAGCTGTACCTGCTAGAACATTTGCTATGAACTTGGTAAGTAAAATAAAAGCAATTTACTTCCTAAATAGTCCCCGAGGTGCGCTAAAACTCCACGTTCATTGCTCCATCTTTTGTTTGCCGCGGTCCTTTAGGCATTTTTTGTACGCTGGAAATACAAATATCAATATTTTTTTTATACGGGACTCGCCGGTGCCCAGGATTACTAGTATACAGGACTACCCACTATAATATACTAACCGTCTCTTTAACGAGAGCCTCGAGACCGTTGTTGCATTCTATCGTTACGTAGGCCTCCAGCAGATATGGCCCAGTGGTTAGAACGCGTGCATCTTAACCAATGATTGCGGGTTCAAACCCAGGCAAGCACCGCTGATTCATGTGCTTAATTTGTCTTTATAATTCATCTCGTACTCAGCGGTGAAGGAAAACATCGTGAGGAAACCTGCATGTGACAAATTCCATAGAAATTCTGCCACATGTGTATTCCACCAACCCGCATTGGAACAGCGTGGTGGAATATGTTCCAAACCTTCTCCTTAAAGGGAGAGGAGGCCTTTAGCCTAGCAGTGGGAATTTACAGGCTGTTGTTGTTTGTTTTTTGTTTGTTGTAGACCTCCAAGGTCTGAGGCGCTATGGTTTCACAAGTGGCCGATGGGCCGGGAACCGCCCTGTTCGCAGATCATTCGCGTGATTCAAACGTTCATTTGGCCAGGTACATGAAATACCTGGGCCTCGTTCTGGACGGTCGCTGGAGCTTTGAAGAGCACTTCAAGGTCCTGGCCCCCCGGATCGAGAAGGCTGTGGGTGCGATGCACGGACTGCTGCCTAATCTCGGGGGACCGAGGGAGGAAGTTCGCAATCTTATGATATGAGTGACCAACCTACTACATCAATATGTATGATTAATACATGCTTTTTATAATAAAAAATAGCACCTTCCTATGATAGGTTCTCGAACACGATGCCTCTGTTTTAATGACATTTTTCTTTGTAATCTTCTGTGGATCTTAAGAGTAGTCTGAGCAAAACATCGTCTTTATTTAATATTTTATTCTCTAATAACCAGTAACACCATGTGATCAACACATAATAATAATACTTTGACATATTATATGGTAGTTGTGTAACAGAGGTACACAGAGACCAAACTAAATTATTGTCCACAACATTTACAAAACATAAGGGAATTACAGAAACTATTCTATCACAAAGCGTGTTGACAATGGAAAAGTTGCTTATTTTGATTCTTTGGAGCGCAGACTCATATTGTATCTCTTTCGCATGGATGTCTCCTAAAATAAAAACAGGTTTTAATTAATATTTATTAATTTAATCAAGCATTAAATAAAGTAATAATTATTTAACGAATCATAATTACACTCACCTGGGTATTTTTACAAAACTGGATACCCTTTCGATTTTGACATAACCCTTTATTATTTATCTTGCGGGAATTTCGACCTTAAATGTTGAGGGATATGGCATAGAATCCTTAAACTTCTAGTAGATAAATTCACGGGTAATGTTTGCAACATATTGTTGTCTTGTCCATTGTTCCATTTCGATCGTGATGCGTGATCGTTTACAGATTCGACAGATTTTTTTTTTGACAATGAAAGAAATTTTTAGCAAAAAGGATTCTTGTTTTTTTTTTTTTTAATTTGATCATACAGCAAACAGACGGTGCGGGTGAAATACAACGCATTGATACATTATGTAGCAGTAAGACTGTTGGGATTTGGTGACCTTTCCAATCCGTAACTAAAAAATTTAAAAAAAAATATAATAAGCAGCTCAATCATCAAATCATCCAGATGTGTTTTCTTTAGAAATTTGGTCTGTTAAAACGGAACGCACCAATAGCACTATGATCCAAGTAATATCTTACATATTATTATGTTATAATTGTCCTTGTGCTTATGGTCATACTTGCTCATTCATCCTTTCAATTATGACTAGAGCAATAATAATAGTTACTAAAGTATATTAACATAAAGTCGCAAGTTACAACCTATACAGCCTTGCGTCTTGATCACAATTTGCTTTTGCATAGTGACAGGAATATAGAGACTAGACTACTAGTACTACACGAACAGTACCCATTCGTGTATTCATGTATTCAAAGGGCGTACGAGATACATTAACGCATAAGATAGCTAATTATCGATACTAGAATATTGTAACTATTATATGTATGTGAACTAACTTAAGTGAAGTTTCCAATAGGTTGGAATCTGTATTTAGTTGCGGAGACTTTACAAATGATACACCTACTCATTATGCTATTATAGTATTACTATTTAATCAAATGAATACGACAATTTTCACAGATTTGACAGTTGTGATGTCGCAGGTTCGAGTGACCACGTTGGGCTATTGTTGTACCCATACTACCCACTACCACGAGGTTGACGCTTAATTGGAGGAGAAAATAGGGATAGTAATACATTATTCCTTCAAAATAGCCAATTATAGGATTAATTAATAATGTTTTCTTATTTCAAAATTAATGGAGATAGTTTCTTGAGTACCTTTTCGTGATTCGAAATATTGAATAACACAGAATATTGGTATTACTTATCGATAAAATATATTTTCGACATCTCACACAGTTAATTTTAAATATTCAATGCAATATACCTAACTAACTACTTATATATAGTAAGATTTGATTGAAATTTGAATTTTGTATCTGTCATAATTTTTTTTGTTTTATTATTCGTTTCTTTATCAAGATGTTATATTAAAATTTATGAAGGTTTCAATCATAAAACAACTATAAGAAATAAATCAAACCAGTCGATACCATACGAGGGAACAAAATATGTTTCAATGAAGCACTAATAATCACATCAAAACACATCATATTGCACTTAACGTTCAAAAGAAGTCCAAAGAGTTACTCTCAAATTATTCCTGACATGATAATAACATGAATTGATTCACAATTACTGCTATAACAATATTATTCAGCCCTTTTAATATTTCATAAACTAGTTCTGTAATAAGGGTTCCTGGAGGGCGGAGCTAATGTATACCCACCCTTCGATTTCTTTTACCAGTATCAAAATCACGTGTACAGCATACGGCTCATATTATAGGGTATTCGTACCTAATTAATGCGCTGCTACTAAGTTGGATTAAAAGGTTTTGATACTGGATATTTTTATTTTAATATTTAAATACGTTCACAATTTGTCTTGATTTATTATTATTATTGAACGATTGATGTTGGATAATTTATTTAATTTGATCTATTCGTAAAATTATTTCAATAGTAAATAAAAGTTTTTTTTTTAAAAAAAAGAATAATATTAAAAAGGATCAAAATATCGATCGGTCAAGTTTTGGCGCCAATATATTGTGGCCTTAGTTTATTATTAAGCCGTAATTTTATATTAATATTTTTTTTATTTTTTATCTTTGAAATTAAGAACTTTAATAGATACTATTTAGTTAAATTTGTCTTGAATTATATTAAAATAATAATTGTTAAGAATATATTGGCAATGCAAAAATCAAAAATCTCAATAAAACAGTAACGAAATTGAATTTAATGAGACAGATATGAGGGATGTTAGCGAGCCATACAAAATTATTCATAGCTACTAAAATGCTCCATTCATAAGAATACAGTTTTTTTTTCACTAACGCTGGGGCTGACGGCTCACCGACAAAAGGGTGGGACGGGCCAAGTAATTGCCAAAACGCTTCGAGTGAGGCCTATTGTATTTATTTACAATGGGGTGCACTAAGTGGGGGTAGTTTTTGTAATTGTTACTTTAGGAGATCTCACCCTGCGTAATCAGTCACAAGGCGAACGCCAAACAGGGTGCAACTCAAAATGTCTCGATCTTTCTTAGTGGACGCGTTAATTAGTGAGACGAAAGATTGCAAGAAAACTGAAATGTCAAGTGATCCTTTACAAACTTACACACACCTCATGTCACATCACCTCGATACCAGACCGAAGTTTCTCCCATACCCATACCCGGGAAGCTTGAATAATCTGCTAACTCTCGGGTTGCAACATCAGCAAAGAACCCCGGACCTCTTCAGGCCGTTCTTGGAGCAACTTAATTTCCGCTACCCATTGATGCACCAGCTACCGCGCCAGCCTGAAATATATGAGCCGCCTCAGAGCGATGGTCGTTCATTTGAAACTTACTTGAAAACCGAAGAACAAGAACCTGTTAACTTTGTTAATAGAAGGAAGAAATCAGCGTCTCCGTACTTACATCATCCTTACAAGCCCATCGCCATATCACCTGCTAAAAGTCAAGGTCAGAGATCGCCATCCTTATCAAGTGAAAGCCGCAATGGTACTCCAAGTCCACCACTCGCTCATCCAGAGGAGTTACTCCCGGGTTACTCTCAAGATCTAAAACGGATGCCGTTAAAAGAAGATTCTAGCAAACGTATCCGAACAGCTTTTACTGGAACACAGTTACTCGAATTAGAAAGAGAATTTTCAATGAATATGTATCTATCGAGATTAAGAAGAATTGAAATCGCTTCCAGGCTAAAACTGTCAGAAAAGCAAGTTAAGATTTGGTTTCAGAACCGTCGCGTCAAGTTGAAGAAGGAAGAAAGTCCTATGACTAATGACGGTAAAAATAAGAAATGTTGCTGTTCGAAAGCGTCTTGTTCATCAAAAAACAGTTCTTCATCCTGTGAAAATGACCAAGAACAAATCGATGTGGTCAGTGACAATGATGGCAGTTTTGAAGCCCAAAATCTGTCGCGATACTCGTGATTTTGATTAACTTCAGTTTCATACACTACGTTTATTGTATTGTATTAAGTTAAAATGTGCTTTGATAAATCTGTGAGAACAATAATTTGTAAATAATGACTATAAAACGAAACAAAAATTTTTGCTCACGATTTAATTAAAAACAGTGAATATTTAAATGTAAATATAATTAATTTATAAATCGCATGTGTAAAGAATGGATGGTGATATAAAATATATTTTCGTAAATTTTTACCGCTTGTTAGATATAAATAAATTTTATCATATGAATTTTCTTGTTTGATTTCTCTGCGGAATGCCGGAGAGTTGGCGGATATTCGAGGGGATAGAAGGAATGGCATCACTAATTTTATTAGGGAGTCGGAATCTCAAGTGCTTGTAGGGTATTGGAAATTTTCAATTGACATACCTATCAAGAGCATACTGTTGTTTACGTTTAAAATGAAATTTATAATTGAAAGTAGATGACATTTTTTACTGAAAAAATAATATAAATATTTTTTAATACTTATTGGGTTTTTTAAACAGTTGAGAATATTTGGTAATTTCTTATTAGAATTCAAATAGCTTAAAACCTCCTTAACGTCATAAATGTTTTTGTTACCAAAAAATATATATCACGGTTTTTTATTTTTTTATAAATATAATCTATATTAACGCGACTACCTTCGCAGAATATTCTGTGCGTCTCATCCAACCCAGATAGTAAAATAAAAACAGCAAAAATTAATAATTTGTTAAACCTAGAGATGACCCAGTAAATATTTTTCAATATATAACTGAACTTCGCTGTTTTAAATTCAATACCTGAATTAATTTAAGAATATATGATAACTGCTAATGGTATTTATTAAATAATTATTACAAAAAGTAGCTTTAGTAAGTCACTCTTATTGTTGCTGATGAAATAATTAATTTGGAAATTAAATAAATATTTCATTCATTAAAAATAATTTTACCTAACAAACTATATAATTATCCAAGATACCTCTCTTATAAATTATAATTAAATTTGTAAGGTCTTTAGGCCTAGGACGGTATACCAATATATTACAAAAAAAAATTGTTTTATATTATTCCGACGTTTCTGAACGTCTGTTCGACAGATCTATTTAGAACTTAATTGTTACTAGTTTTAATAAACAGTAAATGAGTACCTATAAATATTTATATATTTCACAGGACATTACTAATTATTTCGTTATTACCAATGTTACGATTTACAACCCAAAACTATCACAATAACACAATATTTATAGATTTCTATGTGACCTATTGGTAAAAAAAAACATGACAATATATTGAATTTATTTTTAAATGGATACTGTCTCTATATTTAATAATATAGGAATAACACAATATTTATAGATTTCTATGTGACCTATTGGTAAAAAAAACATGACAATATATTGAATTTATTTTTAAATGGATACTGTCTCTATATTTAGAATTTTTAAACCTAGGATTGAACGACGATATGAATCCTTAGCAAAACAGATAAAATAAATTACTCGTTGGCAATTGGGCTACCTGATGGTAAATGTTCGAAATAATAAAAAAATGTAAGAAATATTAAAAATTAATTACCAACTTTTATTTATTAAGGTATAAATTACCTTACTATCTTATACACTTATTATTTATTTGTTAAAAGATAAGTATGGCAAAATTTATTCACTAATAGATATGTGTTTCAACCTATTAAAACAAAATAAAAATGACCTGGAAAGTTATAAATTATGAAACTGGTAGAAGTGGTAATCGGAGCTCCGAATTAAACTTAAATTATAATAATAAAGTCATAAATAGTGAACGGGAAGTTGCTTCAGTTTTTGAACAATTTTTTGCTGACATACCAGTTTCTACAACTAGGTTACTTATTTCTTCTCCAGCTGTTGCCGAATCATTGATGAAAGAAAATGTACGAGAATGCAAATCAAAATTTAATTTTACCCCTGTAAACACCAATATCATAATTTGTGCATTTAAATCATTAGACATTAAGAAAACTGCTGATCTATGGGGTATTTCTGTAAAGGTGATAAACTCAATTATTGATGTGATTGCACCTTATCTTGCAATAATATTCAATGATTGTGTTCAGCGTGGTATATTTCCTGACCTGATGAAACATAGTAAAGTCATTCCAATATTTAAATCTGGTAGCACTTCAGATCCTAATAACTATAGGCCTATCTCAATATTACCTACCCTCAGCAAAATATTTGAAAAAATTATTTTAAATCAATTATTAGCATATTTCAATAGACACAATCTGCTTCACAGAAAACAATTTAGATTCATGAGGGGTCGCTCGACTACCGACGCAGGTATCGAACTTATAAAAAATATCTATGAGGCCTGGGAGGGGTCGCAGGATGCCTTGGGGATTTTCTGCGACTTATCCAAAGCCTTTGATTGTGTTCAGCATGAAACTCTGGTCAGGAAATTATATCACTACGGAATTAGAGAATGTGCACTCGACCTTCTGACTTCCTATCTTAACAATAGAATTCAGAGGGTTGACGTTAAAGGGACAAGGTCTCCTGGGGTCTCAGTTGGTATGGGGGTCCCACAAGGATCAATTCTTGGACCTTTTCTATTCCTCATATACATAAATGACTTGCCCTTTCTTGTTGGGAACAAACATGATATAGTATTGTTTGCTGATGATACCTCTTTGGTTTTTAAAATTAATAGGAAACAGGTTCAGTATGACGATGTAAACAATGCTATGTCCGATATAGTACATTGGTTTAGCGTAAATAATCTTAGACTGAATAATAAAAAAAACTAAAATTGTAAAATTTAGCACACCAAATGTGCAAAATGTAAAACCCGATGTACTTATCAATGGGGAATCGATGGTTCCAGTTGAAACAACTGAATTTCTTGGCCTTACTCTTGATGCCAAGTTACAGTGGCTCCCCCACATAAACGGATTGGCGGGTAGACTGAGTTCTGCGGCATTTGCGGTCAAAAAAATTAGATTACTTACTGATGTTGATACGGCTCGACTAGTATATTTTAGTTACTTTCATAGTATAATGTCCTACGGTATTATGCTTTGGGGTAACGCAGCCGCTATCCAAACTATATTTGTGCTGCAGAAGAGGGCTATTCGCGCAATCTATAACCTAGGAGCCAAGGAATCATTAAGGCATAGATTTAAAGAAATTAAGATATTGACTGTTGCTTCTCAATACATATTTTGTAATGTTTTGTATGTACGGAAAAATATTAATGTTTTTATGAGAAAATGTGATTCTCATAACATTGGTACAAGGAACAAACACAATCTTGTTACTCCTGTTACTCGACTGCATAGAGTCAGTAACTCTTTTGTGGGGCAATGTATACGCTTCTACAACAGGATCCCAGAAAGCGTTCAAAATGCTTCTGTTGCCAAATTTAAAAAAATTGTTAAGGAACGCTTGTGTGCAAAAGGTTACTATACAATTAGCGAGTTTATGTTTGATAGCACACCTTGGGAATGAAACGATCGCCTCCTGGCTATTTCTAATCATATACTACTATGTACCTTATAAATTTGACAAAAAAAAAAATAACAGAAATAAAAGACCCGCTGAGTTTCTTTCGCCGGTTCTTCTCAGGTCAGGGTGTTCCTTTTTCCGAACCGGTGGTAGTGTTTATTTGACAATCAATAAGTAAGTGTAATGCTTTTATATTGAATAAAGGAATTTGAGTTTGAGTTTGAGTTTATTGAGAAAACTCGTAACCATTTCATGAGTTAGACATACTTAATCCGGTTTCCTCACGATGTTTTCCTACACCACTTTGCCTGAGATTAATTATAAACATAGTTTAAGCACGTGAAAATTTCGTGTTTTTGACCAGTTTGAACTCGCAAACACCGGGTAAACTTCATATGATTACAATGCATATTACCTCTAGGCCATCTCAGATTTATTATTATTTAAGTATTTGTTTATAATTAATTAATATATAAAATTATAAAAAAAAAAAATTATCCGTGCGAAATCGGATCGGCTCTCTACTATTCGTTTAAAAAAATCCCATATCAGTTTGTTTGAGTCTTAATAATCAAGTCCAATTATAAAATCAGAATGTAACGCAAAGCCCCACAAGCTCCCACGAGGGAATATATTTACCGACGACCATCATCCATCTAAAATCAAATAACGTAATTATTTGCCGAAACCATTTATTATCTATGGCAGGACGCGTGCATCCGTATTACCAGAAAATGTTATCGTTACAAATTTCATAGACAACTCTATTTCTTTGTAAATATGATTCAAATTCGAATAAAAATAAAAGTACTAAGTGTTGTTGTAATTTTGTTTTATCTTTGAACTCTGCTATGTTGCACCAGCCTAATAAAACGGCCCATATCGCTCTGGAAATATTATTGAAACTGTTTTAGTTTGGGATAAGGTTGATTTTACAATGACAAATAAGTTTTATAACAGTAGGTTAAGGTTTGTAAAGCCATAGAACGCCACGCGGCAGTTCATTGGTATCTATTTGAATTTGGAAACCATTTTGAATTTGTTTTTCATCAGTCGGCTCTTCTTTACGTCTGAACTGTCATTAAGTGTGTTCTCATTGTTGATCTGATTTATTTGTATTAGTTCTCAGTGAGCGATCGAGTGGGGTGGGAAAAGTTTATTTGTTGATAATTTGCGTCATTGATTGTTGCCGAATTTATTACCAGCCTGTACGTATCTCGTTTTATCAACTTTTTTCAACCTTAAATTATCAAGCGACAGCAGTGAGCTGTGTCTGACTTACATAGAAGAATAGTAGAAAGATTAGAATTTAATGTAACGAATGAAATAGTTACATATTTATGGAATCACACGGAAATAAATAATTTGTAAAATAGGAAGGAAAAAGAACAAATACGTTGATATTATCAGATTTTATTTAAAGAGGCATTGAAGATTCGCCTATCTTTTCCATAATATTAATAATTACGCATGCTTTAAACTAGAGACAAGTACGTAAAAAAATATTTACATCAAATAAAATAACATTTAATGACTAAACGTTGTTCACAAATAATTCCTTATCTTAATCCGAAAATAAAATTTTATTACAACAACAAATAAATTCACCGACGTCCCTTGTTACGCTTCCTCTAATTATTTGATACACTCAACGATACCAAACAATTAATTTCAAGGGTCAACAAAATCAACACAAAATCGTCTCTATTCCTCATAATGTAAGAACTATTGAAGCTTTATAAAAGTGCTACCCCACAATAAATCCTGTATCACGCTGACAACCGTATGTTTTGTCACTGCTAATAGGTCACGGCTTTCAAAACGTATGTTATCACTTACAATATTTACTACAATTAATTTTCAATCTTATTTCTAGGGCATTAAATCATATTATTATCTGATCATCTAAATAGCCATTTGGTATCTTTTTGTTTCCAACGATTGTTGGTTTTGGATTTTCATAATTATTTAGAATTTCGATTTTGTATATCTATACTTAGAATTGTTTGTTGACTAACTAGCTATAACAGAAACTTTTAATTCCTTTTGTTATTAAACAGACACATATCCGTGGCTAGCGTATTTAAATTTGAATTTAATACCACAAAAATTAAAGTTTAATTTCCTATAACAATTTTATGCACTGTTTCGTCGTTTTCAATAAATCGTTGGAATGAGATTCACAGTACAATGCAATATCATTTGCTAGCGTAACGAATAGATCGGGTTTGATCCTTGATAAATGGAAATTTAAATTTGTTTCAAAGTGTATTTGCGAAGTTTAGACCTGGATTCGTTTCGGGTCGTCGCTGTAATGTTTGATACAAGCTGTCGTATTGTTTATTTAAAATTCAAATAAATGTAGTTTTTCAATTCGATTTCAAATTCAATTGAATGGAATGATCGTTTACACAAATGGTGTAACAATATTTGGTATGAAAATGAAAACATTTTGTTATTGAATGTACAAAAACAAAAGAAGGTGTACAATGTATGTATATAAAAAATAAAACCGGAATCTGCACCGAATTAATTCCTGTACAACAAATATATGCAGATACAACGTTTGGAAATAAGACGTACTAGATTTAGATACTTTAATAATAAATATTAATTTCAGTATTCTAGGGCATAAAAAGGTTATTGGTATTTGTTTCGAAAAAACCCTGATGTATTTCTTTGTACGAAGACAAATCAACCATAAATGTTACAGGTTATAGTTGTTTCAAATAATTAAGTCATTTTTTGATATAAAATACAAGCTATGTTATTTGATGGATGAAATTTATTTATTAATATCTGAACCTACGGCTCAATTCGCGCGAAGTTTATTGAACAAAAACTTCAAACCTCCCTTAGGGGTGGAGTATTTGTTGTCAGCTGATGTCTTTTGGATCCTTTAAGGCCTAAAAGCCATCCTAAGGAATTTCAAGTTTGTAGATGTTGTAGTTTCTGATATTGCGATTAATCAATGAGTGGTATTTCGGTTATTTTATATTATAGATTGTCAATTTGGTAAAATAATAATAACAAAACTACAATAAAAAAAAAAACATCGATATCAGTGTATTAAGTTTACTTTTTTGTGTTATTATAATTGTTTCAATATACCAACGAATTTATTTTCACTTTTCGTTGTTACGGACCATCTCGCCTACTTTCTAATTTTAAGCTTCTTCACAGAGTTTCTGATTATTCTTAGCGACTTAATTAAATATATTAAAGTTCATAAATAGTCGCTTGTGCAACACAAGGCTACTAAGCCACAACTTAATTACAATCAAAAACAAAAACTCTTCTCGGAAAATGAAAAGCACTGCAACGGAAATGTACGCCGTTATTTACTTTTACAACAGAATTCAAACAATAAAGCAATAGAATACTACTAGCTATACAATACTAGATTTTTTTAAATAAAACTAATTATAACGGATGAATCGCGTATATTAATTATTTTTAAACATCCCGACGTTTCGAGCACTTTGCAGTGTTCGTGGTCACGGGTAGACTAAGATGACATTCGTCTATTTGAAGAACAAAGGAAATATTATTAACAACTACCGCCAACGATTTCTCAATTGATATCTTGAGTAACGTTCCGGTTGCACGCAGAAGGCACTAACTGTATCTTTAGGTCTTGCAGTCTGTTGGATTTGGGATTTCAAATTTTTAATAAGTGGATCCCAGGTGTTAGAAAGTCTCCAACCATCTTCTCTATTGAAGTTCGGATGTTTTTGAATTTCAATAGCCTCGCGTATCATTCTAGGAATGAATCTGTGTTCTCTAGCGAGGATCTGTAGTTTATCAAATCGGATAAAATGGTTAGGTTTATCCAGAGCATGTTCACAGACTGCAGACTTAGAACAACGCCTATTTTTGACATCTCCTATATGTTCCTTGACCCTGGTACCGATACTTCTCTTTGTTTGGCCTATGTAAGATAAACCACACTCACATTCGAGTTTATATACTCCTGCAGTTTGTAAGGGAATATTATTCTTGATAGGTCTCAAGAACTGGCTCACTTTCTTATGAGGCTTGTACACGGTTTTAATTGAAGCTCGCTTCAAGATGTTGCCAATCCTGTCTGTAACTCCCTTCACATATGGTAGAAATGCAGGTTGTCGCTCAACTGTGGGTGGCTTGATACGGCTTCTGCGATGCTGGCGAGGCACGGGCAGCTTGTTCTGGTGGAGTGCAAGCTTGACCTGACGTAGCTCGTCCTCTAGGTGTTCAGCATCGCAGAGATGGTGGGCTCTCTGAAACAAAGATTTGCCAACGGTAGCTAACTGGCTAGGGTGGTGGTGCGAGTCACCATTGAGGTATTTGTTGGTGTGTGTGGGTTTCCTATAAACTGTGTGACTTAATGTATTGTCAGGATTCTTGATAATAAGGATGTCAAGGAAAGCTAAAGAATTATTTGCCTCTAATTCCATAGTAAATTGAATGTTTTTGTTTATAGAATTAAGATGTACTAAAAATGCAGATGTCAGATCACTAGGTAATATTGTGAAAGTGTCATCTACGTACCGTTTGTAAAACCTAGGTGTTATAGGTCCGGAGCGAAGAGCCCTCTCCTCCAGGTCTTCCATGAACAAATCGGCGACCACGGGGGATACTGGAGAACCCATGGCTACCCCGTCAACTTGTACATAGAATTCATCATTCCACAATAAATAACCAGATGTGAGGCAGTGATGTAACAGCTCTGCATATTCAATAGGCATGTTGTGTGTCTGTAGTTTCCTCTTGACAATTTCGATGCAGTCTTGTATGGGTAAACAGGTAAACAATGACTGGACATCAAAACTAACCATTGTCTCGTTGTTGGTTAATTTAAGGTCTTTGATTTCACCAACAAACTGGTAAGAATCCTTGACATACGCCGCAGTGTGTCCTCGGAGGGGTGATAATGTCCTTGCTATGTGTTGAGCCAATCTATATGTTGGTGTATCGATTTGGCTTACAATAGGACGCAGCGGAGCACCAGTTTTATGGATCTTAGGTAACCCATACAGTTTTGGAGGCTTTGCACATGTAGGCACGAGTGATTTTTTATCCAGATTTAGTTTCTCTTGGTGTTTTGATATTAATGCGGATGTCTTTTTAAGAATGTTATTAGTGGGGTCTTTATTTACTTTTTTATAAGTTTTTACATCCGATAAAATCGCGGAAATTTTCTGGTTATAATCACACGTATCCATCACAACGGTCGCGTTTCCCTTATCTGCTCGGAGGACTGTAATGTCTTTATTGTTGCGTAAGTTCTTCAGTGCAATAGATTCATCACGAGTAAGGTTTCTTTTCGGTGGCCGGCTTCGACGTAAAACACTCGAAATGTCCTGTCGAATAGCTTCCGAGTCTTCCTTTGTGATGTTATTTTTGAAAAGACACTCCTCCACATTGCAAATAATGTCTTCAAACGGTATTTTGGATGGAGCCGGTGCAAAATTTAGGCCTTTGTTTAACACCGCAATAGTCGATTCATCTAAACTTTGTTTTGACAGATTGACAAGTGACGTACGCGCAGGTTTTTGAATTTCCCCGGTGTTGCCATTATTGAAATTTTTATAATTTGATTTTACTCCGCTGAGTTTTTCGAACTTTTTTTATTTGTTTTAATTTTAAGTTATTGTATTTTGTAGCGGCTCGTTTATTAGTAAAATCGCAGCATTTTTGCCAATCTGTTTTAGATAATCGTGACTCGAGTTCTTTACTGAGGTTGTCAATTTGATCCGTTAACCGTCGCGCGTCAAATCGATGTTCTCGGATGAGTTGCAACAATAATTTCTTACTTGCCTGATTGAGTATTTTATCACCATGCTTTATGTCCTTCTTAGGTGCGATCCTTACACAAACCGGAATAAGATTATTGTCACGGCATCTTTTCAGGAAGTTCATGGACGTTACGTATCGGGCATGTTTGACTTTTAGGTACTCCAACCGGCGAATTTGATTTGATGTTTCCAGTCCGTACTGGTTCACATAATGTTGTCTTAAATTTTCGCGATTATTACACATTTAAATAAAACTAATTATAACGGATGAATCGCGTATATTAATTATTTTTAAACATCCCGACGTTTCGAGCACTTTGCAGTGTTCGTGGTCACGGGTAGACTAAGATGACATTCGTCTATTTGAAGAACAAAGGAAATATTATTAACAACTACCGCCAACGATTTCTCAATTGATATCTTGAGTAACGTTCCGGTTGCACGCAGAAGGCACTAACTGTATCTTTAGGTCTTGCAGTCTGTTGGATTTGGGATTTCAAATTTTTAATAAGTGGATCCCAGGTGTTAGAAAGTCTCCAACCATCTTCTCTATTGAAGTTCGGATGTTTTTGAATTTCAATAGCCTCGCGTATCATTCTAGGAATGAATCTGTGTTCTCTAGCGAGGATCTGTAGTTTATCAAATCGGATAAAATGGTTAGGTTTATCCAGAGCATGTTCACAGACTGCAGACTTAGAACAACGCCTATTTTTGACATCTCCTATATGTTCCTTGACCCTGGTACCGATACTTCTCTTTGTTTGGCCTATGTAAGATAAACCACACTCACATTCGAGTTTATATACTCCTGCAGTTTGTAAGGGAATATTATTCTTGATAGGTCTCAAGAACTGGCTCACTTTCTTATGAGCTTGTACACGGTTTTAATTGAAGCTCGCTTCAAGATGTTGCCAATCCTGTCTGTAACTCCCTTCACATATGGTAGAAATGCAGGTTGTCGCTCAACTGTGGGTGGCTTGATACGGCTTCTGCGATGCTGGCGAGGCACGGGCAGCTTGTTCTGGTGGAGTGCAAGCTTGACCTGACGTAGCTCGTCCTCTAGGTGTTCAGCATCGCAGAGATGGTGGGCTCTCTGAAACAAAGATTTGCCAACGGTAGCTAACTGGCTAGGGTGGTGGTGCGAGTCACCATTGAGGTATTTGTTGGTGTGTGTGGGTTTCCTATAAACTGTGTGACTTAATGTATTGTCAGGATTCTTGATAATAAGGATGTCAAGGAAAGCTAAAGAATTATTTGCCTCTAATTCCATAGTAAATTGAATGTTTTTGTTTATAGAATTAAGATGTACTAAAAATGCAGATGTCAGATCACTAGGTAATATTGTGAAAGTGTCATCTACGTACCGTTTGTAAAACCTAGGTGTTATAGGTCCGGAGCGAAGAGCCCTCTCCTCCAGGTCTTCCATGAACAAATCGATAAATACCGTTTGAAGACATTATTTGCAATGTGGAGGAGTGTCTTTTCAAAAATAACATCACAAAGGAAGACTCGGAAGCTATTCGACAGGACATTTCGAGTGTTTTACGTCGAAGCCGGCCACCGAAAAGAAACCTTACTCGTGATGAATCTATTGCACTGAAGAACTTACGCAACAATAAAGACATTACAGTCCTCCGAGCAGATAAGGGAAACGCGACCGTTGTGATGGATACGTGTGATTATAACCAGAAAATTTCCGCGATTTTATCGGATGTAAAAACTTATAAAAAAGTAAATAAAGACCCCACTAATAACATTCTTAAAAAGACATCCGCATTAATATCAAAACACCAAGAGAAACTAAATCTGGATAAAAAATCACTCGTGCCTACATGTGCAAAGCCTCCAAAACTGTATGGGTTACCTAAGATCCATAAAACTGGTGCTCCGCTGCGTCCTATTGTAAGCCAAATCGATACACCAACATATAGATTGGCTCAACACATAGCAAGGACATTATCACCCCTCCGAGGACACACTGCGGCGTATGTCAAGGATTCTTACCAGTTTGTTGGTGAAATCAAAGACCTTAAATTAACC
This sequence comes from Vanessa cardui, assembly GCF_905220365.1. Lineage (NCBI taxonomy): Eukaryota > Metazoa > Arthropoda > Insecta > Lepidoptera > Nymphalidae > Vanessa > Vanessa cardui. The sequence goes on from NC_061125.1 coordinate 8,880,587, forward strand.
AACAACGAGACAATGGTTAGTTTTGATGTCCAGTCATTGTTTACCTGTTTACCCATACAAGACTGCATC